>NC_081189.1:100997222-101312639 GCF_902713425.1 Acipenser ruthenus | reverse complement strand
ACCTGTGCCTGCTTTTCAATGTAGTTAAATCTTTAATACCACTAGTAACATTACATAGGATGCATTTATATATGCCTACAGTTGACAACCTTTTCTCTCATCTAATTACCTTCTCAGCTCAACACAGAAATATTTAGCATACATAATTATGTGGAAACACACGCTGAACTTAATTCATCCAGACAAAACATTAATTCGCAGAGAATGACAGATTGCAGTAGCCCAAAATCTGAAGACTACCCATAAAGGAAAAGTGAAGCAGATTTTGATGGTTTCCTGTTTTCCTAATGAGGCCAACATCAGGAGTGTCAGCTCACCAGGAGACTGATCATTGCTGGCTTTTGAGTTGGATACATTGTTGGTAAAGAACACCTTTGGTGTGCCAATTTTTTTATTTTATTTTAATAATTCATACATTCTGGGAATCTTGTGCCTGATGAAAAAGATCCCAAAAAGAAATAGAAAAATGTAATTATTCAATGTGAAATAAAGACAAAATGCATATACCACAGCAGCTAAAATACTTTGTCGCTTTCCTCCAAGGTTAAGTGAGAATGACCTTGGTTTCTTTTGCCCTCAAGCAGAAGAAACTCAATAAATGAACACATAAGATTCTGAATACAGACAGGCCGAGAGACTCGTGAAACTCAATTACACCCCCTCCCCCCGCCCCCGATAAAAATTATAGTAACTCTCAATGTTATTGAAAAAAATAATCATATAATATAATATACATATAATAAGAATATTTGAAAAATAAGCCTTGTAATGCAATGTGCCCTGTGTATAATGTTGATTCCTCCATCGCCAACTGAGGTATAAATGATTGCAAGAGGCATGTACTGGTAGTTGTAACAGTAAAATACACCTGGCTACTGATTGTATTGCTTCAAGCTGACAGGATTATAATACTGTTGCCGCCGCTTAATCGGGGTGCCATTTAAACAAGAGGCATTTGAGATGACCTTAGTCATCGCAAGTCACAGCGTAATCACATACTCACTGTACTGTGCTATGTGAACCTGTCTTGCTCTGAAAAGCAATCTCCGTTCATTATTTGAAAATACTGTATCACAATTAAACAAAGTGACGTGCCAATTAAACAACATAAATAGCATTGGGAAGGACTGTCTCCTAGGGATGCATACCATTTAAGCAGAAATCCAGATTATCAGTATCCCGATTAGGCAGTGTTGACTGTATAATGACATCTGTTTATTAATGCTATGATACCTTGGGCTGTCTGTGAATATCCCAAAGATAATCTGGTTGTGGTACTGTGAAGAAAATCAGTAAAAAGGCCAGTGCATTGATACAGTTAGATTAAACTACTGAATACCATCCACACTATATGTTTCAATGCAAGATACAGCACATATACCTTTAATATATCCTTCCCTTCCTAATATGGGCGAGTATTGCTGTGTATTTTTTATACCTGTCTGTTGTTATATTTTTTATTTCTGTTCTGATGTGCAATTTTTTTTTTATTTTTATAGTGGGAGTATATGAAGACAGGTTGGAGTGAGCTCATTAGAAAAGTAGAGATCATTTATTGATTTTACTTCAGATATGAAACAGTCTTCACACAACATATCAGCCACTGACTTACAGTGTGTTGGATGTGAAAAGAGGAAGAGCAGATAGTAACAGTCAGTGCAGTGAGATCAAAATATTGAATAAAAGTGACGACCTCGGGAGTTCAGGGCTGGAGGAATAAAAGACCAGAAAAAGCAAGGCCTCAAAGCCTTCACATTCAGATGATCATATTACCCAGAAAGTGATAATTTTGTTTGTTTTCATTCTCCAACCCCCGATCAGGATGCAAGAAAGAGTTGATATAAAACTTTTTTTTACATAAAGGAAATAAAACTTTACACTATACACTTTACAGTACATATACAGTAGGTCTCATAATTACACATACAGTATATGTATGCACACAATATTATGTATTTTTTTTTTTTATTTATTTCCAATATAGGAGGTACACGACAATCATTTCTCCGTTTTTTTTTTTCCAGACATAAAGGACATTTTTAGTTCAGCATTACCATAATCCCTTGCTCTTCAGCAGACAAAGAGCAGGCATGTAGTAATCCTGAAACTATGCAAAAGTCCTGGCGAAACCTGTACAGATTTGTGTCCCAAATCCTTGAAATGCAAGGTAACTGGAAGGAGAACCACTTGAGTCCTCCTGTAAATGCTACTTGCAGGTTCTCAAGAACTTCCATCCCCGGAAGGCACAGCAGAATATCAGCACAGTGTTTCTGTGTGGCAGTAATACCCGTATAGAATTCCTGCCTTATCTTTACTAAACCAAACAAGTCAGTAGAAGATATACAGCTTTTGAAACAAGTCTGTGAAAAGGGAAAGAAAAATGAAAAACAATGTAAGCAAGGCTACAAAACCTCAGTCCTCATGGAAAGGAGTGTTGATGTACAACCCTTAATGCCAAGGTAAAAAATGTCATACAGCACAGAAACACAAAGAGCTCAATGGAGCGTTCAGGTATAAAAGCCTAATGTTTTACTTTGAACGCATATTATGGCACTGCTGCCTACATTCTATTTAATGCAGTCCAGACAGTTCTGGGTTTTCCTTTTTTTCTGTTTACCAGCAGTCTTATTTTTTACCCCTTGAAGTCAGGTAATAGTTAAGGTCTGTTTTAGTTCAACTAATCTATTGGTCAAGAGAGAGGACAAAAAGCTTTAATTTTAAAACCACACCAAATAATGTAGCTTATGATAAGAATAATATGTCATTCCTTATATTAGTCGGAAGGCAGAGACAAGGTCAGTTCTAAATGTGTTCATTACAATTCGTTTTAGTGCATTCATTTAGTATTTAAACAAATGCCATCTGTCCGAGTCATGTATTGTTTCATATAGCCAGGCTTTTCAGTCCCTGAAATCAAACACATTTTGTGTTATATTATCTTTAAAGCAAAATGGTTTTCGAATATACTGAATATATTTATTTTGGATTTGTTAATTTGGTCCACACGACAGGCCTTCCAATAATTATTTTGGATCTGTCAAGCAATCCCTTTGCATGTTATGCTTTTAATAACAGAGCTAGATGTCTGTTTCAAGGGGGGGTGTGTCTGGAAGAGTGTAAAGCTTTTCTTTCCTTTGAAGAAATTAGGAGAAATATTTGATTTATAGCTGATAAGCTTTTAGGCCATGTGAACCGAATGAGTTCCATACCTGGCTAAACAAGAGGCCTGACATCCTGTTGAGGAAACCGAAAATAAATTGTTTATTTTTAGAAGATTTTATCAGAATGGGTTTGCAAAACTCTTCTACGTTTTTGCAATTCTATGTGCAATTTTTTTTCTCCCAGTTGCTCTTGATGCAATCTGTTTTAGGATTTAAAATTTACTAAGACCTTAATCAGGGCTTAGGGCAAGGTATGTTTTATATATTTAGTGGCTTGAACCTGAGATGTTATGGTGTATAATTAATCTTCAAATCTGCATTATAAAAAAAGTGTTGTTCAAACATCATACAATATTGTATCTCATGGTATACCTGAGTTTCAAATTTTAGCATCTTCATGTGTTCAGGGATGCACACGTACGGATTATGACAGAGTTGGTTGATCACAGCGTTTCTGTTTCGACAATTTATGATGATAAAAAAAAATACCAGAAAATGACTGTATAGACAATCAGTGCCTTGTAATGTGTGTGAAGAAGAGAGGGATTGTTGCTGTGCAGTGGTGTGTGGTGATATTGAACGTGGCTTGCGTCTGAGTATAGTTAATATCCCATCTACTTTCAAATCCAGGTTGTTGTTGTTTTTTTTACTGAGTTCATAAAATGTATTGAAATAAATGATTACTTCTTCAATGCGGTTCATGATTCCAGCAAACTAGCACAATTTTCTTCTGAATCATTGGACACTGCACTTTCTTGGCTCAGAAAGTATTGATCTCATTTTGATGGTAAGTGGTATACATTAGGTATGATCTTTGCATATTTGTTTGTATTGCTTAGATACTGTGTTGTTCCAACATTATTCTTTGGCTTTATCTTCGAGGGATAAATATGATACTTTGGCTTTGTCTTCAAAGAATATAAAATTAACTTTTTTTTTTCTATTTTTTTGTAGGGTTGTTAAATCATTGCTGGATAGTAGATACAAATAATAAAAAAAGAACAACTGTCCATTTTGAGTAAACAGGCTTTAACTGTGCTTATGCTCTAATGTTTGATAAGGGCTTTTCTTTGTGAGCGGGAAAGTGTGAACAGTGTTTAGTAGTTAAAATGTTAAGATTGTTAACATCTTTTTTTATTACGGGTGGTTTTAGATGTCAGTAGATTAGCTAGCTGAATGGAATCAGACTGGTGCATTGGCAAATGGAATAAAATGCAATAGCAGTGAGAGCAGACCTTCGGAGATAGCAAGGATCCTGTTGCATTTAAGAGTGGAAAACATTTCACACATAGTCGGAAGGACCATCGGCTCAATAACAGGACATTAAACTATTTGACACTGAGCTTTTAATAGACTAATTAAAATAGATACGAGTTATCCACCAGCAATAAGTGTTATAAGATGTCTAGCCACATATTATTCGGAGCCCAATCATGACTTTTTAAATATTTACGTAACAAAAGATTTTCCCCCTCCACCAAAAGAGAGGGTGTGGACAGAAAAAAAACCTGTTTATGAGCATTTCCACAAACTGTACAGTATATCTGCTATTCTCTTCTGTATAAGACCCTTTTGTAAGCTGCGGCACATGGGGAATTAGGGAGACGTGACAAGAGTTTATTAAGATATGATAATACATTTTGACAGGCCTTTATTTCATTATCAAGACATATAATATATGAAGTTGATCATTTAATTCAGGATAGTAACTATGGAACAGACAGTTTTAACAAATCGTTTTGGTTATTTGAATAATCAAGGTTTATTTTATGTGTTGTCCAGAGTAAATAAATTGTAACACTGAAGATGAGGGGGCCTTTTCAGAATCCATTCACACTGGCATTCGCCCCAGTCAAATTTTAAAATTAGTCATGGTACCATGACATTGTGTAACACGCAACAAGGGTGACATACTAATTCCAACAGATTGGAACAAAAACAATAACGAATAATATTTTGAATTAAACTATATGCTTGCTTACTGTTGAAATGTGTACATCAGAAAAGCAATACTTACATTGCACAGAACTTAAATACTGTATTACATTTTACTGTGGCCATCACATTCTAAAAAGATGACATGTAAAGAAAAAAAAAATACAGGTCACTGAAAATTGGGTGGTCCTTTATCCTGAAGTAGTCAATGCATAGGATGGTAATGATAGCTCTTAAAAGAGGTGTGGTAAGGCAATGGCTAAGGCCTTTCCAACAACAGAATTGGTTTACCCCCCTCAGAACTCCATCTATACAGTATTTGTTTAGGGGGTCATGGGTGGAGCTGAATATGAAAAGGTCAAACCAACTGAAAATGCAAAAACAAAAGGAAAATATATGTCCTAAAGCACAGGTGTTTTTTTTTTTTTTTTTTTTTTTAACAAAACCACCCACTTTTATTATAGTGTTTAGATTTAAACTTGATTGTTTGAAATGTAATTGCAGGTGTTTTCATATTCAATATTCCGGTGGTTTTTTTTGTGCATTGGTAAATGAATATTGAACAACTATCCCACTTTTACATTCTATATTATAATTAGGGCTTCTGATTTTTGGTTTTAACTGATAAAAACCGATAAAACACCCCTGATACAAAAAAATGAAATCGGTGTATAGCCAATAAACACCGGAAAAACTATGGAAATGGTAAATCAATTCACTTTAACCGCCCCTTTCCTATTAAAAAATAAAACCTACTACGACTATTACAAAAAAAACTACCTTTCCCAGTGCAGCTGGGCAATGTCCCTCCTTCCTGACGTGTATCTATCAATGATTCGTTCTGAATACTTTAAACCCACCCCAACTACTGCGCGGCAGCACATTCCTACATTTCTATTGAAGACGCCGCTTGCGAGATTTAAAATGAGATTACAATTAGGAATGGAGGCTTGTTCGTGGGATTTAAAGCCGTATTACAGTTAAGATACAGAGGATTTGTGGTGTGGTGACATGTAAAAAAATGCCTGCACACAAAAATCCCAGAAGAATGTGCCCGTGACAATAAGGAGGCAGTGTGGTCCAGTGGTTAAAGAAAAGGGCTTGTAACCAGGAGGTCCCCAGTTCAAATCCCATCTCAGCCACTGACTCATTGTGTGACCCTGAGCAAGTCACTTAACCTCCTTGTGCTCCATCTTTCAGGTGAGACGTAATTGTAAGTGACTTTGCAGCTGATGCATGGTTCACACACCCTAGTCTCTGTAAGTCACCTTGGATAAAAAGTGTCTGCTAAGTAAACAATAAGGATTTAGTTGTGGAAGACAGCAAAAGAAAGAAGGTACAACTTAAGTGTGCAAGTACTGTCGATTTACTGTACCATACATATTTTGACAGAAAAAAATGCCCAAGCATTTTGGAAAGTAACCGAAAACACTCATTTCATACAGTAAACAAAAAGTGAAGGCCTGGAAAAAAAACCAAAACAATTTACCTAAAACTTGAAAATAGCTAAAAATGAAATTAATAAACATTGAGAAACAGGAGCCCTAATTAAAATATTGGAGGAAGCAAGTATCCCTTTTTTTGGCATTTGAATGATCGACAAATTAGTGATGAAGTGCCCTTTCATGTGCTTGTATAGAAATGTTAACATGGTCACACAGTCATGCATATATGTTAACTTTAATGTAATGAATAATACTGTATAATCTTTTTTTTTTCATTTAATTCAAATCAGTATTTCAGGTTGACATGTCTGGCACAGATCCAGTACTTGTTCAAACTACATAATCACAATTAAGTAACTCATCCGAGCTTCCATCTCAGCGCTCTTGATCCATAAAGAAACCAATGAGAACAATAGGCACAGTGTTCGAGGTAGAGATGTGTAGGACAGAAAAACACACTGATACAAGGACCACCAAGACGAGCACTGGGGGCTTTATTGCTTCCAGTAACAAGCAATACGATTAAAACTCAATAGCATTTTTTTATTACACTCAAAAATGTGAGGGCTAAGGGAAGAATGATTTATTTCTGGATGTAATTTATAGAGAGTAGTAAAGTCTAATAAATATGCAGTGTACTGTATGCATGTATACTGTATGTGTGTGCATTGCTAGATAGATAGAGAGAAATGATGATTATTTTCATTTTTAAAAATACATTTCTGTTTATTACTGCTGTGAGTTGCACACCAAAGAATCAGAGAATTAATGTGTCTTTGCAGTGAAATGAGGCTTTTATAATATATTGTATTACGATATCGTCTGAGAAAATGACTTCACAAAAATCAATATAGCTAAGCTGAACATCATCCTTGCAACCTGAAGAGGGCAGGCGCTGACGTTCTGCAGCTAATTGATCAAGCTGTGGTTTTATTGACTACATTTCATCCACCAAAATGTATCATTTCTAGTGATTGATTTGTATTCTCCTGACTGTAGTTACTCCTAAAATAAAACACTTGCTGAAATAAATTGAAGTAATAGAAAGCAGTGTGCAATGCCGCTGTTTTATTTGAAGCACAGAGTGTGCTGTATCTGTATTTTACATTACATTGTACAAATGCTACGAACAGTTCCTGGAACTGTTTGCTTCTTTAATTTTAAGTAAATAGAAATACACTGGCAGCAAGGCATGTTCAGGGAATAGCACAAGTATTAGTAAATTGCTGTGATTTCATTAAACCATCTGCTGTTTCAACTGTGGTTTACTGACATCATGACTGCTGTGGAACACAAATCAACATCAGGATTTCGATTTTTAGCAGCAACAACAACAAAAAAATGCCCGGTTTATAGTAAAAGCTGTCTTGGCCCTGCACTGCACAGCTGACATCATATTAGTTAATAAACCACGTAGAATTATAGTTATGTGTCTGCAAACTGTGCAAACCAACATTTCACATGTGTTACAGGTAACACCTTATCTGCAGTGGGCATGCCTTGTAGAACAATGATGTCATCATAATGCATTTTTAATGATCGGGCATGTTACAAACAATTACTGTCTTTTTGTGGTTTAATATAGCCTTGGTTTGGTTGAACTGAGTTTGGCATGAGATCTGACTCTGCTTATCTCATCTTCTTCAGGGAATACCTGAATAAGCAGTCACAGAGTCTGGAGTTGAGTGCTGGGTTTTGTAATGTGTTCCTACTCTCAAGGGACACTGTGGTACAGTATTTTCCGGAAGATGAGCAACATAAGGTGAAAGAAAGAAATATATTCTTCTAGTTGACAACAGGGGGCGCATTCAGATGTAGTTCATTGTCCCTGAAGTGCACAGTTTTACCATCAGTTTCTACTATGACATAAGTTTTGCAACATGTAAGGCTAGATTTTCATTTGGCCCATAGTTTTTTCTCTTTTTTTTTTCTTACATTTTATTTCTTCAAAATCACCACTTCTGTTTAAAAGCCTTTATGGTATTGTTAGTGGTTCCTTCTGCCTGTTGGATGCCACAAAAAATTGTGTTTTGTATAACTGTTTAGTTTCAACTGACTCACAATAATGCTCTAAGGTATACCAGGGCGTTAGCATAATCCTACTTTTCCTTTTACACACACCTTGATAAGATTGCATCTGGGAGCCAGTTGAAGGAAAAAATGTTATATTTGATTTAGTTATACAGGGACATGTTTATAAAAGCCTTTGTGGGAGGAAATACAGACATTCCTTGAATATATAATCCAAAAGGTGTGAATGTGCGTTTAATCCTTTTTACACCTCCAACAGGGTTGACATGGTACTGTCAAACAAACCAGCTGTTTAAACAGGGCCTCTTCTTGTTTGACAAATTAGTGCAGCGTAACTCCGCTACCTTGCTCTCAGATCTGTAATCAGTGATTTACCTGGCAGAGCAACCGCCTTATAAGTGCCGTTTGCACCCAATGCTGTAGTCTTCTTCTTGAGTGCCTTTTAGAACTGTGCCGTACGTGCCCCATGGCAATGATTTCTGATTGATACAGTCAGCCACACATGGTGAAGGGAATACTCGATTTGCCTTTTGTGGCAGTATTGTCTAAAAAGTCTTTGTGGGTGCAGTTCTAAGAATACATATTTTTACATTGGAATTAATTTTCTTTCAGCACTAATAACAGGAATATGGCCTCATGTTGGCAATTTTTAAAAGTGCCCAAATTACACCAGACCAATCAGAAAGGCAGTAAAAACAGAAACCTGGTTGAAATGTTTGTTTTATGCTGTGAACATCTTACTTTGTAACATGCAATTTGCACAAGAGAGTAATTCTCATACAAGCATCAGCTCTGCAGAGCTTTCTCTGCAGAAGATTTTCTTTTTTTTTAATGACTGCAAGTTCTTTGAGCTGTAACCAGGAGACAAGTTGTTCCTTGTTAACCTGTCTGTGGTACAATGAAACCACAGGGCTCGAACCTGCCAGAGATAGGTGCTGCTTTCACACCAGAATCAAGTGCAGTTTCACTTCAAAGAACATCCCTTTAATCAACCTCGCTGGTTCAGGGCTTTTTAAGATGATGTCGTTTTTATAGTTCTCAGGCTGAAAAGAGTCACTGTCTGTGTAATAGCTTCCCTGTGCCTTCTTATATAATCATCAACTGCACTTCAGCATCTGTAATCAGTGCCCAGGTTGCTTATCATTTCTTTTAGTCTAATGAACTAAGTGACCTAGTAGGGCTTCCTGTGGAACAGAACTCATTGCTGAGATCATCAGGATTACACATTGTTGCTCCAATTTTCCCAATTGTCATTAGCTTACCATGATTAGACTTCAAACAAACTTAGAAAAACAGTTTGTCAAAGCCATCTTAACGTTACAGTGACATGATCGTTTTATTTACCTTTGTACTGCATTATAAAAAAAGCAAGCCACACAATCCCTGTTAAAGATACAAAATATATAAATGGAAATATACAGTATAAACATGAACTTTAACAAGAGAATATGCATGAGCTACAAGGCACGTAAGCAATAAGGCACGATATCCACTCACTCACTAATATCCACACACTCCGGGTGCATTGTAAGTCACAAGGCGAAGCTTTGACCACCTGGGGTGTGTGGATACTAGAGCATGTCCCACACCCTGAAGTGCCTTATTGCACTTATAAAACGGGTCAAGTAACTAAATAAAAATAAACTTAAAAAATGTAAAAACATGTTTTAATTAACAAAAAAGTATTTTTTTTTATTAAATATCCTTCCACCTCTGACCTTAAAAAATACTCCCTTAAAACGTAAAAAAAATAAAAATAAAACAACATAACAACATAACTATGGCAGAACATCTTGTATCAAAAGTGCCACATGTCTTTTGAAACCCCAAAAGATAGGATTTTTGTAGTCTGGATCCAGCAAGCATGTATTCAAATTAAATTCTACTGGGCGTTACAGTGGAACTGGAGTTAAGGCTGTCAGATATTGTGTATAAAAAACGAGATACAGTTTCTTGAACAAGTCCTGTTTGTGTCTCCTGTGGCTGACATGTAGCACCCTGTGGCGTCCAGAGGGGAAGTCATCTGCCGTGTAATGTGGCCTAATTATTTGCTGCAATGTTATAAAATGAAATGAGAGAGTTTATTTTCAAATGTTTCAAAAGGATTTCAATTTTTGTGAAGAGGCCTGTGTTCTGTCTAAGTATTTATATTGGCTCAGGCATAGCAGGTTACCTTCCCACCTCCCACTTCATCTTTCTCTGTAGCATAAATGTTTTCCTTAGCTGTGTCTCAGATAGTCGGTATTAAGAAAATAGGCACATAGATTTCATCTCTCTTTTGTGGACCCTGTTACAGACACAAACTTGATGGGAAGCAGACTACCCACATCTTTTAAATCTTTAGACATAGTGTTGTTTAGGTTTGATTTGTGACACTTTGTACATGTTAACATTATTTGCTCTTAGACTGTATCCCTCTTTTAAAAAACAAAATGCTGTTTAACATATTTATGATTGGAATGTACAAGTATTATTTCTGGATGGAAAATGGCTCTAAATGCCAAAGTTGAATTCTGTAATCAAAATACTTTTTCATATTACAATGTTTCAAAACAAGTATAAAAGGCCTATTGGTAATAATTATTTTTTTTTTTTTACTAATGTAGGAGGACACCTTGATGGCATATTTTATTTTTAAATAAATGTCAGCCAAAAAACGAGCAATAAAAATACTATTGAACTATAGATTTTTGTTGGTATCAGTTTCACATGGGGTGTAACCTAGAAGATATAAAGAATATTACTTTTGTAAGTCAATGTTGGTGTTTGTCACCCTATTAAATAAAGAAACAAATATTGGCAACCGCAGAACTTCTCGAATGTTTTCATTTGAATGTTTCCCTTATGCTTTTTTCAGCTTCTGGCAAGCTTGGTGGGTATAATTAGCATCCTAAAAATATATGACTGTTTGTAGGAAAAACAACCCCAAAAACTCCAGATTGGAAAATTAGATTGTCATATAGTTCTTAAAAAAAAAAAAAAAAAAATATATATATATATATATATATATATATATATATATATATAGAGAGAGAGAGAGAGAGAGAGAGAGAGAGAGAGAGAGAGAGAGAGAGAGAGAGAGAGAGAGAGAGAGTGCAGCAATTTATGTGATTAAAGCCGAGATTAACTAAGATTAATTTCTTTAAATTGCGAGATTAATTGTGATACATTTATTTTTAATCTCTTGGCAGTCCTAATCTGTATATATATATATATATATATATATATATATATATATATATATATATATATATATATATCGTAGCAGTTCATTTAGTAACAGTGAAGGAATTGTTTGAAGGTTTGTAAGCTTTTACATGGAATTAAATTGCAAGTACAGTAATGGTATGCATTTGGTATGCAATGGCATGCAATGGGTTTTGGCCTGTAGACCAATACATTATTTAGGCCGCTTATCTTCAACTGTTCACCAGAAACCACATTTGTCCTCCATCCAAATAGCAGAATAAGTATTTTTGCAAAAAAATGTTGTACTTTTGGGTAAGCATTGAGTCTTGTCAAATATTGATGAATTCCTGGCACTGACAGATATAAAAGCACAATGTATCTATTTAGATAAATTATAATGTACATTATAAATGTGGTTTAAATGTATGACATTTTAGCCATTGATAAATCATGACCTCGAACTGTCTAGTCAAATGTGTCGTGAAAATAATAGTAGCTTAAATTTGAGGACCACTTTAAGGTATACATAACAATCAGGAAAATAAATTGGCAACTTAAGTTACACACTAGCCACAAACCCCTTAGGGATACTTGTTACAAGTTTTGTAATTTTTTTTGTCTTTCACAAAAATTAAGCAAATTACATTTTGGCGTAAAGACCTTGTAAAGGAGCCCTAAAAAGCTTGGTTTACTGTTATTAGTGCAGTTGCGCTGTCTAATAAATATGTACCAAAATGCCTAAAGTTGTTTTATTGCTTCGCCTCATGTGCCTGCATTACTTAAAGCATGTGCACACTTTGTGGTATTTCTCTCAAAGACACAAGGGTTATGGTGTCTGTTTCCATGTGCAGCAAATGTAGGAGCTGAATGGCTTTATAAAGTAGAGAAAGACAACACTGAACAGTATTTCTCAATCATCAGGGGCTTAATGCAGCGGCTGTGGGTGCTTATTACATCCTTCTTCAATCAGTTTGTCAATTAGTTCCAGTCTGTTTTAAATTTCTCGGCCCTTCAGGCTTTTAAACTCTCAGTCATGAAGCAGCCTGAGCAGTGACAGGTTTTAAACCCGCACTCCAGCAACATTACTGGCACAAATGACTTGGTTCAAGTGGTTCCAAAGACCTAAATGAATCCCTTTATTAGACATGCATTGTATTTTCTTCGGGTTGGGTTAAACAGTTCCCACATCTGACCAGAGACTCATATGCAGTCGCAGTATACCATCTTATACCATCCTATACTAAATGCTAAACGTCTTCGTTTCACCACTCCTATTCATTGTCAGTCACCTCTGAAAGGGGTCATAAACTCCTTGGTATTCTGAAAACCTGATCATGAGGCCCCATTCCTACCTGCTAGGTTAACAGCCCAGCTGCACTAAGCATTAATGCAAACGTGGCTTTGCCATACACATGTTCAACTTATAACACCTTTCTCTTCTTTGATCTTCCTGACCTCAATCATTTCCCTGAGATGATTGATTGAGATTGGGATCCAAGATGTGTGGTTGCTAGGAAGGACACATTACCTTCCCCCTCCCCTTTTTTTCCTGAAAACAGTAAACATTGCTTCAAAGTGAAGGATATATTTTTAAGTGAATTGGACTTTTTTAATTTCCTTTCTGTGCATAATCATGGATTTAATATGAGTTTTATAGGTCTGTTAATAAAAATGGTATTTAAGTGAATAGGAAGTTTTTTGCTTGTTTATTTACTATGTCAAATGGCTACCTTAAATTCAAATGAAGATTATTGCCACAGCGGCCCTCTGCCATTAATACAATGACATGTCTCTTTTGATACAATGCTTACGTGCTGTATTTTGTATTTAATCTGAGCTATTTTTTTCCCTGTAAAGAAAATTGTTCATTTTACCACCCTGTAATATTAACTTTAACCCCTTCCCATGCTAAAGTTGATATGTTACTGACTTTGTAAACTACCATATCTGCCAATTAAGATGACACAAATTGATCTTGTGCTACCAAAAGTTACATATTGGTAGCACAGAATACCGGAGATAACAATTAAAATCAGAGCTTAAAAAGCCTAAATATTGTAGTACACCAGATACTTGAACTAGATTCCAAATGAAGTATGTCTTGTGCAAACATTACTTCTGTGCGTATGTCGGCCCTCAATGAGCACTTCAGAATATCTGAAACTGGGTGACAGAAGTGAAACTCATTTCTTTTTGGCCTTAAACAACTGCACTTAAACCCCTGTAAATGTAACATTCAAATTGTTTACATCTAAAATGAATAGACAGACCACTTCCATGACATGAGGCATGCATTTAATGGTGCCATAGCATTCTTATGTGTTATTTGATCAAGATCATTTTTCATTGCTTATGCTTGTAAAGGACTTGACCAGAAGCTGGAATGTTTTAGAGCTATGTTAATGCAGTAGGAATGGCATTTGAACAGTATTTTAAAGCACTGAATCCATGTGCTCCTGACATGCTGGTTAATGTCTCAGGACAGAGCGTATTATGTAATATAGTTACAACGCTTGTACATTTATATTTTCTGGCTTTCAAATAAAAATCCAATACAAATAATAGATGACTTAATGTCACATTTTAACATTTTTAATAGCAAATAGGATAGGAGAGATGCATTCTAGTATCTTGTATTTTCTCATGCAATTTTGAAATCTAAAATGTCTTGTCGTCTTTGAGAATTCAAGCAAATTTCCCACAATTATACATCTTAAGTGCTGGCGATTGAAACACTGTGTTTAACTGGCTTTACTTCAAGAGTAACTTCAGTGTTAAACATGACATGCCTTATGTCGTTATTTTCTAATCTTAAGTATGATGCCTGGTGCTTAACGGTCTGTTGTTCAGTTCCTTAGTGCAAGCATCTTTGCAAAGGAAAATATCAATAATTTTTCAATGAGGTTTCATTATACTGTACGCTTTAAATCTGCAGGTTAGTGTACACTGAACAGAACTGACAGATGGCGGAAGACAGCTGGACTGTTCACAAGTGCCTGTGACTTGAGTCTTAGCAATAGTGAAAGAAAACATTCACAAGCGTTCAACTATTTGAAAAGGAATATTTAAGTTTGCCTTCAACTGGCAGAAGGAATTTGAAGTTGGCAAACAGAGACAAAGGGAGACTTCAAACATCTTGTAGTTTCTGAAAAAAGGAGCCATCCCTTTCCTCCCTGAGGATATTTGTTTCATTATTGCTACACACCATGTGTGACATTTTCAATATGTCTGGGAGAAGTTTGGGTACTGTAAGTATTGTAACCTAGCACTGGGACTGTTTTTAAAAGGTTGCAATTGTACTGACCTGATTTAACTAAACTATTGAAAACAACTTGGCTCTATCTATCATCATCTAACTCATGGTTATCAGACTAGATGTTTAAATATAGCTGGATTGTTTTGCTGTTCTCTTTTTATCTCTATAGGTTTTCAGCACCATTTGTTAACTTCACTTGTGCCCTTGAATGTCTGCGGAGTTACTGCTGTTGAGATGCCAAGGTTATATGCAATATGGTACAACATATATAATCATCTTTCAGGATAATTATAAAAGGTGTCATTGACATAAATATTTAGTTTAATAGTAAATATGATCCATGGTGAAACTGAAATGTCGAAATATGGCAGAACCAAGAGATTATCCATATGCTGCCGAGACATATTCAATTAGATGTTCTTCCATACAAACTTAATATTGTACAGGTCTAACCAATTTCATGAAATTAAGTGCAATGTTGATGATCTACAATAGCTTCCTTTTGGTATTGTTTGGACAGGTGATTCTGTTGTTCTGTTACATGCCTGACTTTTTCTACTCATAGATTGTGAACCTTAAATGACATAGTTATATCTTCCTCAAAGCAGTTCTCTGTGAAATAATGCAACACAGTATGTAACCATTTAACAAATCTACTGTTAAATCGCCATTCAAATATAATCCTGTTTAGAATACAGGGTACTGTAATACTGAATTGCTGAAAAATTCTTTGTACAATAAACGGAATCATTACAGTGACTCGTTTTTGTTTTAATGTTTAGAATCTTTGTTGAGAAAAAGGAACGTTGAGCATCTGGAGGATTGTTCAGCAGGGGCACGCTGTGCATTGCCCGTGTCTGTCTTTTGTCATACCTGTTTGTCATACCATCACTCAGCAACAGTCTAGTCAGAACGGAAGTTTGTCAAACATTGGTGACTTTCATGAACCTTGCTTCATATTTTGAAGTATAACAAAGTATAACAAAAGAAGATAAAAAGTACACTACAGTATAATGCCACCATGTACTAATATATAAACAATAACAAGTCGTCATGCCATCAAAAACCTATAAATACCTCCAATGTTTTGATTCAAACCTTGAGAAAGATATGTATAACATATCGAAACGCTGGCTCTTTGAGCTAATATATATATATATATATATATATATATATATATATATATATATATATATATACATATATATATATATATATATTAGGACTGTCAAGCGATTAAAAAAATGTATCACAATTAATCTCGCAATTATTATTATTATTATTATTATTATTATTATTATTATTATTATTATTAATTATTACTATGACTACTAGATTGGCCATCTACAAGACCAGGATGTGTAAGATCACCGGGGAGGGTCTCTTTGACTGTGGGACTATGTTCAGGACCCTTGTCCGGTCCAGGGTTAATTTAGAGCACGCCCACGTGGAGTCCACTGGCGACATGACATCTTTTGTCAACCAGTGGGCTCTAGGGGGCATGCTCTGTACCACCCCCCCACCCCTTTGTTTTGAGAATTTAATTTGTCTTTTTGACCGGTTTTCTTTTAATTAGTTAATGCCTTATCTTTGTCAGCATCCCCTTTTGTTTAGGGGATGCTGAATCTGATTTTTTTTTTTCAGTGGCTGCCATTAGGCAGCTGGTGCATCAGCTGCCAGTGGGCGGCTGATGTAGTCCCCTATTGGCTATTAAATAGGACTACTACAACTACAACTACAACTACTACGACTACGACTACTACTACTAATAATAATAATATTAATAATAATAATATCCTTAACTGTAAATAAAATTGTTTAAAATGTATTTATTTATGTATTTATTTAACCCCTAAATTCAGCACGCAGCAGACTAAGGCTGGGACCAAATCAAAACTTTGACAACCCGCTAATCGAACTTAACAAAACTGTATTTAATAGCGTTTTCTTTTTATGTGTAGAAGAAATAAGATAATTACAAAAAAGCAAGTGATTTTCAAACTAAATGTGTTCATGCTTTGAAATTGAGTTGATGAGGTCGTTAATGAACGTATATCTCGTTAAAGCTTAATTGTTGCAGGTCACCTACATCACTTCCTGTCTCAACGACTAGCTAAGGGGAACTCGTTAATCAAAATGCATTTTAACGAGATAAAAAAAAATGAATGGAAGCATAATTCGCTGTTATAGGGTTGGACGATAATGACATTTTCAGATATCGGTTATCTTCTGTAAATTATCATGTAACCGTGATTATCGGCTGAAATAAAATATTAAAGATTCTTGTGATTTTATCAAATTTATACTTGAGCAGCATGACAACCACCAGTCTAAGTCACTGAGTTTAGAAGAAAAACAAAAACTAGACAGTATATATGCAGAGTTTTTAAATTTCTGGTCTGTTCCCAGAACAAACATGAGTATAAATACACACCTATTGTAATTTGTATATTAATGAATTATGTAGTTTTCCTATAAAACAATATATATATACTGTATATATTTTTTTCATATTTAAACATTTAATTCGAGAATGTTTACTTTCTTTAAAAAATGTATTAATATAACAAAACAAAATTGCTAACGTTACCTGGAAGGATTTGTTTTCTTTACTTGTGTGGCAAATCTGACATTAAGAGAATCAAACTAGGTTTGTGTGTGTGTGTGTGTGTGTGTGTGTGTGTGTGTGTGTGTGTGTGTGTGTGTGTGTATAGAGTTTTATAAAATGGGTCTTTTAAATACTCTATCCTGATTGGTCAAAAGAGGTCACATGGGGGTATGAACACAGCATGTTCCCATGGGTTGAAACTTTTTTCAAAAAGGGGTGAATCACTTGTAGTTATCCATATGCCACTCATTAAAAAAAAAAAAGAAAAAAGAAAAAAACAGTAGCCATATTTAAATTTATTTTAATAAAAATGAATAAGCACATTTAATATATCATTTTAAATTTGCAATAAAGATGACTGATGAGGTATCAATTTTGATCTTTGGGAAACCAAACTCTACATGAGATTTTGGATGAGTCTGAATCAGACACCAACACTTATTCATGTGGTGAAAAAAAAGTAATACTGCTAGGCATCGAACTTTCCGAAGCACAGCTTCTGGACATAGAAAAAGAAAAGGAAAAAAAAAATACTCAGAAGTTCACTGCCTGGGTATCGGGTGTCCTTTTCATGCCACTGTCCTAATATTTCAAAATGCAAATTACATCTTTGTTACCACTCTGAAACAGTACCGCAAATCTGGCATGGATACCTCCTGTCACTACTCCCGGATCACAAAGGACTATTAAAAAAAATAAATAATAATAATAATAATCTTCCCCTAACACTGTCCCGACACTGCCGCAGGTCTTGTGAGAAAGGTTTATTTTGAATATGGTCAGACATGGCAAAGAAGGTCAGCGTGACTGTCCTGCTGCACTTCCTCATACAACAAGGACAACAATGAATCAAACACCATATTGCTCGAAACCGCTTGCTGCAGCGCCACCTACTGTTCAGAATGAACATCTAAAAAAAGGGCCTGTAAATCTTCAAAGCTGCAATTTCAAATAGTGCTTCTTGTTTTTAATCAGTTAATTAAATAATAATCCGTTTATTAAAATACTAATTATAATAATACTTTTTTAATGAATGCATTTTTTTAAGTTTAAGGGTATTTTTTAGGTCACAGGCGAAAGGATATTTAATAAAAAATGACTTTTGTTAATTAAAACATGTTTTTTACGATTTTTATAATTTTTTAGTTTTTATTTAGTTATAAGCGCAATAAGGCACTACAGGGTGTGCGATATACTCTAATATCAACACACCCCGGGAGGTTAAAGCCCCTCAGCTTCGCCTTGTGACCTATCACATGGATAGTATAACATGGATATTTATGCAGCTACCCTTTTTTTCAATAGCAACACTACGGTAACAAATATATATATACAAGGCTGCTGAGCACTCGCTTATTTTTCCCCATGCAGTGCATAGGCTGCAGTACTCATGGCTGTATTTTAAAATAAAGAAGCAACAAAAGCAACACGTTGTTTAGACTATATTACATGTTTGCCATATGTTTTTTTTATTTTTTGTTGTTGTTTTCTTTTTGCAATTACATTCAGTGTACGTACAAAAAGAAATCCTGTGTCAAAATGTTTAATAGTCAAAAGTTACACTTTTCTACAGTAATTTTACAGTGAGCTAGCGTTTATTTTTATTTTACAAACAACAATATTTGTGTTTTTATGTTAGAAAACCAGTCATGTTTTGCCAGTGTACAACTTATTATCAAAATGAAACCATGACGTAAAGTTAAAAACCTAAGCCTAAGCTTACCTTCTGACACAGATCATGTTTTACTCTCTCAGTCAGTTCAGTGCCACTTACTGCTCAATGCAGAGTCGCTTCCTGCTTCATTAATTATGATTATCGGTAATCATTTTTCAATGTGATAAAATTATCGCTGCAAAAAAATGATCGTGATTATCGATATTATCAATTATTGTTCCAACCCTACGTTGTTATGGAAACAACTAGCGTACATTTATTTAGTACACTTCACATATAAAATGCTGATTTACGATTATCTGGCATGTTGGTAAAAAATCGGACAGGACAGATTTAATAAATAAATAAATAAACACAAATTAAACCTCACTAGTCATTTACCCTCTTTCAGGGGGATATTTTAATGTGCATTTTGCAATCTTTTTTTGGTTAAAAAGAAAATACCTTAAGCCATCTACATATATTGGTTGGAATTTATTTTCTTATGTTGACATCTGCTTTTGTCTGTATTTTAGTACGTACGATTGTAAGTTATAAATAAATACGTTTGCAGTGCCATTTGTGTTTGTAGTTGTTAGCTGTATTATACATGTATATCATGTATGTAACACTTCATTATTAAGGTTTTAAAATTCCGATAGAACTCTCTATCCAATACACAATTTGTTTATAATTAATTGTTCTGTGAATTCCTCTAACCATGTTGAATGCATTTTCTCTGGTACTCTTTGCTCGCCTCCGTGATAAATAAACTCAACATGATTAGAAGTAGCCACCGAACACTTACAGTATTATAAGATGTTGTTATAATATATGCATACAAACGTGTGAAAGTGAAAGTGTACATTGTACATAAAGTGTGGGGGGAGTCTGACAACATTAAATGTGTTTAGGCAAATTCCATGTCAATGATCTCGATCACATTCCTAGTGGATCTGTGTGCCCTTGTACGCCTGTTCTTCGTTCTTGTGTGTCTCGGAGACATGTGCGTCTGTTTGGTCAAAAATAAAGTGTCGTTTCTGATCACTAAATTATGTCTTGTGAATAAATAACAATGGCATCCAAGCAAAGCATTGGGTGGAATTTCTTTGCCAAGCAGGAGAAAATTTGCAAACTCTGCCAATGAAATATTTCATTCAAAGGAAAAAGCACATTTATTTGCTTATTTATTTTTAAGTAAAGACTACTTATTTGATTATTTTGGTGAGAATCTACATTTGCGCAATGACTGTAGATAAAGCATGGTTATTATTACTGGATCACAGAGTTATCACTGAATTTATGTTTTTTTGTTTCCAATTTATTTCCAGAGAAGAATAGTCGCTGTAGTTACTATTATTGAGGTGTACTTGCTGCTCGCTGTGTTATTGTTTTCTGTAAAACATTGATATCCTTTCAGTTAAGAAAAGGCTTCATGCAAAAGCTTGTTTTAACGTTGTCTTTATTACGGTGGACAGAGACCCGTGCTTACAACTGCATTTTCTACATTTTCTTTAAATTCTCAAATTAAAAAATCAAAACCCAGGTATATAATAAGCTGTCCTAGGTCAGTCTAGGCCTGTCCATAAATTGTCAGTAATGAGCCACAATGCATCTCTCTTAAAAACCCCTATTGTAATTGAAACATCCATTAAACTCACAGAAGTGATGGTGTAAACTATAAAGGAAAAACTGCTTGAGTTGAAAAGTACTATCTCCGTCATAAATCCTGCACATCTGTTTTTAGTGACTGTCACAAAGACGGCCGGAGTGGGTGGCGTCAGACCAGATGCAGGAAATAAAACAACAGAGAGGTGTGGTTTGATGAAGCTGAGCGAATGCTTTCGCTCAGCATTTAATAAACAGCACAGAAAATAAAAGGTTTTAAACACAAAAACACGGGACACGGCACTACACGCCAAAATAAAAAGACAAACAAAACGGACTACACAGACAAAACACGGTGAGCAGATTTAACTATTACTATTATTATTATTATTATCTTTACCTCCGTCTCCAATCCCGTTCTCCACTCACCGAACACCTAACCCCAAGTGAATGCTACGTGTCTCTATATATACTGTTGTGCTGGGATTCAATTACTAAATTACTTAATTACTATTAATTATTCACTTGAATCCCAGCACGTGAATTAATTCTGTGCAACCCCGTTCTCACATATTACATTTAACCAGCACGTGAAGTGATTTGTGCTCTCCTCGTGCCTAAATACAAATCTACACTTTTTAAATACACGTGAAACACAGACCAGTTTATATCCCGTGTACCAATGACTATACACCAACATTTACACACGCACGCAACACACAAATGCACACAGGGACGGGGCACATTGCCACAGTGACACTTTAAGCGAGATTGTTAGAGTTGCAAATGTATTTTTTAAATTGTAAACGCACGACTTCAAACTATGACAGCTTTGGCAAATACCCATGTTAAGGTTAGTTTCAGCAGCAGTGGTCAAATAGAACATTTCACTAGGTTTTATAGGTTTACCAGATCGATGTCACCATTCAGATAAGTTACACAGAATCAAGTTAACTAAACATTTACGATTTATACTGCAGGAGGAAGTAACATTCTTCACCATTATATCATTGGGTAAAAACATACTGTAAGTTGAACTTCTTTAGACTGTACAGTACAATAGTATCAACAATCTAACAATAGAAATACCCTACCTTAAATGAGGGATAGTTGTTTTCTATTGCTAATAGTTTTTTAGGTGGTGTTCTTTTTAAAAAAAATTTAGTAGTCACCAATTATTATTTTTTTTGTTATTTTCTCCCCAATTTAGTAGTGTCCAATTATTTTGTTTAACTCAGCTCACCGCTACCACCCCTGTGCTGACTCGGGAGGGGCGAAGACGAACACACGCTGTCCTCCGAAGCGTGTGCCATTAGCCGCCTGCTTTTTTACACACTGCAGACTCACAATGCAGCCACCCAGAGCTACAGCGTTGGAGGACAACGCAGCCCTGGGCAGCTTACAGGCAAGTCTGCAGGCGCTCGGCCAGACCACAGGGGTCACAGGTGCGCGGTGAGCCGAGAACACCCTGGCCGACCTAACCTTCCCTCCCCCTGGGCGACGCTCGGCCAATTGAATGCCGCCCCCTGGGAGCTCCCATCCTCGGTCGGCAAAGGAATAGCCTGGACTCAAACCTGCGACGTCCAGACTATAGAACGCATCCTGCACTCTACACGAGTGGTTTTACTGGATGCGCCACTCGGGAGCCCCCAGGTGTTGTTCATGACTGAGACTCAGGGAAATGTACATCATGTCATAACAAAGAACTTTTATAAAATGAAAATACCAAGAAAAGGCTAAAACAATGTACAGTATAACAAAACAACATTAAATTAACATACTGTAACGGAGTGCATTGGAAATGTGCTTGTCAACACAAGTTTGTGATACTTTTGCTAATGCAGGGGTATGCCTAGGGCATGTATTTCTGCGTCTGGAAGTTTGATTGAATTGTGCCATAAAACAGGACAATTTATTTTTTATCCATTGAGTTCTAGAGTTCTTGCTGGATTAAATGTATTATTAATATCTGGAAACATATCTTGAATTAACTTTATATTATCTGAGTGTGTCTTAAAACTGTATTTGAGTATTGATATTGGATACTTCTTCTTCAGTAGGGCAGCCTGTGGTTCTATTGGACAGGACCCTATGGCCCTTCTTTGTTGTTTTCCTTGCCTATTGTATTAGCATCAAAGCTCATCAAAACATTTAAATGAATCTCTTTATTTCACTGGTAGCTTTAGGTGAGGTTTAGCATGACAGCAATATGTGTGGTCAAGAGTCTTTTTAGGTTACACTACAATGAAAATAATCACCTTGTTTATAAAAAATGATATTTCAGACTGTTATTTAATGTTATTTAATCTGCAGTCAAGTACTGTATGAATAATTCCTTCCACAGACAGTATTCAGAGTATGGCTAGACAGTTTCTGTACTTTGCATAATAATGATGTTTGATATTGTATTTCCTTTTTTATTATTATTCAAGTATACAGTTTTTATTATAAGATGTGCTTGCCATTCTTTCCATTTTTTATAAACGTAGGTAAACATAAAGAAGTTTGAAAGCAATTAAAAAGAAACAACCAATATGTTTGTATGTTGGATGATGTTATAGTGTTAATGGGCTATGCTGGTTTCCCAGTTCTATAACTGTTCTGTAGTCTTAACCCTGTAATTCTGTTTGACTTTATAACAATTTATGGTACGCAGCCTTCAATCACAAAGCACATGTTTAGAGAAGAAGATAGTGTTTTGTATAACCATAGATAAGGTTATCAAACATGAGGGAATAATGTAAACAGGCCAGGTATTTTTGTGTTATTGAATTATAAAGACAAGCATAAATAGGATCTATAAGGCAAGGCACCAGAACTAACAACTAGCTTGATAAAACCACCTTGTGTGGAAATGGTTCAGTGATCATTGATAAGGTACCAAAAAAAGACAATTGTTTTAGTTGACATTATTGGAATGTTGGCATTATGTGCCATTCATGAAAATATTTTCTTACATTGGATGGCATCAATGTTAGACTACTGGAGAGCCCAAGACTTTTGTGTATCAGTATACAGCTGTGGCCAAAAGTTTTCCATCACCCTATAGAATTAACTTAATTTTACTTCATAAAATTCAATGAAACCTGCTGAATAATGTTACGTTAACATATTGAATTACATACGGCTTTGTAGTTTTCCATATACTTAAGAAAAAACTGACAAAAATATAAGAATTTGACATTTGTTTAAGTCTGTTTGGGATACAGCAGGGTGATGTTGTGACTTGTCTTTTTGGTGTTGTCTAAGTTTTCAGGACCGAAATGAAGACACTGTTTGCTGTTTTAAAGTGGGTATCTGAAATTAGGTTTATATACCGTCCAACTGTGGGAGAATTTAAAAAACGATTCAGGCCAGCTCGCATTAAGCTTGTGTAGCTGCTAACTGAATACTGTGTGCCAGCTGATGTTCTCACTTCAGTAAAGAAACTTCTTAAAACTGTGTTTATTTCAGTCTTAGATGCAGTTTGCCAGTCCATATTATTTTTTGTTTGTGTTGACCAATCATTAAAAACTGACACAGCCCAAGCGGTTACTTTTTTAGTATTCCACTCTTCTTTATTGTCTTCAATTGTATTAATTTCAGCAGTACTGAGAGAGAGGTATAAAAACTGTTGCGGTCTAAATCCCCCAGGAATGTGTGGACATTGGAGTCAACAAACAAGTTAAAATTTACATGGAAGTCTGACATTGTATTATTACTTTGTTTTTATTGGGGAAAAAATGGCAGCCAATTCAAAATTATTTTTTCAAATGTTTTTAAACGCTCGGCGCAATAATATCTGTTTGTAAAAAGTCTTAGTTGAATATATAACATATTGGCTTAAAAATCTGTTCTCTAGTTTCCCTAAGGACTCCTGGACAGATTTCATTGGGCTCTGAGGATGTATTTATGTTAAGTGCTGCTAGCTCCTTAGTACTTCATTCTCTTCTATAACAAACTCTGGTAATGATGTTTGTGTACATTCTGTTAACCTTGGTATATTGCATAAATCCTCCTTTGTAAATACTTGTGCAAGTACCACTGCTGTCACATAAACTACTGACTTCCTGTTTCAGTTTCCTTTTAGCATTAAAATATTGAGAAAACCCTTTTGGATTAAGTTTACTTTCTGCCGCTACTTGTGTCCAATTCCCTTTTCACTCTGCTAGTCTGCTTTTTAAGGTCTCTACAGGCCTCTCTGTACTCTATTTGTTAGGCTGCTCCCTTTGATTTAATAGAAAGACATACAGACGTGCTCAAATTTGTTGGTACCCCTCCACAAAAAACAAAGAATGCACAATTTTCTCTGAAATAACTTGAAACTGACAAAAGTAATTGGCATCCACCATTGTTTATTCCATATTTAATAGAAATCAGACTTTGCTTTTGATTTTTTATTCAACATAATATTGTAAATAATAAAACAAATGAAAATGGCATGGACAAAAATGATGGGACCGCTAACCTAATATTTTGTTGCACAACCTTTAGAGGCAATCACTGCAATCAAACGTTTTCTGTAGCTCTCAATGAGACTTCTGCACCTGTTAACAGGTAGTTTGGCCCACTCTTCCTGAGCAAACTGCTCCAGCAGTCTCAGGCTTGATGGGTGCCTTCTCCAGACTGCACGTTTCAGCTCTTTCCATAGATGTTCGATAGGATTCAGATCAGGACTCATAGAAGGCCACTTCAGAATAGTCCAATGTTTTGTTCTTATCCATTCTTGGGTGCTATTAGCTGTGTGTTTTGGGTCATTATCCTGTTGGAGGACCCATGACCTGCGACTGAGACAGAGCTTTCTGACACTGGGCAGTACGTTTTGCTCCAGAATGCCTTGATAGTCTTGAGATTTCATTGTGCCCTGCACAGATTCAAGGCACCCTGTGCCAGGCGCAGCAAAGCAGCCCCAAAACATAACCGAGCCTCCTCCATGTGTCACTGTAGGTATGGTGTTCTTTTCTTTGAAAGCTTCATTTTTTGTCTGTGAACATAGAGCTGATGTGACTTGCCAAAAAGCTCCAGTTTTGACTCATCTGTCCAAAGGACATTCTCCCAGAAGGAATGTGGCTTGTCAATATGCATTTTAGCAAATTCCAGTCTGGCTTTTTTATGGTTTTCTTTCAAAAGTGGAGTCCTCCTGGGTCTTCTTCCATGGAGCCCACTTTCGCTCAAAAAGCGACGGATGGTGCGATCAGAAACTGACGTACCTTCACCTTGGAGTTCAGCTTGTATCTCTTTGGCAGTTATCCTTGGTTCTTTTTCTACCATTCGCACTATCCTTCTGTTCAATCTGGGGTCGATTTTCCTCTTGCGGCCGTGCCCAGGGAGGTTGGCTACAGTTCCATGGACCTTAAACTTCTTAATAATATTTGCAACTGTTGTCACAGGAACATCAAGCTGCTTGGAGATGGTCTTGTAGCCTTTACCTTTACCATGCTTGTCTATTATTTTCTTTCTGATCTCCTCAGACAACTCTCTCCTTTGCTTTCTCTGGTCCATGTTCAGTGTGGTGCACACAATGATACCAAACAGCACAGTGACTACTTTTCTCCATTTAAATAGGCTGAATGACTGATTACAAGATTGGAGACATGTGTGATACTAATTAAAGAAACTAATTAGTTTGAAATATCACTATAATCCAATTATTTATTATTTTTTCTAAGGGGTACCAACAAATGTGTCCAGGCCATTTTAGAATATCTTTGTAGAATAAGCAATAATTCATCTCTTTTCACAGCTTCTTTGCTTCATTCTATGACATACCAAAGGCATGCAAGTATACATGATAAAATAGCTTTTAATTTCATCACTTTTCAGGAGGAATGAAGCATTATTTCAATGAGCTGTAAGGGTACCAACAAATTTGAACACGTCTGTACTTTTCTTTTTAATACCCAGCTTAATAGATCGATTTGCCCATCGTGGTTTCTTTTTCTTAAGTTTACCTTTTTTTCAACATCATTATCTACCAGTATTCTGTCCTGGTCTATGTTTATAAGCTCCTGTTGCATTCCTTTGTCATCTGCCCTCCTGAAATTGTATACCATTGTCTTTGATTTATGTACTGCCCTTGATTTATTTACCACAAACTTTATCATATTATGGTCAGTTATTCCTAGTGGTTCTATTTCCTGCAAGTTGTGTATCCTTGCTTCATTGTTTGTTAATACCAAATCTAGACATGAATTGTATCTAGTCGGGGCATTCACCAGTTGTGATAAGAAACAATCTTGCACTAACTCAGTCATTTCCATGTCTGAACTGTTGTCTGAGGTCATGTGGTCCCAGCTTATGTTTGGGAAGTTAAAGTCTCCCATAATTAGTATTGTAGCTGAAAGGTTTGGTTTATACTAGGATTTTTAACTTTTTTTATTTTTATGGTGGGGTAACACATCAAGCTTCCTGCTGTAAAGTGAAAGAAGGACTACTGTAAAGTGAAATACACTGTTATTAGTTGCGAGAACTCTATTGTGAGTGTAAACTTTTATCATTGAATAGAATAGACACATTTGTATATGCTCAATGGAGAGACAGCAGTGAGCGCTTGAAAGCAGATGGAGAGGATTTAGCAACAGTCACAGTAGTCCATTGGTCCCTTGCAGACAAGTAGGAAGCACTGTGTTTTATGATTCATAGTAGAGTGATTTTTTCCCCCATTTCTATAAGAGCTCACAGAGCTCTCCAGATTGAGCAAAATTGTTGATCTCAATAATCGGTGCTTAAGTTGTGTTATAAAGGCCAGCCACCTCTTATCAGTGGCAAGCAGGAATTGTTTGTGAGGTTTTTGCAGTCGTATCTTTCAGATATAGTTCCTTTTGAATTTCTGTTTCCTGATATCAGGCAGTGATGTTGAGCAAGAATCTGCCAGAGAATTGAAGATAAACTGAGATGGAAAACTAGGTTCAGGTTTATTTTTCCAATGTTTTGTTATTTTTATATCCTCTGCAGACCCCTCCCCCAATAGCTGTTTTCTGTCACATACGGTTTTCTTCAGACAAAATAAAAGACAAGCAGTTCACTGACATTACATTCCTTTTAATAATATTATTGCGTGGCTAGATAGAAAAAAAAAAAAAACAAGACAAGAATAAATATCAGGGCTGTCAAAAGAAGTGGTGATCCTTTGCACGTTTTCAAGAGGCGTTGGCACTACAGTTAGATATGCTCAAACATTTTGTAACACTTTAATGTGTAATTACCCTTGTGCTGAGAGATTACAAACATTGCATGTTCTGTTTGTTTACATATAAATTGCAAATGTGTTTTTTTTTTGTTTTTTTTTGGTTTTTCTTTATCAAGGCATTATCATTGTATACATTACTGAGAATGCTTTATTTAACTATTTTTTAAATAATACTGTTGGTCTTAGCTCAACAAGCAATTCATGTTCAAGTGGTAATGTTAAAACAGATGAGAGGTATTTAAATGTTCTTTTTACAGTATAATGAATCCATCCAGGTCTTCTTTTTCAATTGAATATGTAGATAGTTCAGGAAATAACATGAAGCCAGCTTCCTGTCTTTCAAATGACAATGGGCTGCTGAATTGGATATTTTTAATTTACTTGAGGCTTGATGTTTTTGGCTGGCCTTTATTTCACTAGCTGTCTTAACAGACATGTTTTTAAAGACGTGAATAAAGTCTTGATATATGGTGTAATAGGGGAGATCTGTACTGACTGTCTGGCGCATGTATGGTTCTGCAGGAAGAGGGCAGCAGTCTCGCAAGATCCGCCTGTCAGTCATAGTGATGACACGGAGAGGTGGGGAAGAGGGTGTGTTGGCTTTCCCTCTCTCTGAGAGGCTGAGAGGCAGTCCTTCAGGGATTGCTCGGCCCATAAGTAGTGCGCTTGGTTATGCATTATAAATAATGTTCAAGGTTGCCATGTGTAGTAAGGGCTCCTGCAGATAACCACACCCTCGTTTGCCATGGTATTTTCATTGCTTTGGTCTAGCTAAAATGTTAACGCAAATGCAATACTTTTAAATTGCTCTGAACCTGCAAGCTTTGATCTTGAACTGGACCATCCAATACAACAAAATACATAAGTATACCAGGAACTTAGGCGAGAAGTGTACATTGTGAAAATAACAAAGTGGTTTTAGGCAAGAAAACAAATGAATGCTTAAGTTTACTTTTCTTCATATGTCTTCATAACAGACATTGATTTAAACATACTGTCTTTTTTTTCTTAATAGTTGTGGCTTTTCTATCATGCATGTGGCTATTAAAATTGAAAATCTGCTTAAACAACAACAACAAAAATATTTATATTGAAAATTAAAACGTGAGAATAACATTGAGAATAAAAGGCAATCAGTGCATGTACATCACCAGTAATATTCCACTGCATATTCGGAATATTGGAGATGGCATATTCCACTAGTATGTGGAATATAAAGCCATGTAAACAGCATATTCTGACTGTGAAGCGTAACCCACAACAGACACGTGCAACAACAAATACTCACAGCAGTAAACATGATGGCACATGCGAGAAAACGCAGCTACTTTTGGTCTGATGGGGAGACATCACTTTTATTAAGGTCTTGAGAAAGAAACTGAGATGTGCAGGAGTGTTTAAAAGGGTGGCGGCAAAAATTATGAAGGGGGATTTGAGAGAACGATGTAAAGTCTTAAAAGCACAGTACTGTAAAGCAAAAAAAAAAAATACTGAAGTGGGACGAATCTATACATATTTCCTTACTTCAACCTTATGAATGACATACTGGGTAATCGCCCTTTGTCTTCACCGACCCAGTGTAGCATGTGAAAGTGCATCCCGTGAGATCATGCACCCCTTCAGAGCAGCAGTGTGCCTTTAACATGTGCATATCAAAATATAATAAATATCAATACATGCTAGACCTGCAAATATACAAGTACATTTAAAAACAGCATTGATTTATTTATTTATTTAAAGCTCTCGATAACAGAATTTTAATCAAATGCTCTTTGAAAAAGCAACTATGCATATGATGATGTAATTATAAACAAACATTATTTGCCTTATTTATTTATTTACTATGGTTATTATTCTACTGTACAGGTGTTTACTGTAGGCTCTGTTGATGATGTGCTTGGCTAAACAGGGGCAACTCATCTTCAAGCTGTCTCCTTGTTATATTAATAAAGACATAAGCATGCATGTCTGTGTGAACACATTGCACTGAATTAAGACCCACAAGCATCTACACAATCTCAAAATATCAGATTCCATATCTGAAAAAACAAATAACAGAAATATACGTCCACACCACCAGCTCTTTACAGTAAACAACAAACTATTCTACTACAATCAGCACTCTTTTGGTTTGCTGTGGGAAGCAAAGTAGGCATGCGTTAATCGCATGCAAGGAATATTCCGTTTACCATGGAAACACAGAATATGAAAGGAATAAGAGAATTCCGCCTGCATGCATACAGAGCATTCAGAATATTCTAGTATTCTGAATACTTAATATTCTGAATAAGTGTGCCATGTAAATGTCCTAAATGACACCAGTGGTTCCTTAATAAATCTCAATTAGAATTCTCTTCCTTTCTTTCAAGGCCCTTGGTTGCCTCTAGGTGGACAGATGGGGTAGCACATAATAGAACACCATCTGCTTGGCTCCCTCAGGATAGATGCTAGTATTTAGCCTGTGATGAACTATGATCCCATGTTCACAGGCTCACACATCAAGAGTGATATAAATGGAACACTTTTTTTATTGTTTTGATAAGACACAGCTTCACAGCTTCCGCAGTTTTATGGTATTTATTGTAATCTGGAAAGAGCAGACAAGCTGAAATTACCAGTCTATCAGTACTACTTATAACTCCAGTTTAGCCCTTTGCAGTTGACTGTATTAAATTAAGGATTAGCTAGCCGGTGGCATGCAGAGATAACTGATCAGGAGAATCACACAGATTTCCATCTCTTGGATGAAACCCCATTAGCTGTAATTGTGTATCGTGTTGTTGGCTGACTAGGGCAATTCTAAAGGGAAAGTTTTCTTAGAGTGATGTTACACAGGGATGCATTTGCTGAGTTCTCTGTGATTTAAACATATGGGCTTCATGCTGTTTAAATGAGGCATACTGATAATGAATTTGAAAAGAACAAATGGCACAGTTTGTGCGAATGGAATTAATTGCTAGACATTAACACAGGGACATGATAACAAATGCTAAAAAAATAGGTGGATTTAGTAGTTTCATAAACCTCAAGGCAAAAAATGTAATACATTAATGTTTTATGGTGTAGCTTTGCAGTCACTTACAACTGTAGTCAAACATTATGTAATGTCAATTAACAGAAATTTTAATGAACACTTCACATGATATGAATATAAATGGACATAAATGGACATATTTAATTAACATTTCACATGATATGGAATATATTTTGCAAATGGCAAATGTGCTGAAAAAGATAATAAGGAAACCTGTGCATTGTCTCCGAAGAGTTTGAGGGAATTAGTTTCCATGGAAAACAATTAGGTGGCATTTAAACTGAAGTGAAAGGGTATGCACAGTAAAAAGCATTCAATCATAAAATAGTATGCATTAAAATTGAAGCCAGGTCTCTATTTTGCAAGAACCTGGGGGTGGCAGCTGTAGTTAAGTTGGCTGTTTTGGCAAAATAAAAAAAGAGGAAAAAAGGTATAAAAAAGGATGTTCCCAGGAAGCACCAGCCATCCAAGACCAAAGCAAATATTTGTTTTTGGAAGAGAGAAGCACTGTCCTCAGAGCAGCCAATACAGCGAAAGGCACAGGGCTTGTGGAAGGAAGTCAGATGAATGTCATGCTTCTTAACATCCTATATGACGCAGGGATTCTCAGTGCAACTTGCGAACAAGGTATAAAGTTCTCTCAAGTCTGGACAGCAGGCAACAGACATGGTACAGTGCCTTGCGAAAGTATTCGGCCCCCTTGAACTTTGCGACCTTTTGCCACATTTCAGGCTTCAAACATAAAGATATGAAACTGTAATTTGTTGTGAAGAATCAACAACAAGTGGGACACAATCATGAAGTGGAACGAAATTTATTGGATATTTCAAACTTTTTTAACAAATAAAAAACTGAAAAATTGGGCGTGCAAAATTATTCAGCCCCTTTACTTTCAGTGCAGCAAACTCTCTCCAGAAGTTCAGTGAGGATCTCTGAATGATCCAATGTTGACCTAAATGACTAATGATGATAAATAGAATCCACCTGTGTGTAATCAAGTCTCCGTATAAATGCACCTGCACTGTGATAGTCTCAGAGGTCCGTTTAAAGCGCAGAGAGCATCATGAAGAACAAGGAACACACCAGGCAGGTCCGAGATACTGTTGTGGAGAAGTTTAAAGCCGGATTTGGATACAAAAAGATTTCCCAAACTTTAAACATCCCAAGGAGCACAGTGCAAGCGATAATATTGAAATGGAAGGAGTATCAGACCACTGCAAATCTACCAAGACCTGGCTGTCCCTCTAAACTTTCAGCTCATACAAGGAGAAGACTGATCAGAGATGCAGCCAAGAGGCCCATGATCACTCTGGATGAACTGCAGAGATCTACAGCTGAGGTGGGAGACTCTGTCCATAGGACAACAATCAGTCGTATACTGCACAAATCTGGCCTTTATGGAAGAGTGGCAAGAAGAAAGCCATTTCTTAAAGATATCCATAAAAAGTGTCGTTTACAGTTTGCCACAAGCCACCTGGGAGACACAGCAAACATGTGGAAGAAGGTGCTCTGGTCAGATGAAACCAAAATCGAACTTTTTGGCAACAATGCAAAACGTTATGTTTGGCGTAAAAGCAACACAGCTCATCACCCTGAACACACCATCCCCACTGTCAAACATGGTGGTGGCAGCATCATGGTTTGGGCCTGCTTTTCTTCAGCAGGGACAGGGAAGATGGTTAAAATTGATGGGAAGATGGATGGAGCCAAATACAGGACCATTCTGGAAGAAAACCTGATGGAGTCTGCAAAAGACCTGAGACTGGGACGGAGATTTGTCTTCCAACAAGACAATGATCCAAAACATAAAGCAAAATCTACAATGGAATGGTTCACAAATAAACATATCCAGGTGTTAGAATGGCCAAGTCAAAGTCCAGACCTGAATCCAATCGAGAATCTGTGGAAAGAACTGAAAACTGCTGTTCACAAATGCTCTCCATCCAACCTCACTGAGCTTGAGCTGTTTTGCAAGGAGGAATGGGCAAAAATTTCAGTCTCTCGATGTGCAAAACTGATAGAGACATACCCCAAGCGACTTACAGCTGTAATCGCAGCAAAAGGTGGCGCTACAAAGTATTAACTTAAGGGGGCTGAATAATTTTGCACGACCAATTTTTCAGTTTTTTATTTGTTAAAAAAGTTTGAAATATCCAATAAATTTCGTTCCACTTCATGATTGTGTCCCACTTGTTGTTGATTCTTCACAAAAAATTACAGTTTCATATCTTTATGTTTGAAGCCTGAAATGTGGCAAAAGGTCGCAAAGTTCAAGGGGGCCGAATACTTTCGCAAGGCACTGTATCTTCAGCAGGCAGCAAGAGTGGCCTTTTTTATTTAGATTTTATAAGACTTGACTAGCCCACTGATTAAAAGAAAATAGACCCAAAGGGCCTGCAAAAAAAAAGACATGATTTAAAGTTTATTCATTTCCTGGACTTTGTGGTATCACTGACACATTGTAACATGGCTGCCTGTCCTTATTAAAATGTCACTCCTGAGAGAGAATGATAGTTTAACTGCAGCAGTGAGGTGAAAGTTCAGCAAGGTCTGTCGAAAGTAAAGAGTTCACTATACTTTTTAATTGTGCTGGTAGCACTTGATTAGTTGGAAAAGACTGCTGGAGACTGTTAAGAGACTCAGCATTATCTCCTCGTTTTTGTGTTTGTGATTCTTTTTACCCCCTTTAGTGCAGTGAAATGTAATCTTGGGTGTCCACTCCAGTCCCTTGTCAAATGAATCAACTTGAAGGTACTCCTTCTGGATCGTGCCACTCTGAATTTTTCAGCTGGACAATTGCCATTCACACATTCTTATAACTAATAGGATTATGGGCGGTACAAAGGGATTTGAACAAGATAATTAGTTTACTTCTTAGCCCTCAATATAACAGGGGGAAATCTTTCTGAGAAAAAAGATAGACAAAGAGGTCAGAAAATGTGTGGGAAATGAGGTAAGGTCTTTCAAACAGGGGCTTCATCAACACTGAATTTGTGAAAAGCTCTTACTGGGTATTAGTTCTTTACCACAGACAGCTTGACTCCTTCGCTTGGGCCCCTGGAGGTGCAAAAAAAAAAAAAATTGATTGTCAGGTACTTTGTACAGCAAAGAGTATTCATTTAGCTGCAGAGACTTTCTGTCACTCATTTGCTGAGGAATAAAATAGGAAATTAAATGCAAGGCAGCAGTGCTGGCAAATTAGTGATGAAATGGCCCAAAATGTATAGCTGGAGTTATAAAAAACAGAAAAATAATGTTCTAAATTATATTTAAAGCATTTTAGAAACCACTAGAATTACACCAAAAATGACATTTCATAAACCTCTTGTTTCTTAGAATATTTTCACATAGTTCAGGTGTTCTTCCATAAGAGATAGACAACAGTTTGGCTGAAGGCTCTGGGTTAATCTTTATTGCCATGAATATTTGACTGTAGAAGGCGACGTCCTGCAGAAAAATCATTACAATCTCCATGTAATTCATCACCCAGAAGTATAATGCTCTTGAGGTTTCATCAACCTGCTATAAAATAAATTCTCGATTTCACAGGGGGTATGCATCTTATTATAAAAGATGCACAAGTACTGTATTACATCTGTGTTTGTTGTGTTATAGGCATGCTTACAGATCTTACAGATTTCTCAAGGTCTTTGGTTTTCTATACAAGTCATCTACATGAGCTGGGAATCTGTAGACAGTAATATATTGTGTGAATGTGTGTGTGGCAAGACTCTCACTTCCAAAGGAGCAGCAGGAAGCACTTATAGGTTCTGCCCATATTTTTCTGTCTCTAAAACTCCTATAAACCACCATCCTGATCAAAGCTGTCAGAAATTGTTAGGAAACATACCGCCCCAGCCAAGGAGGTATAGTGACCATGCTCCTCCACGTTCAGGCAGAAGAAACAGCAGGGGCTGCTCTTATGAACTCTCCAACAGCTCTGCTGAAACAGATCCTTCATTTAAGCATAGTGCATGGGGAGTGGGGAGGTCAGACTACAGAGGAACTCTTCAGAACCCAGGGAAGGGAAAAGACCTTCAGTGGATACAGAGGAGGAGGTGTTGCTAGTTTTAATTTATTATTTTATTATTTTAATGCCCTTGTTTTGATTAATGCAGATCTTTATATTTCAATACACAAAGGCAGTAGCTGTACTATAATACCTGCACCTATGTAACATGCTTTTATCATGTGGTTACTGCATATCTGTAAATAATGCCAGTCCCATCTGATTACAAAAAGGGTAGCCTTATGTATACGTGCTAAGTTAAAAAAATAAATAAATAAAAACATCTTCTTAATCCACAAGCACAAAATAATGAGCAACAAAATAAATCTTGCATTGGTAAGATTTGTGTCACCACCACAATGTGCTCCACTATATCACTCTGGATTACAAAATCTGTAACTAAATACCAGTCCTACACTGTAACCAAAAGTATAAGCAGAGATGAAGATGTTTGTATTCTAACAGGATTCAGAAGTTATTATGAACCTCCCAAGTCTATTAGCTAATTTTTGCTGAAAGCTTGCATCTGTGTTTAAATCCTTAGGGCAGTTTTCCAATGGAAGCATGGCATAAAAATATATGTACAGTTTCCTGAATAGTGTCTGAAGAATCTAATTGAATTGTATTTAATTAAATGGTTAGATAAAGAATTCTGCAAATGCAGAATAACCATATTAATATAATTACAGGTTAAAAGTAAGAAAAGAAAATGCATATCTTCATGGAGTAGATTTCATGTTGAGAAATATGATCATTTTTCAAATGTTGATAAATGATTTTACATTATAAACACTGAGTGATTATGCTAAAGAAGCTGCAGTTCTAACTGAGTACATTAGACATGCATTTTTTCTTTCTTTTATTTACAAAGGACCCCTGATGGAAGAAATGTGGCTTTGTAAATTTGTAATGAATATTAAAGTTTGTCATCCTGTCATGGCTCAGTGACAAAGTGCATTCAGAGCACAATGAATGCCTTTTTGGAAATTTGGACATTAAGCAATGCAATATTTCTAAGGACAAACATAACTATGAATGCTTTTTTTTCATCCCTCATGAGATAACCCTAGAGCTGCAGCTTGCACATAGGCCTGGCAAGCTTGCGTTATCTACAGTCCACATGGGGGCCATGTGTCACTCTTTTCAATGAAGATATATAGCTCAGAGTATAAGTAAAGAGGACCATCTGATTAATATACATCAACTATGCTTGTGTTACAGCCTTTAAATCAATGTTTGGCCATTTGTGCAGATGGTAGTTATTTTTCTTGTGAAATAATGTACTGTAATATGAAGTACAAGCAGCACACATTTCTTTGAGAATTGAAGATATAACCGTATGGTTCAGTGATGCAGCTGGTACATCAAAATGTATTAAAACAATCATATAAGCCATCCCAGTTCCCAGGTGATTTATAATAAAGTATTCTCTTTTAACCCTCTTGTTATTTAAAGGTCTTGGATAGTTGATACTGCTGGATTTTATTAGTACTTCCAATCGTACTTTGAGGGACAATAACGTGTTAACAATAGCATTTGTGGTAAGACAGATTTATAGAGTGGCAGAATAGTTTTAATCGAGGTAATACATGAAGCTTTGAAAATCTTAACATGCAGTGATGCAGCCCTGTAGTATATGCAGTACATATTCTAGTATCTTCTTCACTCTTTTCATCCATTACACTTATAGTTACAGTTAGAATACAATGGAGTCTATTCAATTAATCTAGACAGGTTATAAAAATATTGAAATAACTCAAATTGACCATTCTGTGACAGGTGAATATGAAACACATGTAGCACTATCAATAACAATATAATATTTATCAGAACATGCTAAAACTAATAGTTTAGGGGTTTTCTGCTTAGCCTATATGTTCTTGGACTAGTCATAACTGTAAAGGCTGCATAAAAGCTTCATCATACATAAATATCTTTGACGTTAGCAGGTCCACAGCATGACAACAGTTTGTACTAGACAGTACACAGACAGTACATGAACTGTGGTTTATACAGACATCCTTAAATTGCTAGTTTAGACTTTAGAGCTCCATAATTGAAGCCAATAGATTGTGCTGATTTAATGTGCAATACACTAGTTGTGTGAAAATAAATACACTCCATTTTATTATATCCTCTGTATAGTGAACCACTGGCTGATATTATCAAGAAATATTGTCAGTCTTGTCAACTATACAGAAAAGATTAGAAAAAAACCCAGAAATTATTACATACTGAATGAAGTTCAGACAACCTTGCAAACATTCGTATACCCTGGGAAGCAGACTTCAAATGACTGTACTGCACTGTATGTGATTTCAAATAAAGAAATGTGTTTTTAGTAGGCTGACTAATAAACACTGCTCACAGCTGATTAGGTTATGTGTCCCTTCATCACAGGTGCCAGATGTAGTGGAAACATCAGTGTGTAAAGACGTGTGGGAAATATAAATTGTAGGGATGAGCTTCAGTGGCAGAAATGAAAATGCATGTGATTTCTGTATAATAAGAGCTTATCTTGTTAAACATGACAGGAAGAGATGATAACAGTTAATAAAAAGTAGTATCGGGGGGTGGGGGTGTCACAACAAATTGGTAGGTAGTAATTTACCTGTAAAAACACCATCCTTAATAAACTGCGTACAGTCTCAGACAGAGACAGTCAGACTTCCTAGCATCCTAAGTCAATGTGGCACATAATAGCACATCACTTTGGGTAGCAAAATGTGTGCATTGTTAAAGAAAGAAAAATATTTGGCACATCCAATATAAAGTGTTCACTTTATTGTGACAGAAAGCTGCCAAAATCATGTATGTCCTTGCTGATGTGAGCTTTTCTAACTTAAACTCAGCTGTTAAGCACACCCCTTTGGTACATCTAAGGGGACTCTGCTAAAGGTTTGCTTCTTCTTTAAAGCCAACTGCAGTTCACAGGTTAAGAGTGCAGGTTCAACAGCTGTGTTCCTATCTCCCCTGCCATCGAGGGTCTATGCTCTCATTAGAAGCATGTGACAACCTGCTGTCAATACTGTTCAATCTAACGCTTTGTAACATGGACTACTTTAGTACGAGGAAAGTAATACATCTTTATGTCACTTTGATTTCTGGAGGGCTCTTTTGTTAGATTTTTTTTTTTCATCAGTAAGGATCAAAGTAGTCCTTTTCTTTAAAAGACATTTCATGAATTGCAACTGTGTAGTGGCTGCTTCCTCGTCTCTAAACTAGGCATTTTCAGCTTATGTTTTAATTAGTCCGGCAATGTCAAAAATGAAAGGGAAGTTAAGCAGGAAACGGAATGAATTATAAATCTTTTTCATAACCAACGAATGCATGAATACAACTCAAGATCTCTTTCCTTTCCCGGTAAAGAAATTATAATGAGAGAAATTGTGCACTGGCCGATGCAGTTTGTTGTAAAATAAGTCTATATTAACATTACAACAATTTTGGTGCTTAAGGTTATTACGTATGCATTTTAACATGCTGTAATAAAGAATCACCACACTATGATTTATATCCTTTAGAATGAATGTTTTATGTATTGGCAGCAGAGGCAGGCGCTTTGTGAAAAATTGATTCCTTACTGTTGTCAGGCTATATTGGGGCTCGTTGAGATTGAGGTTTGAGGTTGTTAGCATTTGTTCTAACAAGTGTAATTGGATGATTCTATCTATGTGGACAGAAGCTGATGTTTGTCAGATACTGGTACTATACTGTATGTCTTCCAGTTAACATTGGCTCTGTTATATTGTACCGAGCCAAGTAACTTCTACCTTTTCTAGTAGGACATTAGGACATGTTTATGTCTTAAGCAGTTTATGAGGAAAAGCAAGCAATCAGCATTATTATTTAAAACTACTGCCATGGCACATGGAATGCTTTTTGCATTGAGGTGAATTTAGTAACTGCTAGATTGTCATTCATGTCAGTGGATCAGCACCTAAAAAACATGAATGCAGTAGAATACTGCATTTAATCAAGCTGAAACATAATAACATACACACTGAATTATACAGGACAGTGTCTTTATTATTATGACAAAATCTACATTGTAATAAGCAGGTAGTGTATGTAATAAAAATAATTTATGGTAACCAATTTAAAAATCCTGCTCGTGATTATATATATATATATATATATATATATATATATATATATATATATATATATATATATATATAGATATATATGTTATTATTATTTATTTCTTAGCAGACGCCCTTATCCAGGGCGAATTACAATTGTTACAAGATATCACATTATACATTATTTCACATTATACAGATATCACATTATTTTTACATGCAATTACCCATTTATACAGTTGGGTTTTTACTGGAGCAATCTAGGTAAAGTACCTTGCTCAAGGGTACAACAGCAGTGTCCCCCACTGTTTTTCTGTTACATGCTGTTTTAAAAGGTTCACTTACCTTCCCATACAGAAACACAGAGACTTTATTTATTGATAAACACAACTTCTGAGCAAGTTCATTTAATCACCAGGATTAGAACATTCCTATCATGTAAAGCTTACTTGGGAACATGCTCCCTGTTTCTGTGATCAATAGGAAAATATTTATGTTAATACATACCAGATGATTTTGTGAATCTCCACATTGCTGACACGAAACAGCTTTGATCGGTCAGGGGAGGTATTTCTCAGATTACCTTTTAGGAAATTACTATATTAATTTCTCTAGTGATGGATGAAAAAAATTAAATAACTATGCAAGTGCACACTCTCTACATATTTTTGTGAAGGTTTAATTTCCATTTGTATTACCCTTTTAATACATTTAAACGTTTTAGTGTATAACCTGTCTACCCAGCTGTTTGGAATCATTTTCCGCCATTTGCTGATTGCTCTTCAAGAATCTCAACTTATTATTGGTTCTTAGGCAATGAGTCGATGGCAGTACAGATTTATATTCCTGCTGATCTCAGTCCAAGGGACGTTACCTTGGAGGAAAATAAAATTACCAGTAATTAAATTTACAGGCAGGCTGCCATCTTTAAAAAGATTAATTGTTCCACAGTTCAGAGGACAGCCTGCTGCATTAGGAACCTCCTGACTTACAACAAAAAATAGATTTGAGGTTTGTTTCTTCAACTAAGGATTGGCCAGAAAATGCAGTTCAGAGATCTGTTTTCCTCATGAGGAAATTGTAGAGTGCTATAGTAAGATTGTATGGCCTTGTTTGACATACAGTTTGTTGAACAAAATACATTTGTAGGTTTGTTTCTCCAGTAAGATTTTTTTTTCAAATGAAAAATAATTAATTTCTAAGTTTCTAAATTGAGATTATGCTTTTTAAAAAGGAACTCTCTTTTTTTGCTTTATGGATGAAATACATTGTAAAGGCACATTATTGAATTTGATAAATGGATGCCACTCTGCTTTATAATATAATACAGAACACATATCCCATTCTAAAGCAATAGAATTGATAGCCTGTAAATCTTGCAGCACCTGAATATACTAGAAATCTGTAAGAACTGAGGTTAGTTTTTTAGCTTTTTGTTGTATGAATGTTTCATCATTAGTTATACTTGCATCAGTTTATTTGGGCATGTAAATAAGTAATTTATTCTAATCACAAATATTGACACCAGCTGTCATTGTTTGAAGTAGAAGGTTCATTGTGTCAAATGTGGAATAATCTGATCACCGTTCTTCTGTCCAACAGAGCAAATGCAAAAGATTTTGTTCACATAACAAATTTATCATAATAAACATTTAATATAGTTTGTGCTGATGGCAAATTTAAATAGTTAACAATCAATTCTATGTACAGGATAGTTCAGTAATCATTGCAGTAAAATAAATAATACCTTTTATAGCAATGACGATCTAACCTTAATTACGTTATCAGACTGCTAACAAAGGTAGAGTTTTATCATCTTCTCTCGGCAACAGCATTAATGAAGCACATAAATAAAATTACCAAAGACAAAGAAATCCACAAAGGAGATGCTACCTTCTCTTTTGAAGCAAACTTGTTAGACACATTTCTCAAGCAAAAAGGATCCAAATATACAATCTACCAAAACATACAACAGCAAACACACCATGTTCTGCTCGCTCTAAAAAGCTCTAGTTAAACCCTCTCAGTGAGCAGGATATACACTATTGTGGAGGCCTGTCATATTGAAGAACAGTAGCTTTTGCTCAGACAACTTTGGACCACCAAGGACCAGTCTGTAATGGTTACAATGAACACATTAAAAAAAATATCCAGTTCAAGGTCAATATTCAGTTATGTTTTGTTAATTTAGAAAGAAAGCCATGATGAAGTACTATATATATATATATATATATATATATATATATATATATATTTCTCTATTGGATCAATTCATGTATTAGAATAACTAGGCATAGAAACCAAGAAAAACTCAATTCCTTCCACATGAAGTTAACAAGGTAACACCCACGTTGTATCCCAAGGTGATGGAAGTGAAACTTCTTTGCCACCCAATTTGAAGTCGGGCATGACAGCATTGCAAAACATATACAACAAAGAAGATAATAACTCACAAACTGAATTGCAAAAAAATGACTGCCTCAATGCCACAATTCTGGATGACTCGGAAATTAAAAACCTGAATGTCTTTACCTGAACAATAGAAAGCTGTAATATGATCATACAAACAACAAGGGAAATATTAAAGTGAAATGCATCACCTCCACTGTTTCAGTTATTTAAGAACGTATAGAAGATTGAGTTTTAGTAATAGGCAGTGCATGAAACCCAAGCTTGTGTCAACTCTAATTCTAAATTGTGGTGCACACTAATTCCTGACCTGGAATTATCTTGCTGCAACCCAACTCCCCCCCCCCACCCCCCAAAAAAGCTAAAATATTTGACAACTGATTGAATTTAGTGTATAGGTGATAAATGTGGCAGCAATATGTGTTTACTTGGTCAATGGTCAGGTGCTTTTGGACATTTTACATTCTTGTTTAACACAGCAACGATGAAAGAATTCACAATGGCTATAGTTTCCTGGGAGTTTGGGAGAGTCATCCAGAGCTGTTTGAATCAGATTCTTATTATTTACTGGTATGAATGGAATTGTCGGATAAGTCAATCAAATCCAAAAAGTGACTGTAGGCTGAAATGTTTTAGAAAAGTGCTTTGGCTGTTCACGACTGTTAGACTGGTTTGACTTCAACAGCTTTGCCCCTCAGTGAAACAGTTCTCTAGGTTTGTTTAGAATGAAGCTTACGAAGATGGACTTGACAGACTACTGCCTCGTTCCTACTGGGCAGATGCCACTGAGACAATAGAGAGATGGATTATTTTAATGGTTTGTATTAAAGCAACAGGCTGCAACCTGGGGTTTTTCACATGACTTTTAACTATATATTTTGTTGTAAATGTGGCATTCTAATACATGCCTTACATTTTACAGTTTGACATCTGTTGAAATGACTCCCAGATTTCAAAGCAATTACTGAACCAGTCAAAAAAGTTTTGCAGTAGAATGCTGTCTTTCACCAACATTCCACATAGTTTAATATAGTCCGGGAGCCAACATTGGAAATTTCACTATTCACAGAGCTACAGGTAGGTTTAATGGCATATGGAGTGACCTAGCCTTGGAACAAACTTACAATCGGGAAGGTAAAACAGCCCTGTTTAAAGGTCTCACACAGAATCATTCTGCAATGGAAGAAGATATCTCCTGTCATGACTGAAATTTCAGAAAAGGTGAAAGAAATGATCCATTTACACCAGGCTTCACAGGAAGGTCACCATGATAACTCAGCAAAACAAACAGTAACAGTAAGAGAACTGCTTTTGAGTCACTAGTAAGTACTGGTACATATATAAATCCATGGAATTCAAGAGATATTCCATTCTTGGTGAATATTGCTACTGGACAAAGAGCAGATTCACAGGATGTGCTCAATGCAAAACAAAAAGGGATAGAAGTACTGAAAAAAATAAAAGAAACAGGCAGTGACACGATTAAGAATATAAAGATAATGCCATTCTTCTCCAAAATGAAAAAAGTCACAACCGACAAGCAAGTCAAACAAATACATGCAGATGAAAGTAATGCGACAAGGTCTCTCTATTTTGCACAAAATATGGATGAGAAGTAAACTTGAAGCATTTCAATATGATTGGGCAGCATGTCCACCTTCCCTCTTTGAAGAAGATCAAACCATGGTGACTGGATTTGCTATGCGGAAGGGCCAAAAAAGTGATTTTATGATACCACTTCACAATGCCATTGATATTCTGTGGGAACAAGATTCTTTACAAGAATGCCCATTATCAACAGTGTATATCATTGATGCAATAGCTTTTGCCCAGAGATCTCAAACTCTGAATGCCTCTACTATTAGACTTACAGCAAAAATACCTGTGCAAAATAATCAAAGAGAGACCAGCAGGTTGCAATTGTATTCATATAGTTGGTGACCGCTATGATGTAGACATAACCTCCTCTCTTAAGGGGAAAGAAAGAGCTTGCCGGGGTTCAAAATTAGGAGTTTCTACAGCACGAGAATATGTCCCAGTTGATGACTTGCAAGTACCTGATTGGAAAGTGTTTTGTTCTATTGCCAAAAATAAAGGGAATCTGCTACATTACCTGAGTGAGTCTTGGACTTCTGATCACATCAGTCTTCCCTTTGAGCTCCATCTTGTCCTTGGTTGCACAAACAAAAATCCAGGTAAAACAATCCACTTGACAAAAGAAACTGTTATATTTCTTCCAAATTTGAGCTGTATAAAGCATGAGGAAGCAGACACGAGGATTATTGCTCACATTAATCATGCTGCTTCAGAAATGGGCTATGAGAGAGCAGTTGTGCAGGCAACTGACACAGACATAATCCCCCTCTGCATTTATTTTTCATCAAGAATACCTGGCTTACAGGTATTATGGGTTCAGAAGAAAGAAAGGTATATTCCAACCCATCTGATTTCCAAGCAACTAAGTTCTAAATTTAAGATTTCTGAGTCAGCTCTAACAGGCCTACTGCTCAGTGCTTACGTTTTTACTGGCTGTGACACTGTCAGTTATCCTTTCAGGAAAGGGAAAAAACAAGTTGCAAAGCTTGTTTTGGCTTCCTGCAATGATTTCACTGCCCTTGCAAGCTTTGGTGAGATACCATATCATGCAGGTGAAAAAGTGTTTGACAATGTGTGGCAAAGTGGTTGATAGTGTGCAGGTGCAGGTGATTAATGAACAGACAGACACTTATAATCCAGGTGCAAAGTTTGTTTAATGATATTTTCATGTCCAGTGCCTGACGGCAAAACAAACAGTAAACAATAAATGATGTTAAGTAATACAGCAGCGTTTATTACTTAATTTGTAATCCCTGGGTTTGTCCCGAAATAATAGTTACATTTTTATTATACACCCACACAAAACACAAAACACATACACAAATCCATTAGTTCGTGAATTAGTGCTAGTGGTGCAAATACAATTATTTGTGATACAAGTGCAGTGCTGTTCCGGGTTTGTGCTGGCGACAGCTCCGGAATGTGTTAGCTGTCTAGTGATAGCAAACAACAAATAGACAAAACAAACAAACACTCACAATACGGATACACAAAACACAGGTCCTTCCGGATCACTTTTCATAAACCAAAAACAAAGGAACAGATTACGTCGCTTCGACCCCTATTTATACCGTCACTCATGACCCCTTGGTAAATGATTGCAGCCACACTTCCAATCCGCGGCTGCCATATCATTTCCCTTCTGGGTCGATGAGTTAGTGTACTGAAGCTCCGCCCCTTTTCTAAATGAACGACTTCCTTTTAACCCTCGGAACAAAGTGTCAGGCAAAGTAGTCCAGGGTACTCAGTGCCAGGGTACCGTTACTTAGTGCCCTCACAGGTCGGGAGGGAGATTTATCACCAAGAATCATTGTATTTCTGTCACACAATGTTATAGCAGAGGTAAATGAACTATTTGTAAGGCAATCTAGGTAAAGTACCTTGCTCAAGGGTACAGCAGCAGTGTCCCCCACCTGGGATTGAACCCACGACCCTCCGGTCAAGTCCAGAGCCCTAACCACTGTTATGCATTTTTTACACAATTACAGATAAATAATAGTGATGGTCTTTCTAGGTATAGCAATGGATAGGCTAAAATTTGTTGCTTGATATAATACATTTTGCAAGAGCAGATCCTGAGCAGACCAAATCAGTTTTACTTCTCAATATCTATATTTTGTGATACAAAGCTCAAAATTTGTGGTATTTTTCGGACCCATTCATCCAAGATTTGCCCAACATGACTCCAAGACTAACTAGTAAGTGTTTTTATATATCCCTGAATATCTAAAAAACTACAAATGATACAACAAAAGTACAGAGGGATAATATGTTCCTTTTTTTGCAAGCGATTAAACGGTTGGTTGTAAATGGATGTGTTTTATTATCCGATTTAAAATATGGGTAAACAATCGGACAATATAGGTAAACGTGAAATAAAATAATTAAGAAACATAATTTCCTAATGAGTAAATACTATATTAGAAACAATCTTAGAAACAATCTCAAAAACAAAAATCTTGACCAAGTATTCAACCCTACAATCCGATACAAATACATTTTCAAGGATGGGAGGTTGTAAACTGAGTGACGTTGTGTGAGAAATAAATACACGGGGGAAATTATAAATGATGCACAGCTAGGGTGATCTTATTTTCTTCAACAAAAATAATTTTCAGCATTTTCACCAAACTTTTTCTGAACTGTTTTGTTCTATGGCAATTTTATTTGTAAAAAGTTACCACAGAAAAAGGCAGGGCAGCCCAGGTCTCTGTGTCTGAGGATGGACTTTGTTTCAGTTCTCAAAGTTTTTTTGGGGTCTGATACCTTGTTATAAATGCAATTTTCAGAGCACAAAAGAAGTTGTTGTAGGATTTATTGTCAGGGCCAACACACATTCATCACAGAGAACTCAAAGAACCCGAGCTGCCTAGGCCTGGGCCATTTCACACAATTACTTAAAAATGTGTATGTATCCCAATCTTATTTATTATAATTTTTTTATATAAATACTGCATTATTAACATAATGGTTTGCCAATGTGGGCTTTTAATTGGTTTGATTTCAGGTACCATTTTATATATTAACTAAGGTTTGAGGTTAAGTTGTAATTTTTTTTCTTTGAAAGTACACTAAGCGACAGCTTTATGATTTTCTCCCTTTTGCTTTTTTCCACAGAGATCTGAGTGAAAACCAGATTCAGGGCATTCCAAGAAAAGCTTTTAGAGGTGCCGTTGATATAAAAAACCTGTAAGTATTTTTATATTTTGTCTTAATATCTGTTTCTAAATGTATTCATTTCAAAAGAAACATTGGAGAATGTTATGGGAGGGCAGCCAGCTCTTACGAAACATTTACTAGTTATACAAATCTCTCTGAGTACGTATGTAATTATATTTTTAAAGACTTTTATTTCCATTATCACCATACAGACTGCAGAGGGACTAAACTTTAAATAAAAGCTGCTCAAAGATGACAAGATAGATAAACCAATTATGTTACATTAGAGATGGGGACATTCCTCATGTTTTTTTTGGAATACATTGGAGCATTATCAGCATGATTTTCAAAAGGAGCAAAATGGGTCGCAAAATAATTTTTAAAACCTGATTAATGTTACCACATCACCTGATTTATATTTTAAAAGCATCAACAAGTGAATACACAATTCATTTCATTTAAACCCTTTGAAAGCCATATACTTAGTGACCCAAATCAGCTTTTAGAAATCACTTTACAACCTAGTTCTTATTTTGTCCCTTTAGAAAATCATGCTGTATATCTTTCCTGCTCAAAGGAGATATTTCCTTGTGAATGATGCATGTAGTCCAGGTATGACAGAAGCAATATAGGCTATTTCATTAGATGATCAGCGGTTGTAACGTAGTTTTCTATAAAGAAAAGCTTTAAAATTGACATTGTCAAAGAATATGAGCACTGCTTTTTTGTGAAAAAGCTGTTTTTTTAATATCTTTGTTTTAGGTAACCTCTGTAACCATACTAACATTATATTTTAAATTGATACCAAGATCAATGTATCACTGTTGTTGTTGCCTGTTGCAGCTGGTTTAACTTTAAGTGATCTCCCATTTACAGTCTCTGGGCCAGAGCCTTTTCCTTTAGACAACCCCAGCATAGTTAAGTGCAAATGTCACCAAGTGACTTGAGTGCCCACACTCTAGCAAATGCCACGGAAGTCCTCTGTTTGTGTATCCATGTGTCAACTTGGCAAAAGCATCAAATATCTTCCTGTGTTTTATTTAGCCATGTATTATTTCCTAAATTTGAGACTTGTCAGTGTTCTAGTGGATTGGGCCCCTGCATGTGCTGTATAAATCATAGCACAGGCAATAGAGACAAGGAAAATATGCAGATAGGATTTAGGCTTTATTGTGAACTTCTATCCCCAATCATATAAAATTACTTCCACCTGTATCTAAAGAGACACTTGATTAACAAATGACAAAGTGTGATATAATTGCCAGTGCCAGACATCCCTGACTATGCTTTTGCTATACAGCGCAAGACTTTTGGTATCAGGGCTAATATCAAAATGCAATCAGATGTGTGCATACAGCCATAAAGCCATAAAGCCAAATGGTAGTGAAGCCTAGGTTTCACTTCTTGCTGCACAATTTATCTTTATAAGCATGCTTCAGTGCAAATTAATGAATCCCAAAACTCATGAATGCTCAAAAAAGATATAAAGCTACATAACATTTTTCAAATGGTTTTTTATAAAAACGAACTTGCTGAAACTGAAGATGCATAGTGTATTTGACCCTTGTGTCACTGGAAGTAAGGATATAAATGGAAATGTATAGCTTAGAAATAAGAAGCAATGCACTTGTCTTAGGACAAGCAAGACTTAAAATAATTATTGCATCTCAATTGGTCGATCCTTCCAACTTTAGAGCTGCAATATAAAACAAATATTGGGGGAAAGAGATGATTGGCATAAAAAAAGAACTGAGCCATGTAATCCTCTGAAACATTTTTAGTTCACAGGGCAACCTCAGAGTTTGTTAGTAACACAGTGCTGTAAAATAAAGAAATCCAGGAAACCAGGGAAAAAGCTGTGTTTTATGGTGGCCAGCACTGCTAAATGTTTCCCCGAGCCACAGACTCTCTTAAGTGGGGAGAGCTGATGATTTAGGAGATGTGAGGTAGCAGTGATTTATGCATCAACAGCTAAGGATAATGAGATATGGATAAAAATGTATATTAGTCCTTCTCCAAATTAACTTACAGACCGCATTAGGCAAATTAGATGATATTAAAAGATGTTGTCAATTTGTCATGAAACAATTTCTCTTTTGTATTGTGTCAAGGGAACAGTTTATGCCATTGTTTTAATTTAAATGGCTTTGATGAATTGATCAGAGGGCTGAAGAAAATTGGGGTGAATATATTTTATGACAGAATAAAAAGGCTATTAACTGAAATGTTAAATAAGTTAATCTTTTGAATAGTTCTTTTAAGTGTTAATGGTAATGTTGTTCGTTTATGCCATCAGTGACAAGAAGTATTGCTCTTAAGATAAATCTAACCATGCCTATCAATGGAAAGTCGTTTTTTTCTGTCTCACAATAGGCATTCCAGTCGTATAAGCTAGCACTATCAATAATAAATAGGGTTTCAACTTTTGATTTTTTCAATGCAAGGATAGGGAGAAAACAAGACTGTGCAGAATGATACAAAATATTGATTTTAGTCCATGCATCCAAGGATAGATGGAGTGAGAATTGATATTTTTTAATCCAGCTAATTAAAATGGTTACTCACTTAACCTGAGTATCCAAAATACATGTAACTGACAGGCTTTAAATGCAGTTTAAAAATATTAGGGTTGTGGGTCCCAAGAGAGGCACAGGGCTGAAAAACCCACTTAGCCTGAAGTATATGATTTATAAAGTACAAATTAGCAAAGAGCAGCACTAGCAGTTTTAGAATGATGACAATGAGGTCCTGCTCTGGAGTGTTTAAATGTGATATGAAATGTAATCTTGTTGCTTTTCCTTCAAATGTTGTGGAGCTGCCAGTTAGGTAAATGTGTTTATTATATAAATAAGAAAGAAAACAAAAACTGAAAAAACGAATGCAGAATAATTGTTATTGCTACCATATTCAGAATAATACAGTAGTGTAGTGTAATTCTATATATATATATATATATATATATATATATATATATATATATATATATATATATATATATATATATAGTGAAATAGGTCAACACAGGCAGGCGCATCACACAGGGCGAGGCAATCCACACACAGGCGGAGGGCGGGCGCGACCTCTCTCACTGAAGCATAGCGCCGATACCGCTACACAAAAGAGCCGGCTTGCAAAGAGCATATATCGGGCTTATGTCTTGGTGTGTGATTACATCACCCACCAGCCCTGCTGCTGCATTCTGCCCCGTGCACCACGCAACACTCTCCCGTGCCAGCCTCTTCCCCGGACTTGCTCACCAGGCTACAGTCCGACGAGTGCGTGCCGAGGTATCTGCGTCCACTTCTGACACCAATGTTGCGTTTTCAGTCCTAGCGAGATGGTGGAATCAAGCGAAGGGACAATAATCAATTTTCGGGGCGGGTCAAGACCCATATTTATTTTGAAGTTCCTGTTCCTCGCAGGGTCCGCGAACCCCCTCAAGACGTTACACTATATATAAACAATTGAACAAGTTAATCGTGATTAATCTAGCGATTAAAAAAATGAATCTTAGTTAATCGCATATTAAATTGATACAATTACTACATCCATGTAATTTAAATGTGTTTTATTACTGATGCTATTATTGTTATTATTATTATTATTATTATTATTATTATTATTATTATTATTATTATTATTATTATTATAATTAACTGTAAATAAAATCACTTAAAATTTATTTATTTATGTATTTATTTAATCAGGAAATTTACCCATTGAGACTGTGACCAAAATTTACTAGCGGCAATAATTTAGAAATTACAAATAGAACCAACACGATAAAACGTGTGGTTCAAGCTTTATCAGCAGCATGGAGATCAGAAAACAGAATAAATGGCATATCTATTTTTAAATGTGATTGTGGACTGAAATAAATTAGTGTTTTTTAAATAAAATTATAAATATGTAGCTACAGTAGCTAGAAAATGAACTGTTACAGTGCCTTGCGAAAGTATTCGGCCCCCTTGAACTTTGCGACCTTTTGCCACATTTCAGGCTTCAAACATAAAGATATGAAACTGTAATTTGTTGTGAAGAATCAACAACAAGTGGGACACAATCATGAAGTGGAACAAAATTTATTGGATATTTCAAACTTTTTTAACAAATAAAAAACTGAAAAATTGGGCGTGCAAAATTATTCAGCCCCTTTACTTTCAGTGCAGCAAACTCTCTCCAGAAGTTCAGTGAGGATCTCTGAATGATCCAATGTTGACCTAAATGACTAATGATGATAAATAGAATCCACCTGTGTGTAATCAAGTCTCCGTATAAATGCACCTGCACTGTGATAGTCTCAGAGGTCCGTTTAAAGCGCAGAGAGCATCATGAAGAACAAGGAACACACCAGGCAGGTCCGAGATACTGTTGTGGAGAAGTTTAAAGCCGGATTTGGATACAAAAAGATTTCCCAAGCTTTAAACATCCCAAGGAGCACTGTGCAAGCGATAATATTGAAATGGAAGGAGTATCAGACCACTGCAAATCTACCAAGACCTGGCCGTCCCTCTAAACTTTCAGCTCATACAAGGAGAAGACTGATCAGAGATGCAGCCAAGAGGCCCATGATCACTCTGGATGAACTGCAGAGATCTACAGCTGAGGTGGGAGACTCTGTCCATAGGACAACAATCAGTCGTATACTGCACAAATCTGGCCTTTATGGAAGAGTGGCAAGAAGAAAGCCATTTCTTATTATTATTATTATTATTATTATTTATTTCTTAGCAGACGCCCTTATCCAGGGCGACTTACAATCGCAAGCAAATACAAATACATTCAAGTGTTACAATATAAGTCATACAATAAGAACAAGAAATACAATAATTCTCAAGTGTGACAAACCACAATTCAATAATACAGCAGATAATAGTGAAAGTTACATCAGGATATGATTAAGTAGTGATAGTTACATCAGGATATGATTAAGTACAAAATACTACAGATTAAACACTTGGGAGATTACAATATTCTGAGGTACAGGATTAAATGCAGTAAAATAGGGGGCAGATAAGAGCAAAATAAAGCATATTTAAATGAAGGGTGATAGTGTCCCAGGATACAACAGAGGAGTTCTACAGGTGCTGTTTGAAGAGGTGAGTCTTAAGGAGGCGCCGGAATGTGGTCAGGGACTGGGCAGTCCTGACATCTGTAGGAAGGTCGTTCCACCACTGCGGAGCAAGGGTGGAGAAGGAGCGGGCTCGGGAGGCAGGGGAGCGTAGCGGAGGTAGAGCCAGTCTTCTAGTGCAGGCGGAGCGGAGAGGTCGAGTGGGGGTGTAGGGAGAGATGAGGGTCTGGAAGATATCCATAAAAAGTGTCGTTTACAGTTTGCCACAAGCCACCTGGGAGACACACCAAACATGTGGAAGAGGGTGCTCTGGTCAGATGAAACCAAAATCGAACTTTTTGGCAACAATGCAAAACGTTATGTTTGGCCTAAAAGCAACACAGCTCATCACCCTGAACACACCATCCCCACTGTCAAACATGGTGGTGGCAGCATCATGGTTTGGGCCTGCTTTTCTTCAGCAGGGACAGGGAAGATGGTTAAAATTGATGGGAAGATGGATGGAGCCAAATACAGGACCATTCTGGAAGAAAACCTGATGGAGTCTGCAAAAGACCTGAGACTGGGACGGAGATTTGTCTTCCAAGACAATGATCCAAAACATAAAGCAAAATCTACAATGGAATGGTTCACAAATAAACATATCCAGGTGTTAGAATGGCCAAGTCAAAGTCCAGACCTGAATCCAATCGAGAATCTGTGGAAAGAACTGAAAACTGCTGTTCACAAATGCTCTCCATCCAACCTCACTGAGCTCGAGTTGTTTTGCAAGGAGGAATGTGCAAAAATTTCAGTCTCTCGATGTGCAAAACTGATAGAGACATACCCCAAGCGACTTACAGCTGTAATCGCAGCAAAAGGTGGCGCTACAAAGTATTAACTTAAGGGGGCTGAATAATTTTGCACTCCCAATTTTTCTGTTTTTTATTTGTTAAAAAAGTTTGAAATATCCAATAAATTTCGTTCCACTTCATGATTGTGTCCCACTTGTTGTTGATTCTTCACAAAAAATTACAGTTTCATATCTTTATGTTTGAAGCCTGAAATGTGGCAAAAGGTCGCAAAGTTCAAGGGGGCCGAATACTTTCGCAAGGCACTGTAATTGTGAAGAGAACATAAAAAAACATCATATCCAAAAACTACAAACTAACAAGAAAATTGGTAGGCTTTACATACTACGGGTAAAAAGAAATGCAGCCTACTCCAGTGGTGCAACTAGAAAATGTGGGTGGGCCCCAAATTAGGTTGGACGGGCAATGACCAAAGGTCTGACGTCACAGGATTTCAAAAATGATTTAAATCAATTAAAACCATGAATACATCAAACAATTATTTCCCCTGTAATGTACATTTATTTTTTAAATGGATTATTATCCGTAGTACATGCACTTTAAAACGCCAAACCAGCGAGAACACAGTAATATTACATTTTAAGCAACTATTAAATAAAACTAAAGTTAGTAAATGATTTACCATTGCCTAGTTAGCATCCTCTCGCCTCCGCTCCTTACAGGATAAGGCGTCGGGCTTGCTGTTGAATATTGCAATTATATATAGTCATACTCCAGAGAATCGCACAGGTCTCTTTCAAACCATAGGAGAGACAGCATGTTCTTCAGTTACTTGTCAGCATTGAGGCTTGCAACAGGTATACTAATCCTGTTCACGATGTACAGATGGTCATTGGGATCAAAACTCTTAAATGCGTGCATATTTGGAAAGATATACAAGTGGCAATAATCTAAAATTTAAATTACAGGGCTTGAATTTCATTTTTGTGTGCTGGGGGGATTTCCCTCCTATGCTGCAGCCAATGGAGGGGATTCCAAAATTTTAGGGGTAAATGGCAAAAAAAAAGGCACTATTGCATAGAAAAAACTATATATATATATATATTTTACTGCATCATCATTCACACTGGTGTTGCTTTAAAATAAGCGTCTTTCAGGAGACCTAACAGCTGTTCATCACTGTGAGAGAGCACTCTCCATTGCTTTTGCCATTGCCTGACGTGAAGTTTTTGCAGCAGAAGAAAAAGGTGCTTTTCTTTTAAACCAGCGCTCCATTTCTTTTTTTAACTCTTTACACTCAGCCCTATTTCCGCCTGTTTTTAATAACAATACAAAATATCATTAATATAAAGTGTCTGACTGTTATTTATGTGAATTAATGCTTGATTATGTCAAGAAACATCTTGCCAGGGCAAACGCAAATATGATAAAAGCATTGCAAGTGCACTGTTAAAGTGCTCTACGGGCGCCAGAAATGGCTCCACTGTTTACTAACTCCGCCCCCTTGTGACATCATTTTCCTATTGTTTTTTATATAATCCTAGCTCAAAACGAAACCTAAGCTGTGAACTCTGTCACATGATAAGAGGCTTAACTTCAGGCAGTCGTAGTTCTGGCTAGGAGTACCGCATTCACACACTGAATATGTCTTTGGAAAGCCCCGAGTCTGTACTTTTACGGTGCCTGAGTAATATGTGTGTAACCTTCGGTGCGCTGGCACCCCAAAATGAAAGGGGCTAAGTTTTAAGAGTTAAAGTGAAAGTCACTGCTTGCAAAACACCTAGATACACTTAATATTGTATTTATTTTTCCAAAACTGTTTACTTATACTGCAGTGTACTATAATGCTTAAAGATAGCGGCTGAGAATCACGTACGAGAGAATAAAGTCTCGCGGCACTTAAAATATCCAGCACTACTTTTTTTTATTTATTTATTTTAACCAGAACTACTCAGAATGCGGCTCATAGTGCTTTCGTCACTGACACCCACTTCCTTATTGATTGTTGTAGCGTTTCAGGCATTCTAAATTGGGTGAAAAATACAGTAGTTAGGTGTCTTAAAATATCTCTGTAGGATTTTTCCGCACTGAAAGTTGCAGATATGCAGGAGCAACTTGGAAAATGTGCAATTCCCGCGTTCCCTCGCTGAAATTCAAGCCCTGAATTAGTGTTGGTTATTTTTTCCCCACAGTCGATTTGCACTTTATTTGTTGAATGAAGACTGAAACTTCAGCTTCATCCATATGAACGTTGTACAAAGTACATACCAGTTCTGTAGACTTTCTCTATTGCCGAATGTGTCCGATTGTGGCAAGCATATAGACGCGGCTTTCATGAGGCCATATGTGTCATTTTGAAAGCAGCTGTTCAATTCGCAAAGTTGACAATCCTAAATTATGATTGCACATAGCTCTTAAATCTTCATTAGGGTGCTCCCTGCTTCACTTTCCCAAAGATGGTAACAAACAAATCATCCAGTCGATTTGGTAATTTTCATGTTGTCATTTCCACTGCTGAAGTAGATGTAAATTAATAACTTGCAGATATCTGTCTGTTGTCTTTGAAAACAAAATTAAATAGACTAATTTGTTTTGCCGCGGTGACCGCTGCACTACCACTAATTAGTCTGCAAGTTTGCTTAAAAAACTTCACATTAAAAGTTGGAATGTTGAAACATCTGGGATTTTCAAAAGATCCATGTCAGCTGCCTCACAAGCTGTCAATCAAACGCGGCTTGCTCATGGTTCGTTGTGTGAGAGGAAGATCCCACCCAAACATAGCATCACAATAACTACTTTGCTTTGATTGGCTAAAGCCTGCGAAACTTTTAAAAACAGCATTGTATTTTGAGAAGTGAAGGCGTGTTCAGCACGCAGCAGACAAGATGTACTTGTATGATACTGTGTGTGATTACTGGATCCTTCAAGAAGCTGCTCGATGAAATTCTGGGATCAATAAGCTACTAACAACCAAACAATGGGCCGAATGGCCTCCTCTCATTTGTAAACTTTCTTATGTTCTTATGAACTCACATTGACAGCATACAAGTAAGTGTCTTTCTGTCCAGTGAGCTGTCAGAACGTTTTTACATAAAATAAATAAATAAACCTCCCATTCATTTTTAGTGCTTTGCTCCATTATACGGTTCACTGACTTTCTATTTAAACCATAACTGCACAGACACTCAATCCAATGTTGCCGCGGCTGGGATTAAAGTACGGTGTGCAGAAAGGCTCAAAACACAGCAGTGCGATTAACTTACGTTAAAATAATTAATCGGCAAAAAAATTAACGCTTTAATCGCAGAAATTAACTGCAATTAATTGACAGCCCTAATATATATATAGAATAATAGATGAGCTTCAGTGAGTTACAGGAAAATAATTCCATCTAGGGTTTCTGTGACGTCAGAAATTACGAGACCGAAGGTCGAGTAGGCCTAATTTATAAACTGTCACAGAAACCCAAGATGGAATTGTTTTCCTGTAACTCATTTTGTTGATCATTAATGAACATTTCTGTACTGTGGGTGTTGTCGAGTGATTGAAAACGAGACATTTTGTGTTTGAATTGAAAGTGATGGCCTCGAGTAGTCGAATGGGTCAAAGTTCAAGTATATTTTCCTCTACAGGAATTATCACTTTTTGACGTCACACTATGGTATTATGCCTTTTTTTCAAATGGCCCAGGATGCAAATATAGCCTTCATCTATGTATTTACAGTGCCTTGCAAAAGTATTCAGACCCCTGACCAATTCTCTCATATTACTGAATTACAAATGGTACATTGAAATTTCGTTCTGTTTGATATTTTATTTTAAAACATTGAAACTCAAAATCAATTATTGCAAGGTGACATTGGTTTTATGTTGGGAAATATTTTTAAGAAAAATAAAAAACTGAAATATCTTGCTTGCATAAGTATTCAACCCCTGTGCTGTGGAAGCTCCCAGTTTACACAGATGAAAGAAATTGCCCTAACAAGGACACAATTACCTTACCATTGGCCTCCACCTGTGAACCATTAAAGTTGCTGTCACATTATAGATAAAAACCCCACTGTTGAAGGATCATTGGTCAGGCTGTGAATCTGAAGGAAAATGAAGACCAAAGAGCATTCTACAAAAGTTGGAGATAAAGTAATACAAATGCATAGATTAGGGAAAGGGTACAAAATAATATCCAAGTGTTTGGATATCCCAGTGAGCACAGTTGGATCAATAATCAGGAAGTGGAAGCTGCATCACACCACCCAGGCACTGCCAAGAAAAGGCCGTCCCTCAAAACTCAGCACTCAAACAAGAAGGAGACTTGTGAGAGAAGCCACAGAGAGCCCAACAATCACTTTGAAGGAGCTACAGAGTTCAGTGGCTGGGAGTGGAGTAATGGTGCACCAGTCAACCATATCAAGAGCTCTGCATAACACTGGCCTGTAAGGGAGGGTGGCAAGAAAGAATCTGTTACTCAAAAAGTACCATCTGAAAGCACGTCTGGAGTTTGCCAGAAAGCATGAGAGTGACCCAGCTGCGATGTGGGAAAAGGTTTTGTGGTCAGATGAGACCAAGATAGAGCTTTTTGGCCAAAACTCAAAGCGATATGTGTGGTGCAAACCTAACACTGCCCATGCCTCAAGACACACCATCCCTACACTGATGTATGGTGGTGGCAGCATCATGCTGTGGGGATGCTTCTCATCAGCAGGGACTGGGCATCTTGTTAAAATTGAAGGAAGAATGGATGGAGCAAAATACAGGGAAATACTGCAAGAGAACCTGCTTCAGTCCGCTAAAAAACTGAAGCTTGGGAGGAAATTCACCTTTCAGCAGGACAATGATCCCAAGCACAAGGCCAAAGCAACATTGGAGTGGCTCAAGAACAAAAAGGTGAATGTCCTACAGTGGCCCAGTCAAAGTCTTGATCTCAATCCCATTGAGAATCTGTAGCACTATTTGAAAATTGCGGTCCACAAGCGTCGTCCAACCAACCTGAACAACCTGCCAATCTGCCAAGAAGAATGAGCCAAAATCACTCCGACACTGTGTGCAAAGCTGGTACATACTTACCCCAAAAGACTTAAAGCTGTCATTGCAGCGAACAGTGGCTCTACCAAATATTAATGTGTGGGTGTTGAATACTTATGCAAGCAAGATATTTCAGTTTTTTATTTTTCTTAAAAATATTTCCCAACATAAAACCAATGTCACCTTGATTTTGAGTTTCAGTGTTTTAAAATAAAATATCAAACTGAAGGAAATTTCAATGTACCATTTGTAATTTAGTAATATGAGAGAATTGGTCAGGGGTCTGAATACTTTTGCAAGGCACTGTAAATGCCAAAGTTGAATTCTGTAATCAAAATACTTTTTCATATTACAATGTTTCAAAACAAGTATAAAAGGCCTATTGGTAATAAAATAATTTTTTTTTTACTAATGTAGGAGGACACCTTGATGGCATATTTTATTTTTAAACAAATGTCAGCCAAAAAATGAGCAATAAAAATACTATTGAACTATAGATTTTTGTTGGTATCAGTTTCACATGGGGTGTAACCTAGAAGATATAAAGAATATTACTTTTGTAAGTCAATGTTGGTGTTTGTCACCCTATTAAATAAAGAAACAAATATTGGCAACCGCAGAACTTCTCGAATGTTTTCATTTGAATGTTTCCCTTATGCTTTTTTTAGCTTCTGGCAAGCTTGGTGGGTATAATTAGCATCCTAAAAATATATGACTGTTTGTAGGAAAAAAAACCCAAAAAACTCCAGATTGGAAAATTAGATTGTCATATAGTTCTTAAAAAAAAAAATATATATATATATATAGAGAGAGAGAGAGAGAGAGAGAGAGAGAGAGAGAGAGAGAGAGAGAGAAAATAAATATGGACTTGAGAGGAGGGCTATAGTGGAAAATTATTGACCCGATTGAAAACTATCTTGTCTTGACTTGATATTCGCGTATATCACACACCCTGTGGTGCCTTACTGCTTGCTGCAGTATATTAGTCTTAGTGCTGGGACGAATATTCAAACCAATATTTTTTTTTTTTTAAATGTATTCGGATAAAAAAAAATCAGATGTTCGTATTCGCTATAAATGACAAAAAATACCTTCTACATATTTACCATCTCACCAGAATTTGCGCAACACTTTTCAAAAAAAGGCGAATGAGAACGAGCTCTGTGTGATGTGAGATTAATATAGTGCGTGGCTAAGTATGTGAACTTGCCTCGTGCACTGAATGCATGCGTGCCACAGGGCTCCCCTGGGTCCTAAACCGTGTCAAGTATAGACGGGGATTGCAGTTATCTCACACCGGCCATAAAGACATTAAAGGTTTGTTGACATAAGGGGGTTTAACAGTCGAGTTTTGTGCAAAATACTGGAGAAAAACTGTCCCGGGAGATGTCCAGGAGAAAGGTCCAAAATACGGGAGACTCCCGGTGAATACGGGAGAGTTGACAGGTCTGCAAATACCTAACTTTCTGAACATTTTGTGTAGTTATTTTTATATAGACGGTATATCATGGCTCGAGGTTAACGTATATTTGAAAACTCTTAATTTGATACTAGTTTTTTTTATGCAGTAGTATTTTTCTGATACCTTACGCAGCAGTTTATATGACAGACCCTGAGTGAACACGTACATAATTACCAGTATTAGTTTTTTTTTTTTTTTTTAACACGTACGTCGTTATTAGTATCTCTCATAAAGTGGGAAACCATTGCTAGAGCTGCCTGATACTGTGGTGTGTACCGTCCAGTGCAAATCGTATTGTTTGACAGTGGAGTACACATACAGTACTACAGAACAACGTGGATACAATTTAAACGTATGGAGTTTATTTTATAGACCAAAAGTAAAATCAAATAACTGTTAAAAACATTTACGATTTACGATTTTCTAAGATAACAAACAATGACCTAACAGGATATTAAGTTTATATTCAATGTCTATAAAATGCTATTTTAATCTGTCATGGAGATTATTTTGTTATAATGTTAACCCTGGTTTCACTCACGCTAAAAAATATTAATTTAACAATTCTGACTACAAAAAAAAAAAAACAGGAGCAAATAGCTAGCTGTAACGTTACCATGATCTAAGTAACGGCTTCCTTGTTTTATCCGTTCGAATAATAGACGAAATATTCTTTGTTTTGTAGTTAATTCACAGGGTTAAAGTAAGTCCTACACAATTTATTCTTTACTCCTGGGTTATTTTTCTATTTTAACGTTTTACATATTGTAAGCTCTTGCTGTAAAATAAACGCACGCACGCCCTGTTGCTATGCTGTCTGCCTGCATACAGAGCAATATAATGGTTTTTATTACTTTGAACAAATATTTGAATGAATATTTAAATTATGGGCGAATATCCAAACATGAAAGTCCTGTGTTCGTCCTAGCACTAATTAGTCTACATTACCTTGTAGTATGCTGAATATGGTAGCAATAACAATTCTTTACCACAGTACAGCCATGTTTGCCCAAAATGATTCCTTGACAACATCACTAGTATTTACCTTTTTTTTTTATTACGTTGTTGTAATAAAACTAATATTTACTAAAAAAAAGATGACAGGGTTTTCATTTAAACACAACCAGAGTTGCCTGCTTCTTTTTGCAGAGGACAGCAGAATTAACATGCAGCTGAGCTCCTCTGATAAATGGATTCTGCTAGGTCACCAAGGGGATGCGTATGACATTAAGTGATATACAGTCCTTTACCTTAATGAAATTGTTTCAGCGAGATGACGCTGAGAGCTTTTAATGGATAGCTTTTTCTTGATGTAATGAAATTGCATTCCTCTGGCATTTAATATAAGGTGCAGTTATTATTTACTGGAGCTTTCCCTGAGCTGCTGGTGCTTTGCGCAGACAGTTTGGAAAAAACTGAGATTTCAGTGGGAGCATTAAGGCCAGAATGGTCAGCGAGTAGCAGCTTGGCTGTAATCTCTGACTGCATGGCCTGGCACCAGAAAGGCTCCAGCAGGCTTTGTAACACATATCACTGCTAACGTGCATCTCCTTTACGTTTATCCTCCTAATCTGTTTAACAGGCAACTGGATTACAACCAGATCAGCTGTATCGAGGATGGGGCGTTTAGGGCTCTGCGCGACCTGGAAGTGCTGTAAGTACTCTTCTTTCTCGCCTTCTGTGAAAAGCTGTGCAGCGAGTTCATGTTTTATGTACAGGGCTATTCTATAAGCTAAAATTCTGCGGTGTTGCAGTTACATAGGTAGGTAAAGACTGATAAAAATACAATTTAAAAGCACATTCATTTATTTATGTTTTTATTTTAAATAAAAATTAGATTGAGTAGCTCGTAGAGTGACTATCAAGCTGTAACCAATTCAATTTGCAAAACATCCTTTTGCAAACATTTCGCTGCTGTGAAAGTAAAATGCCATACTTTTTTAATGCCTTTGTTTTCTCAATAAAACTTTAATATCTTGACTTGCTAGCAGTGTAAAGACAGTTTAAAAAATTTAAATAAATGAAACTCAATAAATATATTTTATTTGTGACCATAGTGGTATATAGAAAGAGACCAAAAAAAAACCTGGACACTGTTAAATTGCTTATGAGTTTGTCCTTACATTCTTCAGATTGTTACAGAGACAGTAAAAACAAAACAAAACAAAAAAAAAAACAATGCTGTATTTGTAAATGCTGTAAAATATCACTGTTAATGCTCAGTGCTAGACAGACATTTTTTTTTCTAGTGTTTTATTTTATAATGAAAACTAATACTTTATGAATACAGAAAAAAAAAAAAAAACACACAGTATGTAAAATAAGGTCTCCATGTAAAGGAAGATGTTTTGTAATGAGAGAAAAAAGGAACAATCTATAAATTTACCAGCATATCATTACCCCCCCCCCCCTTTTTTTAAGGACGGCAATAGACTGATTTACAACAAAGAGCTTAGAGCTAATTACCTTTTAGAGGATTTTCGGGTCATAAAACCTTGCTCTGCAGCAATGCAGTACTCCAGTATTAAGGAAACATAGCAATTATGCCCAGGGCTTCTAAACAGGCCCAATACAATATAAAAGAAAATGTTTTTATTATTATTATTATTATTATTATTATTATTATTATTATTATAATAAAACATGCATTAATATGTATATTATATAATATTGTAACATCTATGTGTTTAATTCAGTTTCATACAGATAAAAACTAAAGACAAAATACATACTTTGAGGACATGTTCGTGTGTTCTATGTAACACTATACCAACAGTGGCAACTTCTGCATATCAGTGATTTACTTGAATGAATTACTGCAAAAGGAAATTATTTGAAAAAAAAAAAATCTCTGAGGCAATATTTGTCATACAATCTTTCTATAAACCAAAGTTACGGAAAAAAAATATATACACTACCGGTCAAAAGTTTTAGAACACTCCCATTTTTCCAGTTTTTATTGAAATTTAAGCAGTTCAAGTCCAGTGAATAACCTGAAATGGTACAAAGGTAAGCGGTAAACTGCCAGAGGTTTAAAAAAAAAAGTTTAGGTTACCAAAAACTGAAAAATAATGTACATTTCAGAGTTATACAAAAAGGCCTTTTTCAGGGAACAAGTAATGGGTTAACAACGTACAGCTGTTCTGCAGCAATGGAAGTAAATTAAGCCTTGAAAGTTGATGCTAACAATTCCTACAGGTGTCCCAACTTTTGTTGATTACTTACAAACCCTCTGTCTGTATAAAAGCAGTGTTGGAACAGACTGTGTTACTACACCCTCTTAAGCATTATTTGGACAGTATTGTACTGCAGGAAGTAGTATATTGCTCTCATAATGGCGAGAAAAAGGCAATTAACAAAGGAAGACAGACAGACCATTATAACCCTTAAAAGTGTAGGTCTTTCCTTTAGAGAAATTGCAAAGAAAGCCAAGGTGTCAGTAAGTACCGTTTCCTACACCATCAAAAGGCACTTGGAAACTGGAGGAAACTCTGACAGGAAGAGGTCTGGCAGACCCAAAGCCACAACAGAATCAGAAGACAAGTTTCTGAGAGTCAACAGCTTGCGTGATAGGCGGCTCACAGGACAACAGCTTCAAGCACAGCTTAACACTGGTCGAAGTAAGCAAGTCTCAGTTTCAACTGTGAAGAGAAGACTTCGAGCTGCAGGTTTGACAGGTCGAGTGGCAGTAAGAAAGCCATTGCTAAGATGGCAAAATAAGAAAAAGAGGCTTGCCTGGGCCATGAAGCACCGCCAGTGGACTACTGAAGACTGGAAGAAGGTCTTACAGACCGATGAATCAAAATTTGGAATCTTCGGTTCATCACGCAGGGTTTTTGTACGCCGTCGAGTAGGCGAAAGGATGGTTCCTCGGTGTGTGACACCAACTGTCAAACATGGAGGAGGAAGCGTGATGGTCTGGGGCTCTTTTGCTGGATCCAGAGTCGGCGACTTGCACAGAGTGAGTGGCACCCTGAACCAAAACTGCTACCACAGCATTTTGCAGCGCCATGCAATACCCTCTGGTATACGCCTATTTGGTCAGGGGTTCATCCTACAGCAAGATAATGACCGAAAACATACCTCCAGGCTATGTCAGAACTACCTTAGAAGAAAAGAACAAGACGGTAGGCTTCAAATCATGGAATGGCCAGCACAGTCTCCAGACTTAAACCCCATCGAGCTGGTTTGGGCTGGACAGAAGGGTGAAAGCAAAGTAACCTACAAGTGCAACACATTTGTGGGAACTTCTGCAACAGTGTTGGGAAGAACTTTCCGAACAATATTTGATTTCCATTGTAGAAAGAATGCCACGAGTGTGTTCGGCTGTTATATCTGCAAAAGGTGGCTACTTTGATGAGTCAAAAATTTAGATTAAATTTTGTTAAACAAAACGATTCCATGATTTCTTTTTTTATCTCCAATTGTTTATTTGTTCTATGCTTTAATTTCAGAGTACATTGAGACATTAAACTGCGTAAATTTCAATAAAAACTGGAAAAATGGAGGTGTTCTAAAACTTTTGACCGGTAGTGTGTGTATATATATATATCAGCATAATGAACCTTCACTTTTACTTTTGTCTTTTTTTACAGCACCCTTAACAACAACAATATTACCCGTCTGTCTGTGGCAAGCTTCAACCACATGCCAAAGCTCAGGACTTTGTAAGTTTCATTTGTTTAATGTGTCCTTGTATTATTATTATTATTATTTATTTCTTAGCAGATGCCCTCATCCAGGGCGACTTACAATTGTTACAAGATATTACATTATTTTTACATTCTATTACCCATTTATACAGTTGGATTTTTTCCGGAGCAATCTAGGTAAAGTACCTTGCTCAAGGGTACAGCAGCAGTGTCCCCACCGGGGATTGAACCCACGACCCACCGGTCAAGAGTCCAGAACCCTAACCACTACTCCACACTACAGCCCCTTGTATATATTTTGAAATATGTTAAAAAATAAAAAAAGTTATTTTATAATTTGCCAAAGTTGCCAAATGTTTAATTAGGAGGATTCAAAATTCTGTAATTTTAAAAGAAATCTAGTTAAGTAAATATATATCTATATATATATATATATATATATATATATATATATATATATATCTATATATATATATATATATATATATATATATATATATACAGTATATATACAGCTATGGCCAAAAGTTTTGCATCACCTTGTATAATTAACTAATTTTGCCTCATAAAGTCGAATGAAACCTGCTGAATAGTTTAACGTTAACATATTGAATTACATACCACTTTGTAGTCTTCCACATACTTAACAAAACATTTGACATTTTGAAATCTATCATGAAATACTGTACTACAATTATGGCCTCCGGTAGACTTCTGTGATATCATTTTGCAGTTTCATTGATTAAATGATGTTAAATAAAATATCTAAATTTTGTATATATATATATATATATATATATATATATATATATATATATATATATACTGTATATATAATTCTAGGTTAAGCAAAACTGTTGGCCATAGCTGTTTATATATTTATTTTTATTTTATAATTGTGTTGTTGAAGACATTAATAACCTTGTCTGGGTTTCAAACAATCTTCCTAATGTTAGATTTGCATGCTGGGCTTAGTCTTGAGATTTAATATCCATGACATTTATTTGGTTAGGACTGAATGCATCAACTGAAAGGTTCTAAAATGACATTACTCTGTTACAGAGCATGCTGGGAGAAAGAGTTTGATTTATAGTAGTGGTTGTCCTTTCTTTTACTTTGAAAAAAAAAATAAAACATAAAAGCCAGTCAGAATTCATTTACCTAACTTAGTGAATACGTTGGCCCGATATTTTATTAATGGCAAAGTGCTTTTTGCTGCTTGGAAGGAAGCCATGATATTGTGAAGGTCTCTGCTAAGAGAAAGGCAGCTTACTTAATTCTTGCACTTTGCAGTTTGTGTCTTTTAATTTCGGGGATTGCATTGACTATGGGTCCCAAGGGGCCAAAAGCAGCTAGTCCCCTTTTCTTTGATTAAACAAAAAGGAGAGGAAATCTATAAAGGAATGTAGAAGGAGTTATTTCATAATTATTATATTGTCTTGTTCAGCAGAAAACGAATGTGACCTAAAATGATTCTGTAGGTAGTTTCTGTAGAAAAGAGAAAATCTTCGCATTATTTGCCTTTTGAAAATAGTATTGCTACCACATACAGTATTTGTTATAATTTATTAAAGTTTTGTTTGCGTCCCCCTCTTGTACCAACTTCCATATTTATTTATTTATTTATTTATTTATTTATTTATTTATTTATGGCTCTGATACTTTTGCTTAGCCTGCAATTCCAGCTGAAGAAATGTCTGGGGGAATTGATTTTATGACAACTGGGTCGACTTTTATTAATTAATCTTTAACTAAAAGGCTGCTGTCATGCAACCATTAACTAAAAGTTACATGGGCATGACAAGCAGAAAAAAATGTACAGAACAGATTAAAAGATTGATTCCTCATTAGGGCTCCTTATCCGTGTGTCCTGCTGGACTCTGAAATTGTGTCACTCTTCCTCATCTTTAATTTAGAGGTATTGACTTGTTTCTTCTCATTTAGCCGGCTCCACTCTAACCACCTGTACTGTGATTGCCATATGGCCTGGCTTTCTGATTGGCTGCGCCAGCGACCTCGGGTTGGACTCTATACCCAGTGCATGGGACCCACCCACTTGAGGGGCCACAATGTTGCAGAGGTTCAAAAGAAAGAGTTTGCCTGCTCTGGTAAGGAACTGCCATGTTAATTATCCTAAAAGCTTGTGTTAAAAAATCTTATCTGCATATCACACATTAGAAACTATGCATTGGATCTATGTTTAAATAACATTTGTATTCTGCTTACTCCTATTTTGCTTTGAAGTGTCTTGGTGAAATTTAAGGATAGTGTTAGATCCACCCTAGACTGTGCTAGATCCCTGCAGGCAAAAAATGGATTTTAGTCAAAATCCAAGATTGGCTGTGACAAGAATGTGTGTTACTGATAATGTGCTAGAAACATCTGAAGTGACTTTTGGTCATACTAAGTGGGGGCTATGAAACAAACACAGGCTTTGAAATACTGCTTTATAGTATTCTAGTAGCTTATTTATCAGCGGTCTATTCATCATGGCATTGAAAGTATTTAACAATGCAATGCATGGTGCCTGGTGTGCTAACTCTGCTGTTACCAGTGTTACCACACTCAAAATTCTGCATTACTCATTGTATGTTGTCTGTATGGTTTCTCTCTATTCATGCACTCTAGATGATGAGGAAGGCACTCAGAATTCTGCATTGCTCATTGTATGTTGTCTGTATGGTTTCTCTCTATTCATGCACTCTAGATGATGAGGAAGGCAGGTTGACATGCTTATTTATTTCAGACCAGAAATACAGATTGATGTCTATATTTGTATGCATTCTGTGTGCAACACAAATGTGTCAAAACATGCATTATTTGCAAACCATAGTATTAATACATTTTAGTCATTTCCATTGGCAAATTAATTCACATTTTTCTTCATTAGTGTAATTAATTCCCTACATAATTGTATTTTCATTTCCCATAATCGTTTCTGGCAATATCATGTATAATTTCAATAAAAAAGAATGACAAATAGAAAAATTACAAAGCTGTCAATTGACAGTTACCGGCAGACATAACTGTCAGATTAGGATTTATTGCATTTGATCTACTTTATAACAGATGTGTGTATGGTAAATTGTATACAGTGTGTATGTTGTAACTGATGCCAAATTGTAGATGTATATTTTATTGTGAATATGTTGCTAAGATGGCTTCTAATATTCAGAGTATTTCACTGTGATGTTAATGGAATGCCATGTATGTTTTGCAGGTCATCAGTCCTCCTCATCCTGCAGTGTGTTGCAGTGCCCTGATGTCTGCACCTGCAGTAACAACATTGTGGACTGTCGTGGAAAGGGTCTGGCAGAGATTCCCTCCAACCTGCCAGAAACCATCACTGAAATGTAAGACTTTCCATATTATTTCTTGTTTTATGCTTTATTTAAAAAAAAACAAAAAAACATTTATACACTGCAGGGAAATTGACAAATGCAGTGGTTTTCAGTCCTGCAATAATAAAGAAATGTTAACATTTATCACGCACAGTCTTACAGTATTTGCATATCCAGCATTATATATTAGGTTATATGAAAAACATAGAAAAAATATAAACTGTTGTTGTAAAATAATAATAATAATAATAATAATAATAATAATAATAATAATAATAATAATATTTAAACAATGGAATAGATTGTAAATATTAATATGTATTAATAATGACTTAATTGTATTCTGAAAAAAAATAGCTGCATCCCTGTTTTTACGTAGCTTGCGATTAGAGCCATTCACTGTTACCTGTACAAGCATGTTTATTATATAAGTTAATGCTGAGTTGAACTTATCGTAGACAGCATCAGCTTTAATCTCTGCACCAGTGACATCATAAGAAATTGATGTACAAGCCCTGCTACTGAGCCGGGGTGTAGCTAGCAATAGATTTTTACTGAGGCAAAAATCTAATTGTTGTCTAAGAAACCCTATATATCCTGTTTGTTACGAAGGTAATAGTTATCATCTTAGAAAGCCTGGAGACTATTAATGCAAACTGCAAAGCGATATGAATAAGTAGATGGGTTTATACCTTCATTGAGAGTCATGCGTTTGGTTCACTGCTACTGAAGTTAATGCTGAGACTGATGACAGCTGCAACTGGTAAGACTAGTGCTGACACTGCTGGACTGGTAATACTGATGCTGACACTGCTGGACTGGTAAGACTGGTGCCGACACTGCTGGGACTGGTAAGACTGGTGCTGACACTGCTGGACTGGTAAGACTGGTGCTGACACTGCTGGGACTGGTAAGACTGGTGCTGACACTGCTGGGACTGGTAAGACTGGTGTTGGTGCTGAGACTGGTAAGACTGGTGCTGACACTGCTGGGACTGGTAAGACTGGTGCTGACACTGCTGGACTGGTAAGACTGGTGCCGACACTGCTGGACTGGTAAGACTAGTGCTGAAACTGCTGGGACTGGTGCAGCTACTGCTGGGACTGGTGCTGACACTGCTGGACTGGTAAGACTGGTGCCGACACTGCTGGACTGGTAAGACTGGTGTTGGTGCTGAGACTGGTAAGACTGGTGCTGACACTGCTGAGACTGGTAAGACTGGAGCTGACACTGCTGGACTGGTAAGACTAGTGCCGACACTGCTGGGACTGGTAAGACTGGTGCTGACACTGCTGGGACTGGTAAGACTGGTGCCGACACTGCTGGGACTGGCAAGACTGGTGCTGACACTGCTGGGACTGGTAAGACTGGTGTTGGTGCTGAGACTGGTAAGACTGGTGCTGACACTGCTGGGACTGGTAAGACTGGTGCTGACACTGCTGGACTGGTAAGACTGGTGCCGACACTGCTGGACTGGTAAGACTGGTGCTGACACTGCTGGGACTGGTAATACTGGTGCTGACACTGTTGGACTGGTAAGACTGGTGTTGGTGCTGAGACTGGTAAGACTGGTGCTGACACCGCTGGACTGGTAAGACTGGTGCTGACACTGCTGGACTGGTAAGACTGGTGCTGACACTGCTGGACTGGTAAGACTGGTGTTGGTGCTGAGACTGGTAAGACTGGTGCTGACACCGCTGGACTGGTAAGACTGGTGCTGACACTGCTGGACTGGTAAGACTGGTGCTGACACTGCTGGACTGGTAAGGTCGCTGATACTAGTGCTTAGACTGAAAGGGCTGCTGAGACTGTATGATGTCATGATTTAGAAGGCTTTACTTTAAATATAGAGTTTGCCAATCCTCTTGTGACCTGATCTATTGAAACGCTGTTACACTTCCTCCCGGGACACCTGCTTGTCTCTGTGGACATAGCAGGGCAAGGCCATTCAGTCTATTTTCACGCATACTGCTGTGACACCAATCAAACCTATCGAAGGGATGCACTGTTAAACTCTTTCTACAGGGATCATAGGAATCCGTTTTCTGCAGAATAATGTGGAAAAACACAAATTTTCAATGCTGTTGGAGAATTTTTAGGTTTGCACTTTGGGTGGGGCAAAAAAAAATGCAAGGCTTTTTTTGTTTGTTTGATAATGACCAAATCAATACACTTATCATATATAATCATCAACACAGGCAATGTTGCTTTCAATTTACGTAAATATACCTGTTCAATAAAACTGCTTCTGGTGTGCAAAGGTTGAACGAGGCACACTGTTAGTGTTACATTCATGCTGAAACGTAGCTGCTGTTTACTTCAATATCCTGTGCGTTGTTACTACTGAACAATGAGTTTGGCAGTAGCCATTCAGGTGACAAAGACTAACTCGAGATAAACTAATATGAATACTATTTTTGGGTTTTATTATTACTACACAGACTTAATTGTAATGTTTAAAGTAAAATGGTAAGTTTGTTTATATTATTGATTGATGGCATTGGTGAGCTTGTAACTTCCTTAGAATTTAAAAGTGTACCAATAAATAATTCCTGTGTTAACTGTTATTCAATAGCACTGTCTGTGTATCTTATAATTTTAGCCTTTTATTTAAATTGCGGAATAACGCAGATTTTTATTGTTTGTTTTTTTTTATCAGAGAATTTGTTTCTTTTTTTATTACGGAAAACTAGGATCCCTGGCCATTAACCACAATATTAACTAAGATATGCCTGCAATGTAAGAAATTATGGAATCAGCGTCAAACCTAATAAAACCCATATGAATAAAGCAAACTCAGCTGCCCGCTTTACACATTTTCTGCAGCACATCAGTATTAAAAACAGTAATTCCTTGATTTTTTTTTTCTCTAAAGAAAACATTTGGAAAAGATATATTTGTTTTAAAACTGCTGTCACCAAACAGTGAATATATGGATAGAATTACCTCCAATTCTTCTAGCCCATAGCACCAAATACAGTGCATGAAAAGTACTAAAACCTAACAGCTATCGTTATATCGGGGGACATTGATTTATCAAAAAGTATTGCAGCTAAACGTCACATTGTACAGGACTGTCAGCAGAAAAACAATATTAAATACAATCACTAAACATTCTTACCTACAGCTGGTGTCTTCTAAAAGAAATAGACTGGTTTCATCTTTGAGTACGTACAGTAATAAACCATCCACTAAATAAAATACTGGACTATTCGCTGCTTCAGGGGTCGGTTGTACTAACGAGAACAAAAAATGAGATCCAAATTCACTTAAGTCGGATCATAAGAAGGTGTTTTACTAAGCGGATCTCGATCAGACTCCACTGATCCATAATCTTGATCCAATTCTGGAGCTATACGCCAGGGAAACTGACCAATGAGAAGCGAACATGTCAGTGTGGGGCGGCAAATTTCTATACAGCCTGAGATCACAATAATGTTACAAAGAAATGGCAAATAAAAATAATAATACTATGAAAACATGTCAATTATATCACTCTTAAAAATTCAAATGGTCACATTATTAAAAAAAACAATAATAATATATAATTTTGTACTTTTTTTTTCTTTAAAAAATGTACCTTGCTGATTTTTACCGAGGCAGCCTCAGTGTACGCCACGCCCCTGCTGTGCAGTAATGAAAATGTAGGTGTTTGATAGTAAATCCTCTGTTGACACTACTTTTTGTAATGTAACTTGCATCACATTGAGTAAACAAAGCTAGTATAGTTTATAGAAAACATTTTCTTTCAGCACAGGAGAACACTTGAAAACATTGCTTAATTTAATCTCTAGGTAGATATATTAAATGTGTTCCTTATTCTATTTTTGTTTGCCCTTCTGTCAACTATATCAGTCAAAGCCTTCATTTTACAGCTGAAATTGTTAGGAATTAATGTCAAATACAATTCAAGCCGTGTCCTTATCAAAATCTCCACAAGTAGGAACATCTGAAGTGGCAGCTGTTCAAGGCTTAAGAGCTCTGAAGGTGTTGGCCAGAGTACAATGAATACTATATGTCCAGTGGAAAGGAGCATGTACAGCACTTTCTGTCAACACCATCTGCAAATTTGAATTAGCCCTTTATAGGGCTGTTACTGATATGCGTAGATGGTTTATGATTTATGCATCAAAAATTAATTAATTGGATATTTCACTCTCCTTTTCACTCAAATATTCCCCCAGACAATAGGTATCAACTCCCATGCTTAAAATGTCAAGATGATTTTAAAACAATGACTGGCAACCCACAAGCAATGTGATCAAGAAATGCCAAAGTGGAAAAGGACTTTCTAGGAGAGAGAGAGCATCATCGTTGGTGTTGTCTCAATTTTGAATCCCTATTAGCTCTCTTACTGCCCCAAGGCAATTTTATACTACAGCCCATTCTAAAACTTGAATCGCTTTAAAACTTAAACATTTCTTGGCAGAACAGTGTCATGTATCATTTCACATGCTGTATACAGGAGGCATGAATTCACTTCTGCATTTAAGATCCATGTTCCAAGTGACTAATGGTGGTCTTCACGAGGACATATTTTTCAGCATATGCACTCCAGACAGAAGATGTGTTTACAGCATGTAAACCTACTTGCAACCTACTATTCTGAAGATGCATCCATAAGAAGCCTCCATTTTCTGTTGTTCATTCATCTGGTTTGGTAGATTTGTGTGCATGATTGAATCCAATTCTGGACTTTTATATTCTATAGAACCACAGCAAGTATATTACATATAACGACTTCAAACTCAGGGACTGCATCTTAAATTCTGAGACGGACACACTTTCAGAGTGGGTGCATTTTCAGTGACATTGAAATCATGCAATCAATTGCTAATGTGGTTAACAGGCTTCCAAGTCCAGCTTTTCCTGAAGCAACTTCTTGGAATTTAGAATCCAACAACTGAGGCACATTAGCAATGAGGCATGGCATTAAGGAAGGCGCTTGATCAAGGTCTTGTAGATTTCACTTAGATATTATTTTTGTCCAGTGCTGCAAACCTGGAATGTATCTAATTAGATTTTACCGTGGAAAAATGGACACAGACTTGCACTCTGTGAAACTCAGTTGATTTTGTGAAGATAAAATACATAATTAAAACACAACAAAGCTGGGAAACATGCACATGCAATTTGACTGGCTTTCTATGTAAACAAAAAAAAAAGTATTTTGTGAAAGTTGGTTAATTTTGTTCAGGTTTTTCTTCTTATTATTTTTTTTACCCTTACAAGATAAGAACGCAGAAGAGCCATCTGTTGATAATCCTTTAAATGCAGTTAGGAGACTGAAACCAAGATCAAGTGACGGAGAGATACCAGCTTTTTGTAACAGCTATATTATACTCTTTAAGTCCTTCTTAAACATACCAGAATGACTGATCACTTAAACTGATAAAGGACTTCTGATTCAAACAGTATGTCATGGAACAATAGAGTTCTGCATCCATTTAGACATGGTTGAACTACATGAAAAAACAGATTGGAACTGTTGTAGATAATATTTTAAACATTTAGAAGCTTTGCTTACATTTTAAGAATGTATAGCATTTGTGCCAGTTTAATTAAGTAAAAAAAAAAAAAAAAGTTAACTAAAATAAATACAAACATACATACAATAATTACTGTATATACAGTATCCCATATATGTACATATGATAGCTGTATATACCAAAACAAATCTGATTCATATTGTTATCACTGTAATATAAATACATACATCAGTTTGTTAATTAAAGGTGTAACTACACATTGTACAACTGTTTCTTTACAGCCGCTTGGAGCAAAATGCAATCAAGGTCATCCCTCCCGGAGCTTTCTCACCATACAAGAAACTGCGAAGAATGCAAGTATATAAATATATTTGAACCAGAGTCCAGGCTTGTACAAATCAATCAGGACAGTCTAGAATAGTGCCATAGAACAATTGTGAATTCTTGACATTCTTAGTAGATTGAAAATAATAGTTTCCAATTGAGATGATTGTGAAAGTGCTGTTTTCTTTTTCTTTTCTCACATGTATTTGAACTGCACGGCCCGAGGAAATTTCCTTTGCCCTGCATGTGCCAGAAAATCTTCTTTTATCCACTTTTATGAATCTTAAATTATTTTTTTATTATTTTATATTAGAACAAAGCGTATTAATTTATTTTTTTCAGGAAGTGCAGCTGGTTTTTTACTTTTGCTTGGAATTAAAAGCTTGTTTTATTAAGTGAATGGGCCCGCTGGGTTTCATAAGGAAATAGTAAGGGTATTTTCTTACCTGAATATTGACACAGACTGGGCTATTCTCTGAGGACTGCAGCAGCACTGCTTCCTGTGTGTGTGTGTGTCTTTAGAGCCACAGTACAATGTAGCCATAACAGGCAATAGCACTGAACTGTGTGTACTATAGTGTATTTGCTACTGAAGCAAGCAAAATGCTGAGTGCTTTTGAAGCTATGATGTTAGCATTGCAAATGTTAAAGGAGCGAAATATCACTTTTTCTGTTTAGATGTAAAGTTTTAGAAATTGCATATAGCTTTAGGCAACCGGTGCATATTTTGACTGCACGGGGGGAGAGTACATTTAATTAATTGCATATTCAATTCTTTGTCTTTTTCTAGAGACTTAAGTAATAACCAGATTTCCGAATTAGCACCTGATGCTTTCCAGGGCCTGCGTTCACTCAACTCACTGTAAGTTTAAAAAAAAAAAAAAAGGTTTCCTCAAAACTGTCATTAGCATCTTTTCAGAATTTAACAAATGAAGTTACCAAACCAGAAATAAATAAGTCAGACATTAATGGGTTGTAAGTAGTCTTTAGTTGTTTCTTATTTGTATTGGAATTAAAGTTTTTGGGGGGTTCTTTTAGAAAAAAAAGTGGTAGTAACAATTTGGAAAATATGGCATGTATATGCCACAATGCATGTGTTTACAATTGTACAATATTTTTAAAAACATACTTTTACTGATAAACAGTAGGTTGTTTGTGTTACTTCTAGTCTAAACACTTTCTAACAGGTGAAGATGCTCACACATCTGGCTGGGTGCTGGTAGATGACATATATTTATCCCTGGAATATAATCTATCACCTTCCAGCTGTGTACTGCCCACTAAGCCCTCATAACAAGAGCCAACTCCGGTGATGGCTAACATATACATTTGAGGGTTATCACAACAAGTCTGGCATAGTCTCAGTTTGTGTGATGATTCCGCGAAACCTCTGAGAAGTACTTATCAAGGTCTGTTCCACATGAAGGATTTATCTCTTGTGCAGGACACTGTTTTTTATATTACACCCAGTGTGTTGACTTAGTGTATTTCTGAGGTGCTGCTTTCTTGCTATCACTTAACAATATTTTTACAGAAATCACTCAGTGAGTTGATCTTAATGAAGCAGAGCTGGAGTGGGATGTGGTTTCTCCGGATGGTGTTTTTTTTCAGTTACCTATTCTTCCTTATGTTTTTATCTTCAGAGTGCTTTATGGAAATAAAATCACAGAACTACCCAAAGGTCTTTTCGAGGGACTCTTTTCTCTTCAGCTTTTGTGAGTATTTACACAGTCATTGAGTATTGTTAGGTAACCAGCATTACTTTGAAGCTGATCAGAGTTGGTAGTTTGTTAGTTTCAGATAGATGTATTGGTTCAAGAGATGTTAATGCTCTCATGTTGCCTCACAAAATTCTTCATCAGATGACTTTTGTCCACAGCAAAATACACCGGTAAATTCATTCTGTGATTTAAACTATATTTATATTAACATGCAAAAAAAAAAAAAGTAAATGTATGTTTTGTTTCCCACTTATTGATGGCCAACAGTAAACTATTACTTGCTGAAAATCTCTATCAGGAAAAAAACGTGTATTTTAATTTTAATTTGAAAAAGAAACACTATAAAAATGTTTAGTATATTAAGAGCTACTTGTTGTATGACTTGTAGCTGTTAATATGTAGCTTCTTCTGCACAACTGGCTGAAATGGTAAGAATTTTAGGAAACTCATTGTTCCCCAGATGAAGCAGTCATGTCAGGCGGCCACCATTTCTGTCCGCACTTGGCAGCATTAGACACAGCGACTGTATTAATATGTTTATCAAGCTTTGTCAAAAGAACCAGCAACATTGATAATGCTGCAGTGCTCTGCATGAAACAGCAGTGTCGTTCGCTAACACATTATCTGGGAATAATTGGCTTGTTCAATTCTGATGGCTAGCCAGCTAGAGACAAAAAAGAGAATCATTAATTTGATTAAAAACATTAAATAGCAGATTTTATAGTGATTAGTAATACATCCTGTGTTTGTGTTGTAGTGAGGTGGAAAGACAATCTTTAGCACCCCTCCAGGAACATTTCTTTACTTTTCTTGCAGATCCAAGGAAAGAAAAAAAAAAAAAAACATTTGTTAAATTATGAATGCAATCTTTGTACGACGCCTCAGTAGGGTTTTAAATCTTTCAGAGGAGGAAGAAACCATTTGCAAACTTGACTAATGACAGGAAAGACATTTGAGTTTAATCCCTAAGTGCTGACAAACCATGTCGAAATGTGCACAGGTGCCGTGCTCAATGTGTTGACTAATAACTTCACATGCTCACAGAAACTGAAACACCGACAGTGATGGAACATGAATGTGTTGACTAATAACTTCACATGCTCACAGAAACTGAAACCGACAGTGATGGAACATGAATGTGTGACTAATAACTTCACATGCTCACAGAAACTGAAACCGACAGTGATGGAACATGAATGTGTTGACTAATAACTTCACATGCTCACAGAAACTGAAACCGACAGTGATGGAACATGAATGTGTTGACTAATAACTTCACATGCTCACAGAAACTGAAACCGACAGTGATGGAACATGAATGTGTTGACTAATAACTTCACATGCTCACAGAAACTGAAACCGACAGTGATGGAACATGAATGTGTTGACTAATAACTTCACATGCTCACAGAAACTGAAACCGACAGTGATGGAACATGAATGTGTTGACTAATAACTTCACATGCTCACAGAAACTGAAACCGACAGTGATGGAACATGAATGTGTTGACTAATAACTTCACATGCTCACAGAAACTGAAACCGACAGTGATGGAACATGAATGTGTTGACTAATAACTTCACATGCTCACAGAAACTGAAACCGACAGTGATGGAACATGAATGTGTTGACTAATAACTTCACATGCTCACAGAAACTGAAACCGACAGTGATGGAACATGAATGTGTTGACTAATAACTTCACATGCTCACAGAAACTGAAACCGACAGTGATGGAACATGAATGTGTTGACTAATAACTTCACATGCTCACAGAAACTGAAACCGACAGTGATGGAACATGAATGTGTTGACTAATAACTTCACATGCTCACAGAAACTGAAACCGACAGTGATGGAACATGAATGTGTTGACTAATAACTTCACATGCTCACAGAAACTGAAACCGACAGTGATGGAACATGAATGTGTTGACTAATAACTTCACATGCTCACAGAAACTGAAACCGACAGTGATGGAACATGAATGTGTTGACTAATAACTTCACATGCTCACAGAAACTGAAACCGACAGTGATGGAACATGAATGTGTTGACTAATAACTTCACATGCTCACAGAAACTGAAACCGACAGTGATGGAACATGAATGTGTTGACTAATAACTTCACATGCTCACAGAAACTGAAACACCGACAGTGATGTAACATGAATGTGTTGACTAATAACTTCACATGCTCACAGAAACTGAAACACCGACAGTGATGTAACATGAATGTGTTGACTAATAACTTCACATGCTCACAGAAACTGAAACACCGACAGTGATGTAACATGAATGTGTTGACTAATAACTTCACATGCTCACAGAAACTGAAACCGACAGTGATGGAACATGAATGTTTGCTTTCACAGATACAGCAGTGTAAAAAAAAAAAGGAAATGTAGAAGGAAAACAATAGCACAAGTTGCCCCAATGGCATTCTTTTATAATGTGTCAGTGGGAAAGCCAGAGTTTTAAAGTTTTTGTGAGGTGATTGGCAGTGTGGAAACGGCAGTGTAGCAAAATGGATAGCAGGAATGTCTGTATTAACTTGCCTTCAAAAACATTCTATCTTACTATCCAAAGATCAATGTTACGTCAGCTTTATTCATTAAAATGAAATCTTTTTACCCATCTTCAGTATGGTATATTTTAGTATACACTTTTTTATGTATAATTAATGGAAAACATAAACAAGAATGTTTTGCATTATTTGCTCTTGCTCTATAGATCACTTGTGGTATTTCATATGATTGAATTCTTAACATAACAACACACTTTTTTTAATGGGTCTTAAGCATAAAGCCACCATTGTTGACAGCACTTTCTGTTGAAAAGGTTTGAAATCCATATCAAAGTGAAAATTGTTTTTACTATAGCTAATTCAACTTTTTCTTTTCTTCTAAATGCACAGTAGGGCTAGTCTAAAATCATCTAGAATAAGCTTACATTTATCTGTTAAAACACATGGATATCAAGTTCCTGCAGTATCTGTTTGTAAAGTTAAAGAAATGTAGTAAAACAAGTTCAAACTGTACCTTTTACCCGTGTTCCTCTCCCTCTTGAGTAGCAGACCCTGAATAGTTAGCCACATGGACCCTTAATTGAATTCGAAATGTCAATAACATGTATCTGTGCTTGTGTTTGTGTCTTTACCAGGCTGTTGAATGCCAATAAGATAAACTGCCTGTGTGTGGACGCATTTCAAGATCTGCATAACCTGAACCTTCTGTCTCTGTATGACAACAAACTCCAGACTATTGCCAAAGGCACCTTTGCTTCCCTTCGGGCAATCCAGACCTTGTATGTAACAATTCCTTCATTTGAATAATCTTTTTTACAGTCTTTACAAGTGTCACGAGTAAAGTATCATATTTCACGGAATGTGCACGGAACTATTTTATAAATTATGTGTACAGATTATTATTTTTTTAAACAGCAAATAGAGAGATATATGTACTCACATAATCAAAATCAACATCAAAGGTATTCAAGCACTTTACAATAGCTTGTGAAACAGTGTTGTAATTAACAGCCTGTAGGTAAAGTGTATCTGCAATTACAGCTCTGTTCTACATCCGATGCATGTTCACCATTTAGGCCTTGCAAAACAAATACAATGTGTAACACATACTGATTGATCTTGGGCATCAGTCGACTCGTCAGTGACCACTGACAAGCAACCAGACTGTTTTACCAATTCCATAATCTGCTTGTGATACTCGGCACCTTTAGGTAAGTATTCATGTCTCAGCTGGGCTGATGAAAGAATCATCAGCCCAGGAATCACTCCACCATCTGCTACACTCAGTCTGAAGAATTTACGTAACTTTTGGTTGTCCAATTTTTCAAGTGGGATATTTGCGGAAACAAACGCTTCTGTCAAGTCAAAATAATATGTGTTTTGTGCTTCACGGTTTTCAGTGGACTTTTGGAACATGGAAGTCATCGTATTTTGTTTCTGCTGTGGATTTCCGCTTTTCTCTTTCGGTGAATACTTGAATCGAAATGCCTGTCAACAGCTGATTTTCGGTAGTGATCTACTGTAACGTTGCAGGACGTACAGAAGACCTTACCTCCATTGCTGTGTAAACTCCTGCTGGATACTGCTTTACGTGATCTGCTGCAGACACTTTTTTAGCCTTTTTAGAGCCATCCATTTTCTTATTTACAGTGTGTAGTACTTTAATTTCCCGCCTTGATTGTATATAGTCACATGACATAATCACTGCACAGCACTATGTGCATGGCGAATAGTACACGCAGGCACACAGCAGAGCTGTCCAGTTTCGTTCATGTGATTTTTTTTTTCCTTCTATGAAATACAAATAATAATTATGAAGTAATTGATTTTTATTTCTTAAGAATATTGAAAAAATTGAGGTATTGGTCTAATTTCACGATTTCCGTGCAGTCCGTGAAATCACAGGGCCTTATTTACAAGCAGAAAATCTTGGATCAGCTTAAACATGAAGACTTACTCACCCTGTTTACCGTAAGGAGACAGTACCAGTAACAAAATCTCTGACACTTGAGCTTGTTTTAGAGATTATCCCCAGGTAATCCTTTAACTGATCAGAGTGTCTTTGCAAGAGCCTCGTTTCCAGGCTATTATAGAATAGATGGATTTAAAATGAAGAGAAGAAGATATTATTTCTGCTCTGTTGTAATGAAATATTTGTTTTAACAGGAATTGAGTTTTTCATGAAGTGTGCCTATGCTATAATGAACAATACTGGAGTGGATGTTTAACTGCCCTGACTTATTGTTCCATTTTGTTCCAAGGCACTTAGCCCAGAACCCCTTTATCTGTGACTGCCATCTGAAGTGGTTGGCCGATTATCTTCATGACAACCCCATTGAGACCAGTGGTGCCCGCTGCACCAGCCCCAGAAGGCTGGCAAACAAGCGGATAGGGCAGATCAAGAGCAAGAAATTCCGCTGCTCAGGTAACTTGTTGCGCTTTACCTTCAGACCTGCCACCTCAGCTTTCTACATACTGTACATAGAATCCTTATTCCAACTGAGCCTTTTTAAACTATTATAGAGTTACGCAATAATTAATCATTTTTAAATCTTTGTTTTCTTTTTTCCTACAACTAACCATAGGGGGCAGTCAGTGTTTATGGCCTCAAATGAATAGGCTGGTCAAAATTAAGTGAATAACTTTAAAGTTATGTTTTTAAAATAAATTAATTAGCTGTTAATCAGTAAATAATGTATAAAATAGATATAAGTATGTGTGTCTGTTTTATCTCTTAATTAAGATTTTAGCAAAACATTTATTGTACTATTATTGTTTTAATATTCATGCTGTCATTTTGATTATATGGAGTTATTATGTTTTTTCTGTGGTTGTTGGTTATTCACTTAATGGTTTTGACTGTGATGTAGATTGAATCTAAAACACTTCTTTCCTTTGCTTGCCAACATTCAGTCGCATCTCTTTCTATCTTTTCTCTTTTTGGTTTAGCAAAGGAACAATATTTCATTCCAGGTAGGTTTGGTACTGCAGCAGGGCTTCTCATCTGCAGAATACCAGCTCCCCACCCATTCACTTTGTCCTAGGTCTTAGGAAACCAGTGCATGCTATTTAAAAATGGAAAACTCCCTTAAATATAGTATATTTGTTATTCACTAGATTTCTTTTCTAACCAAATCATGAGCTCTGCATGCAGCTCTGTGGTCTTTTCTTCCCTGCGTCCCTGTTATTAGGATTCAGTGTTCCTATGCAGTGGCCATACAGATGCCAGCTCCTGGTTCTTTTTTTTTCTGAAGAGTCTTCCTATTTCAGAACCTTTTCTAACACTGCTTCATACATATCACATGTAGTTGGCATTCCTATAGATGTTTCATTATGCAGTTCAATTTGCAATAAAAGTACTGTATTTCACGTTTTAGAGACTCTGGCATCTGTATAGCTAATGTGTTCACATTTGATTAAAATTAGTATTTTGATCTGTCTGCTGGAAGATCAGCGTGGTGTGTTTTATTTCAAAAAGGGGATACTGCATTTCATTAGAGATTAGTAGTAGAGTCAGGGGATACTGCATTTCATTAGAGATTAGTAGTAGAGTCAGGGGATACTGCATTTCATTAGAGATCAGTAGAGTATTAGTAGCTCTTTTTCTTTAACCTTGACTATTCACAGGTTTTTATCTTTCGTAAGAATGCTGTGCTGTGTGTGTACCATGCTTAAGAGTTCTTTGGAAATAATTAAAACACTGACAGCTACCCAGTTCTAACAGACTAGCATGATTTCAAAAACATGTTTCATTTGTTTATTATTCAAATAGTTCCTAAATAAGGGAATGGAAATTCAGGGCACAGCATAATGAGTCAAAAGAAATACAGATACCATAAAATATTTAGAGTTTTGCAGAGCAGGCTAAAGTAATGATTATCTTGGTAGGGCACGAATTATTAAATGCCTGCACTGCATTCTTGTTCGAAAACATTAATCACATTGTTATGGGAAAGCTGCTAACATCTTTCACATTTGATTGGAATTTGTTTGTAATTTATATACATCTTCTCAATTAATCATACTTTTTATTTTTTTTTAGAACTGTACTTAGGGATATATATCAGAGGGTAAATTGCACCCACTCATTATTCATATTCTCAATTAATCTTATTTCTTGGCCAATATATGTAGTATCACTGACTTTTGTAGAAAGGTTTTTTTTTTTTTTTGGCAAAACTTCTCACTATTTCTTTCCCTCCTGGCTTTCTTGAATTTTTCAGGGGTTCATCATTTTGGTTGTAAGTAAAAATTCTGCCTCTGGAAAAACATGTTGTAATCCTCTGACATGATGCACTCTACCCTACTGTTTTCTCCCAGTATCTGTCTCCTGAAAAGAACAAAAACGATTTTAGTTGATCATGTGTTGAATATTACAGAAGTACCAAGGGTCAACATGGATACCTTTGTGGTCTGTTTCCAGTTTCTGATTCACATTATATTATTGAGCCCATCCCTGACTATGGCAACTCTTGCTTCTCTTGACCTATAGTACTGTAATTTACTGTATAGTACTGCTGTCATTTTCTAGCTGCTGCTTAACCTTCCTGGTCCAAATGGCTCTCTCCTACCTTCTTACCCTCATGTCCTCCTTCTTTGCTCTTTCTCCCTGGCCTAGTGGATGAAATTCAGCAGGGTTTTCCGTTGTGCTTGATCTAACCATGTGGTTGCGAGGTATGAGTAAAACATGGTTCTGTCAAGCACCATGGAACGTCCTGCAGCTTTCTACAGCATGGCAAGCTACAAGAGAGACAGTCTTTTTGTGCATCAGTAATCGATGGGAAAGTTCAGTGCATGACAAAAAAAGAACAGTGACAAGCAACTGACTCAATTTATAGAATCAAACTGAAAACAGTTACAAATTTGAGTCAGTTCAAATGCATAACACAGAAAAAGGAAGTAGATTGAAAAAACAATGTTGAACTTATTAACTGGATGCCATTTAAAAACAAAAAGAAGATTTAACTATGAGAAGGCTTCTCACTCATGCTGCCTATTCATTTGAACTACATCCTTGCCTTTTTTTCTTTTACGATTCAAGGCTTGTAACAAGCCCTACAGGCCTTGAAACCCTAATGTTTGTCTGGTGCTGTGGAAATAACGACTTTCCCTGGCCTGGTATGTTTTTGGAAGTCCCCAGAGTGAACACCCCACCCACTTTGCCCTACCACACGCACACCCACCCCACTTACACAAAGCCATCCTTACTGCCCTGTAAGAATTATATTGGTCACATCCTAAATATTACCTATGTTTTGGCTTTAATCTTCTACAGGTACAGAGGATTATAGATCCAAGCTTGGAGGAGATTGCTTTGCGGATCTGGCATGCCCTGAGAAATGTCGATGTGAGGGAACCACTGTGGACTGTTCCAATCAGAAACTCATCAAAATCCCAGACCACATTCCTCAGTACACGGCTGAACTGTAAGTTCACAACAACAGCAGATCTGATTCCACCAAATGCACTCTAGAACATGTTAAGAGACAGCTGTGGGGAGTTAAAGATACTTTCTTTACACATATCAGGGTAGTCAGGTGCACTTAAGAGACAAGGGTGGATGATTTCATAGTTCCCCTCCCTCAGTGTCCGATGAATGATATGAAATTAATTAGCGAATATGGATATCATATTCACAGGATGGAGGCCTCGAACACTTAAGAGGGTATTACAGTCTTGAGTATACAACATGCCTAGTATTTTTTTGTTTTTGTTTAATGAACTATAAATCAAGATAAAAATAACTATACTGTAGAGAAAATGATTGATACATTTCCGTTTACGGGGTGGGGAGAGAGGCATCAAGTCACTGTACAGAACCGTAAAGTATAATCTACTTACTGTATGTTTGCAAAACTAACACAAAAAATAAAAGAAGCAAATAAGCTAAAATTAATTAACTGTAAAAGAAGCCAAGTGACCATATGACATTTTTTAAGGACCACATTTACAAAGCATTTCTAGATTAAAAATAAATTGGTGCAAACTGTCCACTGTCTGAAAAGTAAATCTATCCCAAAGTTTCTAATAATACATGCTTTCTTTCACCTTCTTTGATCCAGGCGTCTCAACAACAATGAATTCACAGTTCTTGAAGCTACTGGGATCTTCAAGAAACTCCCTCAGCTCCGCAAAATGTAAGTCCAGTAATATTTCCTTGAAGTTTTTTCCAGTTTTCATCTCTCTCACACACATAATCCCTCTGCGATTTTGCAACTTTATTAGTAGAATACTGTGAAAGACATAATTTAGTGTAGCATGTAATCAATTCAGTGAGCTGTGACAAGCATTTGGCCTAAGCAGTGAAGCAGACTAAAACTGGCAGACCACTCTGCAGTGGGCTATGCTTGTGTCAGTGGCAGCTCCTTATGCTGCAGAAGCATTGGCATCTGAGCCTAGCGTTGAGACAGCTGGTCTATTGTGCTGCCACAGCAGGGATCTACTAGTTCAAGCAATTCAAAAGCAATTTTGGTAATCTCCTGTAACTTCCATTACGATTCCCTAAACCATTACTGCCTCCTTCAGCACAACGACACATGTCTTTGACTTTTTGCTTCATTAAGCTTTTGTTAGAAAAATCACAACTGAATGATTATAGAAACAGACTTGGTAGCCCATCTCTAATTTCTACACATCATATCTCAAAGGGACTATGCTTGAGCAGCATAGTTATATATGCTGTACTGTGGTATTTACAGTATTCAATATTTAGTATTTAGAAAATTTAATTTTGGAAGGGAGGCTTGGGGTGCATTACATGTCTTAAATTAATGTCTTAATTATTAAATGTATTTGTGTTTTCATCTCTACATCTTTGTACTATAAATATAAAAACAAATGCCTCTGTAGACTTTATGTTTAAACCAGGATTTGATTAATGTTACAATGCAGTGGCACTTACAGTAAAAGCAGTCTTGCACAGAAATGGAATTACTAAACCTTTCATGGCCAGCAGTAGTCTTAATGTTTGTAATCTCACATTACTAGCGATTTGCAAGACATTTTGGGATTGAGAGATTGTGGAGTAACTCAGTCAAGATGTATTTCTATAAGGAGTGCTTAAGGTCAGATAGTGTGCCTACTTACAGTGCCTATAGTAAGTATTCACCCCCCTTGGACGTTTTCACAGTTTGTTACAACCTGAAATCTTAATGCATTTAATGGGATTTTTTTTTCCTTTGATTTACACAACCTACTCAACACTTTCAAATTGTGAAAAAATGGGGGGGGGGGGGGGGAACAAATCAATTAAAAATAAAAACCTGAAAAGTCTTCATTAGATAAGTATTCACCCCCTTTGCTATGACACTCCTAAATAAGCCCAGGTGCAACCAATTGCCTTCAGAATTCACACAACAAGTTAAATGGAGTCCATCTGTGTGCAATAAAAGTTGTTCACATGATTTCAGATTAGATACACCTGTCTCTGTAAGGTCCCACAGTTGGGTAGTGCATTCAAAGCAAAGATACTACCATGAAGACCAAGGAGATTTCAAAACAACTCCGGAAAGGCACAGATCAGGGGAGGGTTATAAAAAGATTTCAAAGGATATCCCTTGGAGCACAGTCAAGTCAGTCAAGTCGATCATTAAGAAATGGAAGGTATACGGCACCACCCAGAATCTGCTGAGAGCAGGTCGTCCTCCCAAACTGAGCAGCTGGGTAAGATGGGCATTGGTCAGAGAAGCCAGCAAGAGACCAATGACAACCTACAGCGTTCCATGGCTGAGATGGAAGAAACTGTCCATGTGTCAACAGTAGCTCAGGTACTCCACATATCTGGCCTTCATGGAAGAATGGCAAGAAGGAAGCCATTTCTGAAAAAAAAGCCCATGTAAAATCCCGCTTGGAATTTGCAAAAAGGCATGTGGGAGACTCTGAAAAGATGTGGCAAAAGATTCTGTGGTCCGATTAACAAAAATTGAACTATTTGGACTAAATGCAAAGCATTATGTCTGGTGCAAACCCAACACAGCACATCACCCAGGTAACACCATCCCTACTGTGAAGCATGGTGGTGGCAGCATCATGCTATGGGGATGCTTGTCAGGGTAGAGGGCAAAATGGATGGAGCTAAATACAAGCAAACCCATGAGGAAAACCTGCTTCAGTCTGCAAAAGACCTAAGACTGGGACGGAGATTCACCTTTCAGCAGGACAATGACCCCAAGCACACAGCCAAAGCGACACTGGAGTGGCTTAAAAACAAGAAAGTGAATGTCCTAGAGTGGCCCAGTCAAAGCCTGGACTTGAATCCGATTTGAGAATCTGTGGCAAGACTTGAAGATTGCTGTCCACCAACGATCCCCATCCAACTTGACAGAGCTCGAACAATTTTCCAGAAGAAGAATAGGCGAATATTGCATGATCCAGATGTGCAAACCTGGTAGAGACTTACACTAAAAGACTTAAAGCTGTAATTGCTGCCAAAGGTGGTTCTACCAAGTATTGACTCGGGGGTGAATACTTATCTAACCAAGACATTTCAGTTTTTTTATTTTTCATTAACTGTTGTTTCACAATAAAAATTCTCTTGCCTCTTAAAAGTGTTGAGTAGGTTGTGTAAATCAAAGGGAAAAAAATCCCATTTAAATGCATCAAGAATTCAGGTTGTAACACAACAAACTGTGAAAACGTCCAAGGGGTGAATACTTACTATAGACACTGTATATATGACAGAAAACTACAACTTGTTCAAACAGCAGAACATGTGGTTTAGACTTTCTGTTTAATTTTGCATGCTGTCCATGAGGTAAAAACCCATTCAGTATAAAAGTTAAACAATAACACCTTCAAGAGAAAGTAATCACATTAGTTAAGTCACCCTTGGAAGAGATGGTAATCAAAGGTTATTAACTGCTTATCTGCTTTTGTGTTTTTATTTCTCAGAAATCTAAGCAACAACAAGATCACAGATATTGAAGAAGGTGCCTTTGAAGGGGCTGTCGGTGTGAACGAGCTGATACTGACCAGTAACCGCCTAGAGAATGTACACTTCACAATGCTCAAAGGACTTAACGGCCTGAGGACACTGTGAGTATTCAGCCACACTGGAGAAACTGCACCACCCTGGAACATGTTCTGTTCTCGTAGCTGATGAGAATCATATGAAGACCCCATCTGTTAAGATTACCAGTTAAATGTCAGCATCATAAATCAATAAAGGATTGACCATTAGGATTCTTTGTGTGAAACTTAAAATATAAAAGTGTGCATGTCATTTTTTTGTGCTGAAGAGACCGTTTAATAGCATTATATCTATAAACATATCCAGCACACAGTATTGTTACTAAAGAAAAACTGTATAAATATTTATAAACACATAGGTATGAGTTTATGGGAGCTGCCAGCATGTTTGACCCACGGTACTGGTCAGGGTTCTACTGACTTCATAAACTGTCAGGCTTTGATGGTTTTGAGTGATAATACAAGTGTTTTATTGGAGGATCAAAAATACACTCAAGACAGGAGGTTAATTCCTGTGTGATATGATGTCTTTATGATCAGACTCTTCACTGGTCCATTTGTAATTAAAATTAATGAAACTACAACACAATATTGAGCTGAGCCCAGGATCTTGGCTAAGTTCCTATTCAGTTAAAAGATTGGTTGAATCTCCCTTGCCAAGGGTAATTTCAGCATCTCATTCAACATCTAATACGGACACGTACACTTCCGTAGTTGTGATGATTCAGTGATCTCTTTCTGTCTGCAGGATGCTGAGAAGTAATCGGATTAGCTGTGTTGGGAATGACAGTTTCACTGGACTGAGTTCTGTGCGTTTGCTCTCCCTGTACGACAACCAGATCACCACAATGGCTCCTGGGGCATTTGACACACTCCACTCGCTGTCAACTTTGTAAGTTAAATAGATGTTCACTGCGTTGGTTAAAAAAATAACATATGTGCTTTGCTTATACTGTAAAGGTATTAGAGTCATGGGATATATATATATATATATATATATATATATATATATATATATATATATATATATATAAAACAAATATATAAAAAATAAAAAGAAAACACTGCCTGTCACATATCCGCCCTACCCGTTTACCCGCCATGATCAATCACTTCAGCAACGTTAGTTTATTATTGAACAGAGAAGATTAGTTCAGAGATTGTAGATCCTACCAAAGTTTTTGTACACTGTGTTGTATGTGCTCCATGCACAGCTGGTAGTGTCACGTGAGCTGTTCAGTGTGTTGATTTCATATGTAAATAAATCATGTTCACCTGCGTGGCGTATATATATATATATATATATATATATATATATATATATATATATATATATATAATATGGATAACATTAGACAGGTATTTCTTCTTTTCATGTTTGCTGGAATGTCAGGTTTTCTAGAAGTCGCACTGCTTCTTAATAATACCAGTTTTCGTGAGTAAGAAATGAAAGCACAATACATGCATAAGGTACAATATTTACAGCATGTATCCAATCTCTGTGCATGTTATAGTTAGGGTGTTTATAAATAATGGAATTTTCAATAAAATTGTGCTAAACTAACAAGTTGTCAGACACATATAGTCTTGTACGAGGGAATTTGATTTATTTTTAACTGTCATGTAATCGAGGTGGCTGTCAGATAACATGGGTAACGTATTCTCCAGAGCAAACAGGAATTGTAATTTAAGAAATGGCAGCTGAATGGAAAAGCTATTTTTAAGAAAATAATGTAATGCAATCCACTATTAAGCGACTTTATTATCGACCTCCTACAGTTTGACAGCATGTCAAAGCTCTGACCATTTCAATTAGTTGTAAATTACAAATGCCCTGATTCAGCTACATAAAACCAAGCTGCTGTTTTACAATCTCGCCTAATCTCTTCTCCCTGTAATAGTTTGAAATGATTCTCGTATTTGGACTGTAACTGCACAATTGAACTTCTGTAAAATCCTTCAGTCAGGATTGGAGATGTATTGAATTAAATAGAGCTAACAGAATAGCCCATTTATGAGCAGAGGTGTCTGAGCATAACAGGATTATGATTCAGTTCCCATTAGTTAAGCTTGGCAGCAGATTAGGCCTTCGAAACATGGGTAACTGTAGTGTATGCTGCAAACCAGTACTAATGATGGGAAGAATCTTTAAAAATAAAAAAAGCCCTTGTTAGGCACACATTTTATGTCAGAGCAATTGATAAGAATAGCAAGCATTGCAAAAGTGTTGCTAATCATGTATTGTCTTCTGTTCACATTAGAAACCTGCTGGCCAATCCTTTCAACTGTAACTGCCACCTGGCCTGGCTGGGTGACTGGCTGAGGAAGAAGAGGATCGTAACTGGGAACCCCAGGTGTCAGAACCCTTATTTCCTGAAGGAGATCCCCATTCAGGATGTAGCCATTCAGGACTTCACTTGTGATGATGGTAATTCATGTGTTAATCCTGATGTAGAGGGGGGTGAGGAGCCTGGTTGTGAATGTATTACTCATCTATTCATTATTACTTCTGTAGCGAGTAGATACCAGCTTAATGACTGGATCAAACCTGTGTGAAAGCCTGCACTATTTTCTAAGAAAATCTATGTAATGCTTTTATACATGGATCGTCCTTCACAGCAACATTTAAAATCATGTTGCAGTATGAAAGAGCAAGGTCACTTGCAAACTGAAAAATGTAGGATGGAAATAATGCCTTTGAAAATCCTCTTAATTGTAACGTATTAAGTACACAATGATATCCTCCCACAGGCAACGATGATAATAGCTGTTCCCCGCTTGCTCGCTGCCCTGCTGAATGCACTTGCTTGGACACTGTGGTCCGCTGCAGCAACAAAGTACTGAAGGCTCTACCTAAGGGCATCCCCAAAGAAGTAACAGAACTGTAAGTAGCAGTGAAATGGCTCTCTTTTTCTCTGCAGCAAGGTAACATTTTTTAAGCGATAGTGCCCATCGATAAAGATTCTAACATGTGGTAATTGACCGCGACTGGACTTTTGTGTCCCAAGGCCTGAAGTTGCTAACGAAAGTCAAGGTTAACAACCATACAGTAGAGTCTTCACCGAGGACACTATCACTATTATAAAAACATTTTCTGATTATTTTCTTTAAAACAAAAACACTTTAAACCTAGATGTACCTTAAACTTGTAATGGTTTGTAGGATACCCTGCCACTGGGAAAATAAATGATCACATACATAATGAGAGAAAAAAAACTAATAATACATTTATTAAACAAATAACTTTAATTGTCCGGGTTTCTTATAGTTTATCTGGACAGTGAGATATCTGAATGGACAATATTATTACTGTCCGTCTGTCGGTTTGCTGTCGAAAGATGTTGAGATCCAGTCGAGTTGACAGACTGTGATTGGCTGTTTTGACAGTTGCAGGTACAGGACTGGTTGCTTTCCTCAGTGAAAAGTATTGACTGGCTGATTTTGGTGGATAATGACATTAATTTGGACACATTTTGTCTTTGTTTAGTATTTGCTGTCCAATCGATGTGAACTGAGCTTTAAATACAGCAAGTCAAAATAAAATAGCCGGCACTTGTGCGGATTGATTTTAAGTTTGATTCACAGTTGATGCCGTGACGTTCCAGTGGGCATCTACCATCTGGTAGAAGCCTGCTAGAGCTGGAAGCTGATTGGCTGATGGTACTGAATTGTTTTCTAATATTTTAGATTAACAGAGCAGAAGTGAAATAGGGTCATTCTAATCAACCTAGGAGGCTTGATCCCAATCAAGCATAGCCTTAAACCCGAAGATCCTTATCTTTGTACACAGATGTTAAGCTTTCAGAAGCTGTAGGTTGTATGTTGAGTTTTAAACAGCTGTTTAAAAAAATAAATAAAGTGATTCACTTCTGACACATACACTTTCAGAGTGTTTGTAATAATGAATTACTTCATTACTTAACAAGCTATCAATCATGCCTTTAAAAAAAGCATCTTTGAAATTGTGCATTATTTCATTAGGCTATGGGTTTGTTTCCAAGTAGAGATTACATCACCCAATCTGTACTATTACACTAAATTACTCCTGCCAATTTGAATTCTTCATTAGGTGCAATATTCATTCATCAAACTTTACTGCAAACCTCATTATTATGTTTGACTTTTTTTTTTTGTAACTTTACTAGATTGCTGTATTCAAATGCCAGGTTCATGTATTAAGAAAGTAGTATCACTTATTTGCTAATTTACAAAAAACTTAAATAACACCTTAAGTTTAAAAGATGTCAAGCAGGCATTTCTGGGTTTATTTGTAACCAATAGAAGATAAGCTTTTCCCACAGCTAGCCGATCAGAAGTGATAGGGGTGAGACATAAACACTTTTTAAAACGTTTGTGTGTATGTGCTAGACTTCAGCAATTCAGTTTTCAAAAACTTGCGTGGCTCTCTCTCTAAATATATATAGCCGGAGCGTCTGTCTAGCAACAGAACGAACATAAAATAAATAAATAAAAACTACTTGTCTGACAGGCAAAGTATAACAGCAAAAAATGTTATCCTTCACACAAAGCTTGTTGTCCTGGGTGATACGAATTGCACACCCCTGAAAATGTGAAATAAAAAAGAGGGAGAGTAATTCTCCCTGTATAGCTCCTTTGGAAATGATTAGTTTGGTCTAACGCAAAATACAGCATATGAGATTGTTTATTTCAGGTTCTAGACAACAACAAGGTTATTTACACGGCTTGGATTGTGGCATTTCCGTAATGTTAAAATAACCAGAGTTTCTATTTTGTTTTAGGTATTTGGATGGAAACCAGTTCACTCAGGCTCCAAAGGAACTCTCTAATTACAAGCACTTAACACTGATGTAGGTGGTTTTGTACTGTTGAAATGTTCTAATAACATAGTTTCAACTCATTATTATTATTTATTTCTTAGCCGCTTAAATTCTTAAATTCAACCACTACTCCACACTGCTGCCCTTTCTAATCCTTTCTAAGTTGATATTCCACTTAGAAAGAGTTAATTAAATCCCTCCAATTTTGGCACTCGAAAACTCGAGGGAAAAACAGGGAAAAATACATTTTTAAAATTATTTTACATCAAATCAAAATAAATGTGGTTGAATTTAATTAAAATCATGAAGAAGAAAAAAACACAGCTATAATCAATCTGATATATTTGCAAGAGTTTATATTCCACGGTGTTCCACATGGTTTAATTAAAGACCTTAATCTAGTATAAAAGTACACAGTGCTTCAAGGATAGAACTCTTTAGCCCTGTGATAATTAATACACAAACCTTAATTGTTTCCATTCCAATGACAAAGGTTTTTTTTTATATGGGGGTTACATATTTGAAGGGGAGTGGAATATATGTATGATTATTATTATTATTATTATTTGTTTATTTAGCAGACGCCTTTATCCAAGGCGACTTACATAGACTAGGGTGTGTGAACTATGCATCAGCTGCAGAGTCACTTACAATTACGTCTCACCCGAAAGATGGAGCACAAGGAGGTTAAGTGACTTGCTCAGGGTCACACAATGAGTCAGTGGCTGAGGTGGGATTTGAACCGGGGACCTCCTGGTTATAAGGCTGTTTCTTTAACCACTGGACCACACTGCCTCCTGATAAGAACAAGTATGGTTTATAAATCAACTGCTCTTCTGCTCAACACAAATATTTTTGTTAGATAACCTGCTGGGCTGTATTGCAGGTTATTTATATAAAGGAGAGCGTATATGGTTGATTGCACCAGAATATCCAAAGAGAGAATGATTACTACTGTTTTGATAGGTTTGCATTTGTGTCTGTGTAATTATAAGCAGTGTATGCATTGTCAATCATACTTACTATCTCACTCTAAATACAAGAAATGATATTCACTTTTGGTCAAATTGTAACTGTTAAATGTTAGGGGCAGCAGTGTGGAGTAGTGGTTAGGGCTCTAGACTCTTGACCGGAGGGTTGTGGGTTCAATCTCCAGTGGGGGACACTGCTGTTGTACCCTTGAGCAAGGTACTTTACCTAGATTGCTCCAGTAAAAACCCAACTGTATAAATGGGTAATTGTAATCTGTAATTGTAACAATTGTAAGTCGCCCTGGATAAGGGCGTCTGCTAAGAAATAAATAATAATAATAATAATAACTGAACTGGTTTTCTTTTTCAGCGATTTAAGTAACAACTACATCAGCACTTTGTCCAACCAAAGCTTCAGCAACATGTCTGAACTTCTTACGCTGTAAGTCTCATTGTATTTATCTTCTTAACTTCAAACAAACAAACAAAAATACAATTCTACCACTCTAGGACTAGATGTTGTTGTTCTTGTCCTGTGTGCTACCTTTTTATCAGTAAGTAAATGTGTATGTTAAATCTTCTTCCAGAATCCTGAGCTACAACCGACTCAGGTGTATACCTGAGAAGGCATTTGATGGCTTGAAGTCACTGAGATTATTGTGAGTACTATTTTTTCTCTCTGCACAATTCAATATTTATTAAGATTCCATTTCCTTATTCTGTAGCTTGTTACTATTAGATTACTGCCCCCTGTCTGTCTTTCTCCTCTACCTACGACTTCTGGTCACTGTATTTATATTGTATTTGTTAAAGACAGCCTTGGGGAAAGCAGCAGCAAGAGTAAGAGTATTTTGTTGCTGTTTGGGGCCTTTTAGGAACAGGATGCTTTTTGAAAGATTTTTCCCCCCATTTATTTTTGAGAATTTGAGACTTGATTTGCTCTTGTGCTGTATCTCTTGTGTAGGTCGCTGCATGGCAATGACATCTCTGTAATCCCTGGAGGAGCCTTCCATGATCTCTCCTCACTGTCACATCTGTAAGTGTTCAAGACAGTGACTGCTTCCAGTGCTTCAGGAGTACAGGAAGGATATTTTAATGTACAGATGCATTTTTCAAAGTCTTCTTGCCTGGGGGTGGGGGTGGGGGCGGTGGGGTTCTTACAGTCAATCAGCCAGGCAGACAGGGTGGTGATACTCACTGAGGCCAACTAATACTTTCAAATTAGCTTCCCAAAAGTAATAGAAATTGATAGCTGAAAAGGAAAAGTGGTTTTGGATTTCAACATGAAAGTGCAGTGCCTTCACATGTGGCAACCTCTTTATTGAGAAGGAATATGACAGAAGCTGTATAATACATCTACTTAAATAGTACATTGAAAGTCAGTTAGCTATAGAATGCAGTACTAAAATGCACTGAGAAACAAAGAAGAAACTGTATAATTTCAATAAAGATTGCTAATGCAGATCTGTATCACACACTACAGCAATAAACTGCCCAATGAATGTGTTCCCTGTTTTAGAGATTCAAAGAGTACATCCTGTGTTTCGTTGTAGCTGCAATTTGTTTGATGGGAAGTAATACAAACAGGTAGAACCTTGCCTGTATACAATCTATGAAAGAAAAATAACTTTGACAAGAGATATATCAACTGCACTGTCCTTGTCCACCAGGGTTTCCAATCTCTATGGAATAACATATGATTTAAAACAAAGTATTTCCCTTACACACAAATCAAGCATTGTAACACAGTAACTCATAAAAACATGTTCATTGCATAACAATAGGTGTATTTTTTAATTGCAGTGCTCTTGGTGCCAATCCGCTATACTGTGACTGTAAAATGCAGTGGCTCTCTGACTGGGTAAAATCAGGATACAAGGAGCCAGGTATTGCCCGCTGTGCCGGCCCTGGCGAAATGACTGATAAGCTGCTTCTCACTACTCCATCCAAGAAGTTCACCTGTGAAGGTACAGTTCACCACTTTCCTAAACATTAAGATAGATTCCCTTTTTATTAATTCAGTACAGGAACAGCAACATTTGAGACCGAGCTTGATGTTAAGATTTTGTTGACAATTTCTCTTGTGCTTCCAGTCAGAATTTATGATGTTTACATATTTGTGGAGATTTTGACAGATGCTGACACCAGCGTATAAATAAACCATAATAGCTGATGATTAAAAAGAGTAAATAAAAAATAGTAATGATTTATTACAATTTCTTATTACCTGACACGTTTATTAATAACTAAATCTATTTGTCAAAATGTTATCAACGTTTTTTTTTTGGGGGGGGATAGAACATTTTACTTTTATACAGTTATATAATGCTACCGGTTGTATTCTTGTTAACACTAAGGGGTAGATGTACTAAAGTGTTGCACCTGTCACAATAGTTGTAAACCAGTTGCAATAGAGTAGGAAGTCTAGGGTGAAATGTATTAAAGATGCGCAATGCTGTTAGTGACTTTTTAGGGCATGCTTTGCGGCAGCGTTTTTTCTTTCTTGTTCACTTACAATTGCATCAATTTGTTAAGAACATTTGCAAGCATATTTTAAACAGTCACAATTGTTGCTGGCATTTCCCAGTCTGCTTTTTGTCGTGCCTTGCCAGTTGTGCTCAATGCATTTTTGAGGCGAACACCCAAGTACCTAATTTTCACTAAAGTCAGGGTGTACTTACAAGACTTTCTATGAAATTTCTGGTTTTCCCAGCCTGTTGGGAGCAATAGACTGCACACATGTGCCACTAACCCCTCCAGCTCATTCAAAACATCTGTATAGGACCATGATCTATTGTGTGTTAATTGCCTAGGCTACTAAGTAGGCCAAGTTAAAAATAATAATAATTAAAATAAAATTTAAAAAAACCTAAAAATCAATAAAATAGGTAAAATGAAGACGGAACAGAATGCATTGCACAGATGACGTTTACATTTCACAAAAACAATGTAATTTAGATTCTTGCACCCTTGTATGTATAGACGTTATCTTTCGGGCACCCTCTGCTGCAGCAAACCACAACTCAACTCCCGCTATTTATCTGAACAATGTCGCATGACTCTCGCAATGTATGCTAGAGACCTCGCCAAGACACAACAAATATTTAAATTAGTATATTGCGTCTCTTTTTTCTATCATATAATTTCTCTTCGTACATGACAAAATATATACTTTGTAAACTGTCGCAACGAAAATGCAAATTGTGGTATGTTTCCGCTGCGACTGGCACCATCTTAGTACATCTACCCCCAAGTCTACAAAAAGTCTATTTTATATCTAGTAATTTCTTGCATGTTCTCTCAAAACATTTAATCTTTTACTTTTAACTTTTCATAAATCTGCCTCTAGCCATTCCAGGGCCTTGTGGTTTTTTTGGTGACAGGTAAAGTAGGAAAGAGTTCCTTCTGAGTAACACTCTGATCTCCCTTAACTTGTGCCCAAGAAGACAACAGAAGATGAGCATGTTCATCTTTTGTTGTTTGCCCCTAAACCTTGCTGATGTGTGGCAGTCTTTTAAACAGTAATTCACCTTTCATTCTATCCTGTCCTTTGGGTGGCCCTTACCATGTATAGTTATCTATTGAAACATGTGTTCTATCCAAGGTGTTTTACAATTTATAATTATAATATGTGTGCTTAAATAAAAAATTATTTGTTTTTATAGGGCCTGTTGATATAAACATTCTCGCCAAGTGTAATCCTTGTCTGTCTAACCCATGCAAAAATGATGGCACCTGCAACAGTGATCCAGTAGACTTCTACAGGTGCACATGTCCGTATGGGTTTAAGGTATGCGCCTCTCTTATGTTTTAACATGGCTTTATCTGTACCTTTTTATATCATTTTTGTTTAAGAAATGTGTTTGTTTTACTTTTCACAGGGGAAAGATTGTGACGTTCCCATTCATTCCTGTATCAGCAATCCGTGTCAAAATGGAGGAACCTGTCACCTAAAGGAGGGAGAAAAAGATGGTTTCTGGTATGGAAATATTTACCCAATCATACTCTTTTCTGCTGGCAGGTCATCCTTGAAGTTACCTACCCAAATAGCCCACTTGAAAACATTTATCATTTCAGTCCAGTGGATTTGTCTGATTTAATTATACTTAAAATTTACCTTGCTTGTCTTTTTTAATTCCAGTTATTACAGTCCATTTAGATAGTGAGTGAACAGTTAATTAAATTTTAGACAGGGGTAGGATAATTAAAAAGAAAAATTGAAATGTTTCCTTTAATAAGTGACAGCATACAATAGCCAGGTCTTTTTTGTTTCTGTCACACTTCAGCATCAGGAATGTGAGCAATGCCATGCTTGCACAGCACCTCAGCATGCTGTGAGCACATTAAATCTGGAATTAGTTAATCAGATAATCGAATGGCTCCAGCTGCCCTTCATGAATAATAAAACGAAGCGCTCCAATAAAGCCCCTTGTTAATTCCACTAGAGAATGGTAATCTTCTTATCAAGCATATTAAGGTGGTGCATGAAATGGGAAAGTCTTTACCCCTGCACTTCATTAAGGAATTATCAAGACCTCATATCTAATTTTTTTTGTCTGAAGATTAATCAGCCATATGACCTCCAGAGTGTAAAGTAGTTATTGCTGCAGCTGTGTTGCTGTTTTCATCACTTTGTTCATCATTACTCATACAGGAAAAACTATTTGTAAATGTGTAATAAGAAAGGGTAAAACAATTACACATTGCCAAAGGTGTATGCTTTATTTTTTCAGGTGCACTTGTGCAGATGGATTTGAGGGAGAGGCTTGTGAGATTAACATTGATGACTGTGAGGATAATGACTGTGAAAACAACTCTACCTGTGTGGATGGTATCAATAACTACACCTGTCACTGCCCAGCTGAATACACAGGTAAACGGATAGCTGTGTTATTTTACTATACCTAGCCAAAACATGAGTACAGTTAAAAAAACTGTTATTTTTAACAAAAAACAGATTTGATTTTGATGAACAATTTTGGTACAAAAACATGGTAACACACATAAGTATAAAAACAGTATAAAACTATCTGTTGGGATAGGTGTAGGCAAAGCATATATGTTTCCAATTTACTACAGCAGACTGGACTATATCGACGTGTCAGTTTAACTTGACCTGAACAGAATGAATATGAAATTCTACCTGGAAGCTTTTGAGATGGTGACAGCTTCCCAGATGCAAGTTAATCCTTGTAACCTTGACTGTAGACGGTGACCTCTTGAAATCCAGGTGGAAAGAGATCTGCTGGAAGAACAGAGATTCAAAAAGCTGAAAATCAAAATAAATCATTTTTTTAAAGACACTTTCTTTTTTGTCCAGCACATGCAATACTTTAATGTTACATAATCCATTGCATTATACTGATCAGTTTGTTATTTTCACTACATGTTTGAAATGGTCAGTGTTAAAAATAAACTAATCCTGGCTGCATGATTTATGAGATTTTGTAAATGAATCCAGACTAACAGAATTGCTTGTCATATAACGTTCGGTCATGTGGAAACAGCAGAGCCGTGTGCAATATTTCATGAATAACTACCAGATAGCAAAACTGAGATAATGTCGTCACAAGCGCAAACTAACTGTTCAGCAAATCATTATCAACAAGCACAGGATCTGTTTTGTATAGTGTCATTTTTAATAAATGGACGTTTCATAACAACACGCTGTTAGATTGTTAGTCCATGGAAGATAAAAGACTTTAGTTGTGGCATTTTAATCTCAAATTAGTTTTTATTTTGCTTTGTTTTATTTAGTAAGTTTGAATCTTACTGGAAATACCTTAACACCATTCCAAAGGTATTGCACCATCAGGTTTGGATACGGATTGCAGGCCACATTTTTATTCAAATCTTTTCGGATTTCCTTATTATTATTATTATTATTATTATTATTATTGTTATTATTATTTATTTCTTAGCAGACGCCCTTATCCAGGGCGACTTACAATTGTTACAAGATATCACTTTATTTTACATACAATTACCAATTTATACAGTTGGGTTTTTACTGGAGCAATCTAGGTAAAGTACCTTGCTCAAGGGTACAGCAGCAGTGTCCCCCACCTGGGATTGAACCCACGACCCTCCAGTCAAGAGTCCAGAGCCCTAACCACTACTCCACCTTAGAAACTAAACTGCTTACTGTAGTAGGGAATACCAGTTTTTTTTTATCAGGTTGCATAAGGTGGCATCTGACCCAGCTTTCCATGTTACAGTAAAAGTATAATGCCTGCTTTGCTTTTGCTGTCTGCTTCTAGCGACTGTCTTAGTACTCTGCTGTTTTACAATGTAAAAAGTCTTGTGTCTTCTGTCTTTGTCACTGCAAGCTGCTAACCTGAATGAGGTGGAAAAAGGTTAGTTGCAGTTACTTTATCTTTATGTGATTCTGTCTTTTTCCTCTTCTCCTGCTTAATTCCTGCAGTTAGGCAGCGTGGTTTTCAGAGCCCACCACAGGCATTGTTCAGTGTACAGAAATAGAATCATGGCAACATGGTTTCCTAGATACACTGGGGTGCAAGAATGTAAACAATAAAGTTCCCACATAAATCTGCCATATTAATTAACTTTTTTTTTCTCCAAACTGCACATTATTCAACAGTATATTTGGAAAGGAACAACATGTTTTATTATTATTATTATTATTATTATTATTATTATTATTATTATTATTATTATTATTATTATTATTATTATTATATTTGTATTCTTGAAAAATCTTTCAACACAGGATTTTCTGACTGATTTTACCAGACATATAGTTGGGAAGCCAATTGAACCTAATCAGTTTTGAAAACAACCCGACCAAAATTAAGAGTTCTAAAGATTTTACTGAGAATTCTAAAATGCAACAAATCATATTTTAATGTAGCAAGAAGGCATTCACCCCAAAAAAATGTTTATGGTATAAAACAATTCAGCTTCTAATTGAAAATCACAAGGGTTGATATTGTCTGTGGCAACTCACACTTTGTAATAAATGAGTCTTAATGCACAATGCAAACTTTTTAAATTATTTTTCTGCAAGGTGTTTTTAGATGCTTCCTAGCTTGAGTGAAAATAAATAGTTATGGTGTTATGATCACTGGACCTTGAATGTTTAACAGCAATGTGCACCTTTTTTTATTTTTTTTGCATTCTTCCTGCTCCATGAAAGGTGATGTATTCTTATTATGAAGCTGTAACTAAAAAGCCAGGAGAACGGACACAGTTTAAAGCAATTTATTAAACAAAAACAATGGGGAAGAAATAAGATGAATAAGCTAATTACGGTGTTGTACATTCCAATACAGATATACAAGACACACAATTCCACCCTTGCCCTATCGCTATTTGTCTCTGTTCTAATTAAATGAAACGTTTCATTTGTTATGGTCTACTTAGAACCATTGGTTTGATGAAATCAATAAAGGTGTAAGATACGGTTTAACCCAAAATAATATAAGTTACCACAGACCCTGCTAATTCATCAGTGGCAGAATATTGGTTGTCTACATGACTGTGCAAGATCTATGGTTTTTTCCCAGTCTGCACATGACTAAGCTATAAGCCATTCATCACAGTTCACCCTAAAGGGACAGGAGATTGTGACTGGTATTAAAGATTCATAATGTAGTGCCTTGTATGTAATTTCACAAACTATTTTATTGATGTATGGTGTCTTGAGACATGCATCTGGCATCTTTCAGAAACAAACTTTGGGAAGAGAATTGTGCGAGTTTTTAGCCTTGGAAGGCAATGTCATTTTAAACCCTTGGGCATTGCATTGCTATTTAAAAAGCAGAGACGCTCTGTGTAATGTAATGTGCTTGAAGGAGTTCACAAAAGACCTTGGCACCAATACCAATGGCAATCAGTTCAAAAACAAACATTGAAAATGCATTCTGTGATTTCATCAAAGGCTTCAGGACACAGTCTGTAATGGGCTCTGCAAAGACCTGTGTATTACAATTGACAAGGCTGGACGATTATGTTTTAGGTGTTTTTTTTTTGTTTGTTTGTTTGTTTTTTTCTTTTTATGATATTGGAATTTTCAAAGTATGCACACGTTACTTTTCTGCATACAGTAGGTCCACTGCAGAGTTCAAATGGTATTTTGTCCCTCTATAAAAGTTTGTGCCACAAATCTGTTTTCCAGGTGAGCTGTGTGAGGAAAAGTTGGATTTCTGTGCCCCAGAACTGAACGCCTGTAAGCATGACTCCAAGTGCATCGTGACACCCAAGGGATACAAGTGAGTGTAAAAAGGTTCACTGGACCTCTAATGATGAAGTATGTTTTTCTGTTATTTTAAGGACTAGAGCAAGCAAAAGCAACACACAGACTGTTTGGGTAATATTCCCTTTTGAGTAAGGCAGGTTATTTCCTTTTGCTCTTTCGCTATATCAGTAGTGTTTGAAATAAGCAGATGCTGATGATTTTTGAAACAGTGGTTTACTCAGTACTTTTGTAGGCTACAAATCAGCCCCACAAAAGTAACCTTTGAGCACCTTTTGACAGCGCTATGCTGTTGTTTTGTGGTCTCTCTGTGTTGAACCATTTTTGAATGGGGATATTTCTCGCTGGTGGTAATAATAATAATAATAATAATAATAATAATAATAATATTTATTTTATATAGCACCTTTCATGTGCATCTCAAAGCGCTGAACAATAATAAAAAAAAAACCAATAAAACATAGCAATTTGTTCATACAATAAAAGCCATTGAATAAAAATGTGTTTTCAACTTAGATTTAAAAGTGGTTACAGAGTCCCTATCCCTTATGACCTTCGGGAGGTCGTTCCACAGCCTTGGGGCTAGACATGAAAAGGCTCTGTCCCTGAAAGATCGCCGCTTAGTTATTGGTACCTTAAGTAGACCGGAATCATAGGATCGAAGACTGCACATTTATAAATGTCCACATTTATTTAATTGATGTGAGGAGCCGACCAGCATTACCTCAGTCTTGTCCGGATTCAACTTTAAAAAATGTAGCTGCATCCAATTCTTGATGTCACTCAGACAAAGCGTAAGACAAGATATTGATAACTCCAAGTCTGGAGAAGTGTGCATGTAAACCTGGGTGTCGTCCGCAGAACAGTGACATTTTATGACTTATTTACTAAAGATCTGTCCCAACGGAAGCATGTAAATACAGAACAAAATCGGCCCCAGAAGAGATCCCTGCAGAACACCAGATGTGACTGTAAATTTTGATGATGAACATTTGCCAATTTTTGTGTACTGCTCTCTACCAGTTAGGTAGGATTTAAACCAGCTGAGCACAGAACCCATTACTCCTATAACCTTTTCCAGTCTATTCAAGAAAATTGTGTGATGGATGGTATCAAAAGCAGCGCTAAGGTCTAACAAGACAAGAATGGAAACAGAACCCGAGTCAGCATTCATGAGTAAATCATTGACTACACTAATAAGAGATGTCTCCCTGCTATTTTACAGTAGTTTCTGAAATAAAGTTCTTTTAAAGATTTTAACTGTTTTCAGCAAAGGTCTTAAGTGTTGGTGAGTAATTCAGCAAGTAGACTAGTGGATTTTAAAAGATTTACAGGATAAAAACAGCCACTGTTAATTAAAAAAGAATGTATTCTATTCCTTTGCAAACTGTACCTATCCCAGTGTTGGAGGCGTATTTTAAGCTGCTCTGCACAAGTTACTTTTAATTAAATAATAATATAGTCATTATTGAATTATCATGCATGGTAGGAGAAGTGCTGAAAGAGTATGACGATATATAAATCCTTTGGAGAGCCACTTTTGTTGTAGATGCTACAAACTGCATAGGTATTAGGGCTTCCTTACTGATAAGTTTTTTTTTTCTATTACAGATGTGAGTGCACACCTGGATATGTTGGTGAGCAGTGTGACATTGATTATGATGACTGCCATGAAAATAAGTGTAAAAATGGAGCCCAGTGCATAGACGCAATAAATGGATATACCTGTGTGTGCACCGAGGCATACAGGTGGGTTTTATTTATTGAGATAGCTTTTTTTGTATGAACTTGTCTTTGACGTGCATGACAATGCCAAGGCTTTTACAGTTTGGTACGTAATAATTTATCCTATTAAATCAAAAAGGTTATTATTATCAGTATTATCAGATTTTTTATTATTTATTTAATTTGCATTTTTTGACTGACTAGAGATTGGCATCTCTCTTAGCTTATCTGGAATAACCATTTCCCTTTATACTTTTAATGCAAAAAAAAATATTGTAAAGATTATTATGATGAAGATTGTTATTATTGTCAAATCTTTACTTTTCCTACGTACAGTGGCTTGTTTTGTGAGTTTTCACCGCCAATGGTTTTGCCTCGTACAAGCCCTTGTGATAATTCTGAGTGCCAGAATGCGGCAGAGTGCATTGTGAGAGATAGTGAACCAGTGTGCCAGTGCCTGCCAGGATACCAGGGAGAGAAGTGTGCAGCACTGGTCAGTGTGAACTTTGTGAACAGAGAGTCCTACCTGCAGATCCCGTCACCTAAGATCCACCCCGAGGCAAATATCACTCTACAGGTAAAGAACAGAACTCCCTGCAGCGCAGCTTTTCCTCCCACTAGGAACTGAAGGATGATCATTACCTTAGTGTCATGCCCATTTGCACATTTTGATCTTTCTGTAAATAATTTAGTGACAGGCTTAAGCTGTATTGAAATTAGTTGGTATTGTTATTTTGCAAACTACTGACATTTTTAAAGTTGAAAATAAATATCTGTAATATGTTTTATATGTGCCAATGTAAAAAAAATCCTTTTATCTTTTCTGCATTAGATTGCTACTGATGAAGACAATGGTATTTTGCTGTATAAAGGTGACAAAGATCACATTGCTGTGGAGCTGTACCGAGGACGTGTGCGTGTCAGCTACGATACAGGCTCTTATCCATCCTCGGCTATTTACAGGTCATGAATCTTCCATTTTATATGGTTATATCATCTATGTTGTTCTTTGTGTTCCTCACAGACAGTTTTCCTTGCTAATCACTTTCCTAAGCTTCTTTTCAACCCAAGTATTCTGTGGTTTGCCCCTCATTGGGAGCCAGTAGTCCCAAAAGCTAGTCAAATTAAAACCTTATTGGAAAACTGTACAAATGTAAATAAAATGTGTGCAATATTCAACATTGACACTGAAACAAGAACATGCTGTGTCACTTACCAAAAGCCTCAAGCATTATATAAGTGCAATGTAAAAAAAGAAAAATTATAATAATCCCTGATCCATGATAGTCTCTTTTAGAAGATTATCCATCAGCCATGCCAAATGGAAAGCTTGTTATAAAATATTTCAGGATTTGATTTTTTTTTAAGCTTCTTTTTTTTTTATCAGATTACAGGCATATATTAAATACAAAGCACTGATCCACTGAAGCTCTCTATCTAGATAACAAGGCGGATTTAGAATTTCTGGCAGTACTTGACATTATTGCAGGTTGTCTTTTTTTGTACAATAGCTGTCTGCTTATAGCTCATTTACTGTAGTTCAAGAAAGAATAAAACCTTAGTTTTCTCCAAGTCTGTCTTTCATAATTAATGGCACAGTTTTAATTATCTATCTTGTTCCCTAACTAGGCAATCCCATCCAAATAACCTTAGCATGTCAGCTTTATGAAGTATATTTACTTTCCATTAACTATATGCTAAATAATGAAGTCAGTATCTCTGTTCTTCTCTACCTTCATATTGCAACAAAAACACCTTTTAGATTGCCCTCTGTCTAGGTGCACTTTCTGTGAGGACATTTTCAAGTTATTGATGAGCTAATGACAAAGTAAAGTTATCGGGTAGCTTCACTGGTAGGCTATAATATGCCGCATTTAAACCACAGTATGCCCACACATACTTTTTTCTGAAGAAACATTCCCATTAGTTAGGAGTTTTTTAGAGGTGCATAACAAGAGAGCAGTCTTCCTCAGAGAGGATAGAATTTGGCATGTATTCATTTTTGTCAATCTTGTTTGAGATATCAACAGTCACATGTATGTGTTTTCAAGGGTAACATCTATATACTTTGATGTCTTAATATTGTCTTTACTGTTTTCTGACAAATCGTTCTTTGTTTCGAAAAAAATCAACCTTTTAGTCAAACAATATTGTTATTTTGTACTTGAGTGCCTTTTCATGTATTTCATGTATATAAAACGTTTGTTAATGATCTGAGTTGAAAATACAACTTTTTAAAGTTTCATTTATTTTATAGCATTTTCTGACAACAGATTGAAATTTTTGTCTGAACTTTATCCCTCAGCGTATTACTTTTCATTATAAAGAACTTGACTACCACATAAATCGAGATAATTTTCTGTGTGCAGAATTTGATAGAAGACAAGGTCTGACCTTTTAACAGAACTATAAACCAGCTATAACGCGTGGAAACTAGTAGCAACACAGAGATTTTACAACTACACCCTGAAAACTAAACAGTCTTCGTTTTTCACCTTTTTAGTGCGGAAACAATAAATGATGGGAACTTCCATGCTGTGGAGCTGGTGGCCATTGACGAAATGCTTTCCCTCTCTGTTGACGGTGGAAACCCCAAGAGTATCACAAACCTGGCTAAGCAGTCAACGCTAAGCATCGACTCGCCGCTCTACGTAGGAGGTAAGACTCATTCAGAAACTCCCACCCAGGTAGTATTGTTATTCTGTTAAAGCAAATAGGTTAACAATTCCAGGATTACAGGAATTGGCAACAGCACCCACCGTAACCTCAGAGTTATTGAGACTCTGCTCCTTGGTATGTAGAATGTGCTATACTGCAAAGACAATGGGATTTGGCGAGATCACTAGACAAAAGAAACTTTGCAATGAAAACATTAAGAAAAATAAAAGAATGAGTTCATCAATAATTTGCAGTGTAAATATATTAAACCTTTTTGCTGTCATAATGTTCATGTTTAATATCATTGTTTAATTTACTCCTGGTGAGAGAGACCTGATAACTGAAAACTAATTTATTCTGCTCAGTGTGAAAATTCAGTCTAGGTAATGATATATTGATTAAGCACTGTGTTGGGATGATTTTCTTTCATTAGTTTATTTGTCAATAAATGGGAAGGAAAATAAAAGCACTTGGATCAATCATTTTCTCAAGAGATCTTGAATAAGAAAATGTGCTGCTGTGTCTGTTTGAGTGTTACCAAGTTAGATTTTTAATATGCTTTTCAGCACAGACATCTTCTGAAATGAATCTCTTTGAAAAGTTTTGGAGAATAATCTAGCTCCAGAGAGATGAGATGGCTTGTCTGCTGGTTAGCAAAATTACATTTTAGAATAAAACATGACATTATGTGCATATGCAGGACTTTCTTTAATGGCAATTAAGTGTGTAGTCCTAGCATGATTCTGTGAGCTGTTTAGAATGGACATGTTTTGTCCACTTCAAGCCCTGATAGGAACCAGCACGTAGACTCTTAGAGTAATAATATTTTCTTTTCCTAATCTAGGCATGCCTGTCACAACCAACGTGGCAGCACTGCGTCAGGGTCCTGGGCAGAATGGTACAAGTTTCCGTGGGTGCATTCGCAACTTGTACATCAACAACGAGCTGCAGGACTTCAACAGAGCCCCACTGCAAGTGGGAATCCTGCCAGGCTGTGAGCCGTGCCAGAAGCAGGTGTGCATGCATGGAACCTGCCATGCGACAGGCCAGTCCAGCTTTACCTGCGACTGTGAAGGAGGGTGGACTGGACAACTGTGTGATCAACAAACCAATGACCCTTGTGTGGGAAATAAGTAAGTTTGACTGTTTTGTCTTTGTTTTTGTCCCACATTGACATAACTAGTCTTATCATTGTTTTATAAAGTACTTTGTACAGTAATCATTTTTTTTTTTTAATGATTATTTAACTGTAATATAAACAAGGAAGCATTTCTTAATAATGCCAGAGTAATCTGGGCTGGAGAATTTGCAGAATAATGTAAGCCCCATGTCACTGTCCAAAAAATAATAAAATCTAAAATTTAGGAACAGGCTAAATTCAGTAATGTAATCAAGGTCTTTTTTTTTAAATCTTGTAATTGTTTTGCTGATTTTATCTATGTATCTTGTTTCTTTCTCTAGATGTGTTCACGGCACATGCCTACCCATCAATGCGTTCTCATACAGCTGTAAGTGTCAGCAGGGATACGGGGGGGTTCTGTGTGATGAAGAGGAGGAGCTCTTTAACCCCTGCCAGTCCATAAAGTGCAAACATGGAAAATGCAGGTTATCAGGCCTGGGCAAGCCGTACTGTGAGTGTAACAGTGGATACACAGGAGACGGCTGCGATAGAGGTAACTTTATGTCTGCACTTTTTATATCAGTTGCGGGAAAATATTTCTTATTGTATTTTCTTCTGAACGTTCATTCGGAGACAGTGGAATTTGACTGAGCCAGATGAAATGACTCAAAGTCTTAATAAGTTAATTACATATTGTTCTAAACAGGATGTCCTCAAAATGTTCTGCAACTTGTATTTAATGACCTAACAGCAGCTTATCTCAATGCAGCTGTCCCTTGTTGTTGACTTCCTATTTACATCACTACAAACTATTAAAAACACAGTGGAAAGAGAGATTTTGAGGCAGCAGTATTAGGATCTGTTGTTGTTTAGACCATTGAAATAGGCAACCATGGATGTTATCTCATGGCATTTTATAATATCAGTAACCTGACCAAGATTTCTTTAGACTTAAATATATCTTGTACTATAGTGCTTCATCATTGTTTCTATTTAATTAGGGGTGGGCAACGATATGAATATTATATATCGATATCGTACATGTATTCCAATATCGATATTGATAATATCAAAGTCTTCTAAAAGACATATCAAACATACTGATATTTATATATAAAAAGCAATAACTTACTTTAACTTAGTGGTATTTCACACATTATCCATGGAGAAAAACAAGGTCTTGTTATATTGTTTTACTATTCCATCATCAGCCACCTCAAAACCAAAATATTTCTATACTACACTGAGCACAGACTTAAGGCAAACCGGAAGTAATTGAATCATCAGCTGCTCTGCGTGTGCATGCTGACTCACTAAACCTCTGAAAGTATTAAGCACGGTGTCCTGCCGAATTTTGCATTATTTTGAGATTTGTTATGATGTTTTAAAAGAACATCTCATTTATAATACCGAAAGTTCACATTTTAAAAATACATTAATAATAGCGTAATTCAGTATGGAGAATCCACAATGTGGATGATTTAAATTGCAATTGAACAGACGAATTAATAATGATAGTGAATTTGGCCACAGACCTTGTCCGTGGGTGCTGTCAGCTATCCGCAATGTTGGCCGACTAGCGAAAACACGATTACATCATATAGTTTAGTGCCGCGGATAGGAAGTGGCTCGTAAGGCCACCTCCCCCCCCAAAGACAAAGCCGTCAAACCATGACTGGAAAAATGAAAATGATGAATGGTTAATGCAACAACTGCAGTGGCGCATGCCACCTATCCCCAAAAATAGGAAAAGTATGAATGAAAAGTAAGCAGCTGAAACGCGGGCCCGCCCCTTATGCCTGAAATGCACTGAGGGAGAACCTGGCCTTTCCGGCCTGCCACACACCCTGCAGAAACTAAATACGAACCGCTTGGCACTCAGGTAAGGAGAAAACCCTACTCGCTAGTAGGATGAAACCTAAGGGAATCCATGGCTGATGGTAGCCCTTCCTCCAGGCTCTAAGACGTCCATCTCCCTGTTTGACCTCGCCGCACGTGACTGAGAGGCCAAACAAAATAGAAGCAACATGAATGCAAGCCACGCTGAATTTTTATCATGTGTTGATTAGTGGGCAGATTCTCCTTCCAGAAATACAACCAAGTTTTCCAGTAATGAACTGCTGAAGCATGTGCATATCTCAAAATAATGCAAAATGGATGGTCAATGGTGCTTATGCAGCATGCAAATAATATAGCTACCTATGTGATTATGAAGGGGAGTTATTACATTTAAATTGATTTATTTAAATTGTACCTATCTTATTAAAAACATGTAATTAGTTTCAGCATTGCTCTATTAAACTGTATCAGTTAGCATATACTGTTTGTGTGTCTTTAAAATGAAATTAGCAGATAGTCAGTTTATAAAAGTACTCTCAAAACTAATCAAATAATTTTTTCTGCAACGTGTTTGTAGTGTCAAATAAAGACAAGGTGACAGCAGAAATCAGCATAAGGGCCCACTGTTTTAGATCCTTGAAGAATGAAAAGCTACATAGTTTAAGAGTAGGGTGTAAAGTTCAGAGTACCAGTTCTGTTTGTATTATTGTGCTTTGCATTATCACAAAACTGTTTAAGCACTAATGTGTTATACGCAATTGGATTTACTGTGAATTTATCTGTTGGAATATTTTTCAGCCAAATTTTTCTCATCTCTTTATGCACGGGAAATAAATGAAAACATACTGTTGAATTGTTCCGTGCTGAAGCTGAGCATAAGGGACACAACAGTGATCACTGCAGTTTCCTTCTCGTTGTTGATATTTAAATGCTTTAGTAGTTGAGCATGAACTACAACTCATCCCTTTTCTCTCAGAAATTAAACAAGTAAAAAAAAATATTTTAAAACTGTTCAATACAACAAAGGAATAGATGTAAACAACAGGATTTCAAATAAACCGCCCATTCACCAGAAATTGAGATACCAGTATCCTGAAATGTGACGTCACTTGGTGCAAGTAATGTATACAATGGTTAAATAATACTTCACTGTGTGGTGTTTGCCTACAAGACTCACCATGATTGGTACTGTATGTATAGGGTTTGTTGGATATTAATATAAAATAAACTTGATTATAGTGTGTTTGAATTTGTTTGCAGTATTAGCAATGAAAGAATGTCTCTTCGAGCGTACGTGATTTTTTAATTTTTTTTTTTTTAATCCCATGACATTGCGATATGAAAATTATTATCGAACAATATCAATATCGTTATACACTCTATTACTATTTTTTCCATTGTGTCTTTTCTGACTTGTTCTGTATCTCCTCCGACTGCGAATCAAATCCAATGATTCTACTCCTATTTTTATCACAAACTCTGCTTCTGACCTCTCAGCCTCAACTGACCATTCCCAGCACCCCACCCAGGTGAGACAGGTGAGAGCGACTGAAAAAGGATAAAGGATCTCCTCTCTCTCTCATCCTTTTCTTCCTCATTCAACTTTTTCATTCTTGTTTTTTTTTTTAAAGAACACAACTTTTATTTTTTGTGTTGAGAAACAAAATGGTCTCATCCTCTTTTTCCAGCTTGTATCTTTCTGTGTCACTGTTGTGTTGTGGCATGCCATATGTGGTATTAAAAGATACACCCATATACATTTCTGAGGTGTAGGCTTCTAAAGGTGCATTGCACCCACATTTTTCAAAATGTTGATCATTTACAAACTTACCCATAACAAACATTGCCAGGCATGTGTCTGTGTCAGCATTATCTCAGTTGTTACATGGTAATTACTTTTACATTTGTGCTCTTCGGATGTAATAATTTCACTTGGATTCCATTTGCTGTTGCTGTATAAAAATGTGTCTTAGGTTTCCTTCTCTTGTAATAATGTTTGAATATTACACTGTACATTCATTTGTATCCATGATTGCATGCCCCAGTGTACCATGGTGTGGTAAAACAAGTGTTTATTATGTCAGCACTAAAAATACCACAGGAATCATGTCACCACTTGTCACCAGACTTTGCTAGAAGTACTGAACTCTGAGGTTACAATCCTGCCATCTACAGTGTCTTTTTAAATTACTGTTTTGATCAACCAATATCTTTTTTTTGTTTTTGTTTTGTTTTGAATCTTTTTCAGAAATCTTTTGTCGAGGGGAACGAGTCAGAGATAACTATCAGAAGCAACAAGGCTACGCCGCGTGCCAGACAACCAGAAAGGTCTCTCGGCTAGAATGCCGAGGTGGGTGTTCCAATGGACAGTGCTGCGGACCACTGAGGAGCAAGCGACGGAAATATACCTTCGAATGCACTGACGGGTCTTCATTTGTGGAGGAAGTTGAAAAAATCGTGAAGTGTGGCTGTACAAAATGTCCTTCGTAAATTCTTCTCTTTTTTGTTACATGTCCCCTTGTTTTTTAAATGAAATAAAAAGAAAATCGTACCTTTTGGCAGTGCTGGACTAATTGATGCTTCCACAGCGGAAATGTTGAATTATATTGTAAAATACAGAACAGACTTATTTTTTATTACCAAGAGGGGAAAAAATGGAGTTGACTATTTTCTTCATTTACAAGCCAGGATCTAGGACTTTTTTTTTTTTTTTCAAAGAGTAATTGACTGTAAATGTCTTTCGGAGCTGTAGAAATGAAGATAACGATTGGCAAGCCAATTTTTTTTTTCTTTTTACTTTACTCACTGTTACTGTATAACGAAACATCTGGGAATCTCTACACATCATAAAATGTAAAATGAAAAACAAACACAGCGATAGTAAAGCACTGATATCGACAACACAAGCCCAGTCTTTGCCGTGTCATATCAATATGATGAAGATAATATTCTATGATAACGAAAGCTTCCACGTGTGGACAAGCGATGGACTTAGTGAAACCCCAAAGGAAGACAGTGCCTGAGAAACGTTGTGTTGAAATTCAAGTCATGTTCTTTTTAGATTCTGATCTACAGAAGGGTATAAACGGCAGTATAATGGAAAGTTTTATGTAATGTGCATTACATCCACCTCAAGTTTTACTTGCTCATGTCAAGGGTACAATAGCAGAAACAAAGTTAAGTATTTAGCGAGCCTTGTTTTCCATATTCATTATTTTGTAATATAAATGTTAATGCAAGGTGGGGGGGGGGGAGGAGGAGGGATATAAGACATATAGAATATAGATGTATGAATTAGTAATTTGAATATAAAATGTTTTTGGTTTTTTGTATTATTATTTCTTTTCAAACTGTCTGCACAGTATTCAAAATATCACTGACAAGTATTTATTGTATAAAAAAAAATACCTTTACCTAACAGGTAGATATTCTCCTATACTACAGTTTGAGTCTTTAATATATATTAATTTATATTTGTCCTGATATTTTTGTATTTTTAAAAAAAAGCCTGAAAACAAATCAGAATGTGTTGGGGATGGATAAACTAACATAGCATGTCCTATTGGGGTAAAATGTTGTTGTTTTTTTGCTTTGTTTGTAATGTTCTCTCCTGCTATTGACCACTGATGATGCTGTATGTTACCAAACCCAAGGTAAAATGTTGGTGTTGAGTGCAACAACACATTGTATATTTTTGTCAGATCTCCTGAGAATTTATAATTGTATAGAGTTAACTTTTCCCTGCATATTTTACAGAGTGGTGTTTAGGACATAGACCTCTTTTTACAAATATGTTTAGCCTTTTACCTTTTTAACAAATTATGCTAAGAAAAACTGTGACTTTTTTCTAAATAAAATGACTTTGTTATCCCTATGTTTCCCATGTTAACATGTTGCTGCTAAATTTGTAATGTAGAGTTGGATGATAATGTGTAGTGGAAGGTGCTCTTCCAACACTCAAAAAAGAGCACACTGTAACAAAGATTTGTTTCCTTGACTTTTTATGAAAAAAAAGTTAGATGTTTATGTTTAATGCAAGTGTGCTTTGTCTTACCTGGGCTAATATCAGTATTGCTACTGATGTTTGTAAATTAAACAGGATATTTACTTCAGTTTATCTATTGTGTCCTTGTTTTAAAAAGTTAAATGCTTTAAACAATACCTATCAACATTGAATTTTCAATGTAAGGGAGATTTTGTTAACTGAAATCTTAGTGGCCTGAATTGAAGGTGAATACCTCCATAAGACAAAGGCATACTTATTTGGTAGAATGTTAGACTGATACGATGCACCTTCTAATTGCTTTCAAAAAGGAAACATATAAAACAGAAAAAACAACTATGACATGCTTCACAATCCAAGTTTCTCTTGACCCATGTGGTTCTTCTTGTACTGTAGTTGTAGGGGGCTGATTTGGCAGCAGCAAATACTTTGCAAACAGGTCCACTGTAGTTGATTTTGCAGGACAGCAAAGCATACACAGTTGGCATTGTTACTGTCATCACACAACAAATCTAAAGACTTAGTTTGGTACTGCACATTGACTGCACATTGACCTCATCATCAAAGAACAAGCTATGGCACCTACTTTATAACAAGAAAAAAAAATTAAATAAGTCCCTCATAAATATATATATTTTTAAAGCCAAAATACACAACAACGTGATATTGCAATGTTATTCATTACACTGCAGGTATGTGGTGAATCAATAATACCACTGTCAGTAACATTTCTTTGTCAACTATCTTCTATTTTAAATTAACACACTATTGCAGAATATAAACACATGTTATCAATCAATCTGAATTTCTAAAGCAATGTTGATGCTGAAATTGTAATAGAATCGCCTTTCACTATTTGTGCGCCTTTCCTGCAGAATACTTTGCAATTTGTGAGTCTGGGAACATGTCTACTACAGATTTGCTGAACTAGTCACAACATGTAAAGATCTCTGCATATGTAACTTTCTTAATCTCCGTTTTTCTTTTGGAAATGAAAGATGTTATTAATTGAAGCGCTGGTTTTCTGAGCGTCTGGCTTTTTGGTGTATTTGTGAATCTCTTGTGCTTACCACAAACATCATTCTTGCTCCCATGTCCCACCGTTAAAATAAATGAGTCCTGTATAGTTTACAGAAAGTATGCCCTTTTCCAACGTTGCTTAGGATTACGTGAGAATATGCTGTTGTCCAAGAAGCTTGACATTTTATTTTACCGGGAGGTAAAGCCGTCGTGATATTTTGTATTTATGTATTTATTTGACAGAGACAACGTACAGTTTTTAACATTTATGACATTTCAAGAGATTTAGCTTTAAACTAATTTTCATTGGCACAAAAACAGAAAATACTACAAATAAAGTAACATTTACAGAAGGGAATATGATCGCGCATAAGATAATTGTATAAGAAGGAAAAATAAATGAAAATATGGATACGGAGCGAGAGAAATGGCAGATGAAAAGACACAGCAGACATATAAAAGCAAATTAAGAATTATAAACATTTTAAATACTTGACTAACTAACTATTAAATAACACAATAGATACCACAGAAACACCCCAGAACAGCCCCAAAACTGCCAATGTCCTTTTCCGATGTTCTTACACAATTGCAGCACACGCTGCCGCTCACCCCAGCACGGGAGATGAATCCGTGACAATGCTTAATCGGAGGCAGCAGAAACAGGTGTGTGATGGACACAGGTGAAAACAACAAAGTCCAGTGATGTGCTATTTGGCAAGGCAAATTATCATTTAGAGCTATCTCAAATTGAAATTTAAGATATCTTGAAATATGTAGAGATATCTGTAAATCATTTGTAGATATCTTTAAATTAATATGAGCTATCTTAAACCCTTTTGAAGATATCTTAATTTCATTTTGACATATCTAAAAATGAAGATATCTCAAATTGATTTCTCAAATTGATTTAGAGATGAGGAGGCTGTGTGGTCCAGTGGTTAAAGAATAGTCCTTGTAACCAGGAGGGCCCTGGTTCAAATCCCATCTTAGCCACTGACTTATTGTGTGACCCTGAGCAAGTCACTTAACCTCCTTGTGCTCCGTCTTTCGGGTGAGATGTAGTTGTAAGTGACTCTGCAGCTGATGCATAGTTCACACACCCTAGTCTCTATAAGTCGCCTTGGATAAAGGTGTCTGCTAAATAAACAAATAGAATTTAAATAATGTTTTGCTAGCATGATACGCCAAACTGATTTAGAGATATCTCTAAATCATTTTAAGATCTCTTGAAATAACTTCCTGTTTATTTATAGATATCTCAAAATAACTTCCCTTTCAATTTGAAGATGACCAACAACCAATACTTTTGGGGTATGCCTGCCACAGGTCAGGTATTTACTGAACATTTTATGTCAGAGCTGCCCGATAGTAGTCATTCCGCAGAGATAACATTCTCTTTTGCTTCTCACAATCAGACAATTAAGGTAGGTATAAGGTAGGTATAAACTAACCTATCCAGTTGCATGATTGAATATTTTAAAACAGCTCTCACTTCGAGTTTTCTGATAGTTCCTCTGCAATTTATTGCTGGAAGTCGGCTTGCTACTACCCCGGAATCTGAAACTCGGCTCTGAGGACTGAGCTTGAAACGCTGTGCAACTGCGCTCTGCTTAAAAAGAAAAAATCTATCAGTTCTCCTAGTAGTCAAGGGGAAACCTTCAAGGGACCAGCAACAAATTTTGCATTATACCACTGTGATAGGGGGTGTGGGTGAGTCACTGAAGCATACGGAGCCAGAGATGTTTAGTTGAGATGCCCCACAGGCGCACAGTTTTATTTTGGTTACCAACAATGTTATTTTATTTCTGTGTTTTGTTGTGCTTTTATCACAGTCCTTTCAGCACATGCAAGTGCCAGTTAAATAAACAGTAATGTGAGAAAAACAACAGATGAAAGTAAAAAGGAAAACAAAACACTATAAACCAAACTACAAAAGAAATACTGCTTTACGCAGGGTCCCACTACCTCCACTACTCTGCAAGGTGCAATTTGTGAATGATGCACCCCTATTCCTCACTACTTACTATGGGGTTGCCCAGATCCCCTCTGAGCTAACTTACACAACATCCCAGTACGGGTACGTAACAAAAGTAAATTCAACGGCTGTCTTCTACAGCCACCACCGCTGCCTTCCAGTCCCCCCGAATCTATTAACAAAAGTCATTTGTGGTGCTGTTTATATAAGCTTATTGTTTTCTTACAAAAATGTTAGTTTTAACAAAACTGCCGACAAGATAAGATTACTATTTTAGATAATTCCTACACACACGATTTCTATAAAGGACCCTGATTTGATACTTTACAGTGACAGATCTACTGACGGCATTGAAATTATGTGCCTTTACATACAATGAGTCCCCCATTAATAAACTAATAAAGGACTGCTTTATGACGATAAGATATTTAACATCTTTTAAAGCATTGTTTAACCCAAGTACATGTTTATAAACACTTAAAAATAGCACTTAGAACATTCCTTAAAACAGTCCTTAAAGTCTTGTGAACAGGGCACAATAATACATTAAAGAGATTAAAGTCCACTGATATACTGTAGATGTTGCTTTTCAAGCCCCTTGGTAAACACATGACTGTGATTGAACTCAATTCAGCCCATTACAATTGAGCCTGATGTTTTTATTTTATTTTTTTAATTGTCTAGTGATTTCAAAGAACTCACAAAAAAATGTAAGCATTCATTATTTGAACATGCAATAGGCAGATAAATGGATATAATCCTTAAGCTTGATGATGTCCAGCTAGATCTACAGTACAAGGACACACAGCTAAAGGGAAAGGGTTAGGGTTTAACACTATTGCCAGTAACATTTGAGACAGACCACCATGAGAGAAAGAGAAGCCTGCATTTTACAAAACAAACAGTTAATATACAGTAACCGAGTATACAGTAGTCCCAAATGCGGTCTTCAGAATATGTACATAACTTTGGGCTTAATGGAATACTTCACATCCATATTTAACACATTTTAGAATGCTGCTAATACTACAGTATTGTAAACATAATGCATTGCCATAGTACATATTTGTGTTTAAATAAACACTAAAAAGAAAGAAAAAAAGTATTTTTTAACACTAACATCACTGAAAAATAATTTGCATCACCAACATTGAGTGTAACCATTGTTTTTTTAAGTACTCAATATAAATATCTGCTTCTGACTTAAGCAGGCTTAATTATAGAGGCGTTTACTTTTTGCCTGGTGATGTGTCAAATTAAATATTATGTTGCTTTGGCAACCACAAGATTCCTTGAAGTTGTTATATACAAATAGAATGCCAGAATGATACCGATACTATTTACTGTTTTCCACTTGGGTTTTATTCTTCCTATGCTGGGTGAGGCTGTGTGGGAGTTTATGGGATGGGATCTGTAAAGACTAAACTGCCACAGGTACATGTTTGTTCAATGAGAACAAAGCAGGTTAAGCTATTAGTAGACTCCCAGGAAGAGGAATATTATACTGGTGCCTGTGTGGTATCTTCAAGAGTTATCAAGTGAGATCAAATATGGACTACTGATCACTATAATTATTTTATTCTGAACGTATATCATATGACACAGTATTTTTAAATAGTAAAAGAAGTTATAGTGACCTTATATGGGATCTAAGAATAATTGAAAGCTAGGAAAGTTTATCTTGCCTCTACCATTTCCTCCTTCAGGATATTATTATTATTATTATTATTATTATTATTATTATTATTATTATTATTATTATTATTATTATTATTATTATTATTATTAATCATAATAAAAAAAACAATGCTTTACATCCACATACACCAATTAGTAGAATTGTTAGATTGTATATCAAACTTAACGGTTATGTTAACCATGACCATTCTACTGTTGCTTTGTATAATGTATTTATTTATTTACTTATTTATTTAAAAGTACCATGGTAAAAGCTAAAAACATCGAGTTATTTTACCAATGGAAGGTTATATCTGTGTGCTGCAGCACTTGACAGGTAAAATGGAAACAGAACCAAAAGATGTAAACACCAATTTTCAGCTTCCATTTGTAAGCTAGGTGCCTAGCAACCAAGGTCATTTGAGAGTCTGCCCTGAAAATACAACCACCACAAAAGAACAGTTAATTTATTCAAACAGAAACGTTAATGAAAAGTAAACCCCAGTACAGGGTTTCCCAAATGGGGCTCTGATACCCCTAGGGGGCTACAGCAGATACTGAAATACCTGACAAAATAATGCTGCCCATGCCATGGGTCAATTCATTGATAGGATCGCTGGTGTTAGGTGCTTTAGATTAGTTGAAAAGTAACATTTACAGTCTTGACATCAGGGCTGTCATAATTAACAGCATGCATTGGGAAGAGGTCCTCAGTCAGGATACACAATGTCACGAGGAACGTTTGGGAAGCCCTGCTCAGTATGTCTGCTAGAAGCATGTATATAAAAGGGAATACCATCCACGAGTGCAGACACAAGCCTCCTTTACATCTGGGAAACTAGCTTACCCAGATGTATCTGTGAGTCTCTCATTTACATCATGTTTTGCAGCTCATAATGTTGCTGCCAAAGACTAACCTATTTTCCAACAGCTGCCAAACGACTGATGTTTTTCTGATCAAGCAGGATTAACCTACCTCAGGGCAGGCGCCAGACTATTCTAGAGTTCTCTTTTTACACAATTGAGTTCCTGACCTCTTAAGTTCAACAGAACCTACAGTAGGGTTATCACTAAACCACTAGATAGTTCTTTGTGCACATGTGGTTTTAGTCACTCAGGCCAGTGTTTCTCAACCGGTGTTCTAGGGAACAGTGGTGTTCCGTGGAAAAAAATGAAAACATTACTGTTAGCTAGCTAGCTAACGTTACATTTACATTAAGCCCTCATACACGTTTGAAATACATAGCTAACGTTAGTTAATACAATGTTGCTCACAATTAACTCATCATACACACGCATTTGTATTGTAGGGCCTATATTAAAAATATATAATAAACAGCTACAAGCAAGTAACGTTACGCTAAGTAGGCCGATAGCTAGCGGTGTGTTTCTGTCACGTGAGACGTAACTATAGCGACAAGCAATTTTCGACAACTTACATGTGTGAGTTGTTTTTCAAGCCTTTTACATCAAGAACAAACAAAGAGAGCGGCTGCGATCTGTGGAAGAAGAACTCCGAGTGTCACTGTCAACGATTCCCCCAAGGATTAAACACCTCTGTGCCACAAAACAGGCACAGGTGTCACAATGTTTTTTTCTTTTCTTTTTGCCTTTCATAACATACTATGAATAGCAGCACACTTTTGTCAACAATTTGTTTTTAATTTTACTTCGATCTTCAATTACAGTTTGAGCGCATATGCGTATATTGTTGATAAACGTTTTTTCATTTAAATAATTTATTTTAAAGCTTATATATATATATATATATATATATATATATATATATATATATATATATATATATATATATATATATATATATTGATGTTTACCGTATTAAGGACAATGCTTTCAGTTTTGAGCATTCTGACATGGTTTTTCTTGGCTTTTATAATGCCTAATTAGCAACATAAATTGAAGGATTTAAACTAGTTTTTATTTGAATTAATAGTTTGATTAATAATTTAAAATGAACACAATGCTATATTAGCTTAAATCAGTTGTTTGTCTTATACTGTTTTGTTCTCGATTTGAATAGGAGTGCTCATTGCAATGTTTATGATTGTCATTTGTTACATTTTAGTCCATGTCTTTAGTCAAAAACATGGATACATTGTTTATCCTGAAACATGATGGTGCAATTGCAACAGACAATCTGAAGTTTAAACCTGAGGTTTAAATCCAGTTTAAACCTCAATCACCAATCTGATTCAGATGGTCCATTGCAATTGCACCAATAAGTTTATAATGGTATTTTGTATTATTATTTTTGTCAGTGATGATTTGGCCATTGGGAATGCAGTGCCCATAGTGCACTGATTGCCTGTGTACAATTAGTAATATAAAAAGCAATACTATCTGTGATTAAACTACAATTTTAAGATTATATAATGTGGTGTGCCTCAGAATAATTTCAAGTGTCCGGCTGTGCCTTCCCTAAAAAAAGGCTGAGAACCACTGACTTAGGCTATAGTATGGACACTCACAGTGCTTGAAATGGACTTGGAAGAAACCTTGTTCCAGTACAACGTAATCACCTGCTCTGTTAAAATGAAATGTGAAATGTATTGTGAGTGTGAGTAACCCCCAGCAACAGGAACTTCAGTGTATAGAAAAACAATAAAGAATTTCTACATTTTCCATCAGAAAACACCCCCACCCCTCCCTTCCTGTTCATTTTTTTTCTAATTTGAAGCAACGAGTGTTAAGTTATGTTTAGTTCTAGAACTTGTAATGTAACACTGATTCCTGAGGGTAGTCCAAAAATGGATAAAAGTGGAAAACCTATATAACCAGTATAATGGCTTTAGGGCATATCAGCATTTATGAAAGACATTAATAATAATAAAAATACATTTAAAAAAGTAGGAGGAATTTTCCATTTAGAACAAGATATTACATTATTTTGGATTATTTCATTTTATTACATTTATTCCAGCCTCAATCCTTACCTTAATCTAATCATTATTTACAGTCATTACTCTATTGCAAAGACTCTTCAATACTGATTTGACAGCATTGCTAAATAAGTCATTTAAGATGGTATTAACCAGTGAGCATTGATTATATTATTCAGTACTGGTATATTATATATTGCAATGACCTTTTTTAACTCTATGCTTGAGAATTCCACATTTCACTATAAAACCTAATTTTATTAAATAAGTTGAACATGCTGTTTTGGTTTCAGTAATAAAACTGCTCACATGGGCAGCGAAGTGGCGTTTTACTACTTTCTTTGTGCAATTTAAAAAAAAAAATACAGGAAATCTGCATCTAATCTAGAACCTTATTTATAGCATAAAATAAAAGCAATGACATAAGCTGCACTATATATTAACCTTCTGCCTTAAATGGGCTGCTGGAATTTAGTCTAAATCATAAGCGTACTGATTCTACCATCCCATGTCCTTGGAAGAAAAATGTTTTCCTCTGCTTGGATGCAGATATCTTTTGGAGTTTGATCTATCTTTGATCTGTGCTGTGAAGAAGCAGACAGAACAAAGTAATTTTATGCATAGCAAATATGACATGCTGAGTAGCTTCATGGTTAATTGATTAAAAGATTCAAGGGAAGGTATCAGATCAAAGGCCAGCCTAATGGTTTTATGTTACTCTAGTGGGCTTTCAGTTCACTTTTTCTGACATGTCTAACCTCAGGCATAACATGGGCTATAACATGTACCTGGAGCTGGAAACTGGTAATCTTTTATTCACAAATGTAAAATACTTTAACCAGGCCCAACTCCCTCCTTAAGGGAAGGAATGTTTACTATGTCCCGAAGGGTACATTTACGATGCACAGTTCAGTGTAACGTGGCAGTGTGTTGACTGGCATAAACTTCTAAATAAAGCATTGTATTGCCCTGAAGCTGAAAACAATTTTATTTGTGCAAAATCAATCATATTTGTCCCAAATTACAGGTTTGAATAAACTATTAGTATAACAGGAAGAAATACAAGCTATTTTAATTCCTTTTGTTTTAACTTCCATACATTATTTAAATGAACAAGCCATTTTCCTTTTTCAACAGCCTCAGGATGTATAATATATTTAATTGATTTCTTGTGAAACATTTTGCAACCCTTTTTAAAAAAAAATGTGTTTTTTCTGCTGCAGTTGGTAAAGATTGCCATCTAGTGGATTTTATAAAATTCAATTGACATAAAAACTAGTCAGACAATATTCAGGAAATTACAAGGATTTTACTATTTCTCTTTAGTACTAAATTTGTTTTTAACTATTTACACACTCAGAAAGCTATGGAAGCGTCCTAGTGCTAATTTAAAAAAAAATGTTGGAGTTAAAAAGTCTGACGTAGGAGATATCCTACGATGTCCTACGAAGTCCTACGATGGATATATAAAGTAGAAGATACTTTTTTTTTCTTTTTAATTGGCACTAGGATGCTTCCATAGACAGAAGACTTTGTTTCTTTGCATACTCTAAAGGTAGGTGTTAGAACCAAGCCGCCATACTTAAAAAACAAACAAACAAATATTTAACATGCTTTAAACCCTAGGAACCTTGTCTTATCATTCAGAGTATGATTTTACACACTGACATGCACGTAATAATGTGCACATTTTAAGAGAATACATTGAACATTGGAGGGAACATGCACTGAACTGCTAAATTGATTGGGAAGTATTGTCCTACGCAAACAGTCTTCAATGTAATTAAACAACAGTGGCAATGCAGTTCTAGGCAGTGAGCCACAATGAATCAATAAATAGTCCATTGCAATAGAAGTGCACTACCATATGAGGAAAACTGCAGTTTGGTGTTCTATATACCATGTGCTTCTTTGCTGATGTTCCATAATCTGTGTTGGCGGTAACTGAGATTTGTCTGACTAATAATACTTAAGGTGCAAAGTCAGTAATGATATAGGGCTGTAGCTGGTACTTATTAGAACTGTGTTGACTTTCCTTTAGTGCCTGAAGAAACCTGGACATGGAATCATTGAGTGTCTGCATCACACCTTGGTCCAGGTTTATAGATTTTTAAAGTTATAAACTTAGTATGCTGAACTTTCTTGCCAGTTTTAACAGGCTTTGTTCTCACTTGCTTCTTTCAGTCTGATTAAAAGTCAGTTCCAAAGAGCTCCATTTCTTGAGCTTGGCAAAACTCAAATACCCTTCAGAGGTTAAGTTTTAGTTTTCTTCTTATAAAAAAAGACGACCTGGGGTCAAGCAAGATCTGACTCAAGTATAGCAATCTAAGATAAAACCTATTGAGACTGCTTTAATAAAGCCAGGAATCCAGTAATGCAATTAAAATACACTACAAGGTTGCAGTATCGCAATACCAGACCATATCGAATGCTCTAAACGTCGAAATTGCAATTCTGAGACATGGTGGACAAAAGCAGTAGAAACAAAAAACCTGTGGTAGAGCTATTTTTAAACCAACACCCAGATAGATGGCTGAAACATGATCAAGCTACTGCCAAGCTACTGTCTTCTGCCTTATCTTGACATTATTGATCCTGCCATTTAACTTTCTGATACATCAGTAAACCTTGCTTTTAACAGTCATTTCTACCTAGATAATGCCAAGCAGTTCCATAAAGGGCATTGTTTTCTCTACAAAGAGACAATAATGTGGTAACATACAATGTGGGGGAAACTGATTACTTTTGCAGTTTCTATCTTTTTTAGACAGTTTTTGGAGGCTAGAAGTCAAGGAGGTGCTAAAATACAGTGTTGTTTATCTTACTACACCCTTCACGTTCTCTGCTTAGTAACCATTTCATGGTTATAGTGGAAGGTGATGTAGACAGAGTACTGAGAGTCCAGGAGGGAGAATGCTGGTGTCAAGTTTTTACTACAGAGGTACAACATTGCTTATGGCCAAAGAAACGAAAGACCAAAACTTGATAATAGCTAACAGCACACATCTATTAAAACATATTTGGTCACAAATGTCTACGCATACAATCTTCAACTCTGTCTGATTATATCCACAAGGAAAACTGTTATCTTGTATCCCAAGTAAAAACGCATTGGAGTTCCTTTACTACCCTTTACTGTATTGTTGTTTAAACTAGTTTTGTATTCCTTGTAGGTTGGTTTTATTATTAATATTACTATTACTGTATTAGGTATCAGCAAATAAACAAACAAAAAACAGACAAAAATTGTCATAAGTCTACACGTGCGGGCTATTTACAAGGTACTAACTCTAACCTTCCATTGGTTCTAGTATAGTTGAAAACATTTGTGCCGCTTCGGTTGCCGTAGTAGGAACTAAGCTTCCTAGCAACAGGTAGTTTCCTTGTCTGAACATTGCTGAACACAGCTGTTGCTCGTTGAATCTAAGACGTAACATTGACTGGCAGTTGGAAGTGTTCAAGACACCGGTACTGTCAATCTGAATATTCATCTAAACATTTTGGTAGGTTAGTGTTTTGCATTTATTTGTGTCTTTTCCATGACGATGGGATGCTGAGTTTCTAATACAGCTCCTAACTGCGATTCGTACGTAATGCGTTTTGGTTTATTTAGCTATGTAGACGGGTTTCTTTTTTGATAGGCAGGAGAAAAACACACACACATCACAAATTGTATTATTAACGAACGGCTGTAGTATCAAAAACAACAATTTAAGGTGACGGTCATTCATTGAAAGGTCTCTATTGTGCTGTTGATCATAAAGTGTTTTTAGTACTGTATTACACGTACTTTTACATGTCTATTTAGCCTGCATGTTTTTCATTAATTTGAAGGACCACTATGAAAAATAATGTCATCAACTTCCCGTGGGAAGCCTGAAACTCCGAAAAGGAAAGTCAAGTCTGCGCCTTCAGTACCCACAGCGACTGCAAATAAACCTCAGCCTAGGCCCAGTGACAGATTGAACCCAAAGACAGTCGATCCAGTACGGTACTATTGTATACAACTGTGTGTATGTTGTCGTGGTTTACCCTTGTATTCTTCATGTTCATGTCTAGGCTACATACATACACTTAGATTGGTCTGTAGTTTTACTAATACATGGTCTTGTTTTACATGTATCAAAAACTATTGTACATAATATTGTCCTTAAGACTTATTTTTTTTACTGAAATAGTAAAGGTAAAACAGTGATTATTCACATCCTACCTCAACAGCAGACATGTTCTCTGAATATGTAGTGTTTGTACACACACACACACACACACACACACACACACACACACAAAACTATTGACAAACTTGACCTTGCTGTCCTGCATTAATAATAATAATATTTTATGGTTTGATGGTTTACTAACTAGCCAGAAAATACAGCTGGGCAATGGCCCTCCTTCCTGACTTGTATCTATACCGAGCATCAAAAGAAACTAATCACTATTATAACACATTTATTTTTGAAAGAAAATAAGGTATATAAATGATGTATATTGACAAAATGTTTTTGGTTTCTTTTTAATCACTAGGTCATTCATCCTTGACCATGACATGCATGAGTGACTATGACTGAAGCATATGAACTTAATCACCTAATTAGTGAGACAGTTGATTGGACACTGGATATGGAGTGATTTCAGCTGTTGAATTGCAAGCTGAATAAGAGAGCAGCACCTTCGTGCAATCGGCATGTTGGAGGCTGGACTAGGGCAGCGTACTGTGGCTCGCCGGCTTGGGTGCTCACAGCCAGCAATTTCAAACCTGGCGAGATGGTATAACCAGACACACTCTTGTCAATGACAGGCCACGGACTGGGAGACCAAGAGTCACAACACCTGCCCAAGATCGACAGATCATTATGCAGCATCTTCGTGATGTTAATTGTTAATCGGCACAATAAAAAGTCACTGCATCTGCTCTAAAACAGAGTTTTTCATTTTTCAATCACATCTAATGAATTTTATCCAAATATAAGTGATAAGTTTCTTTTGATGCTCAAATATAAGTGATACGTTTCTTTTGATACTCGGTATATAATTTATTCGTTCTGAATACTTTAAACCCACCCCAGCTAGTGGCAGCACATTCTTACATTTCTATTGAAGACTCCGCTTGTGATATTTAAAACGAGATTACAATTAGGAATGGAGGCTTGTTTGGGGGATTTAAAACTGTATTACAGTTAAAATACGGATGATTTAAAACAGAATTGCAAATTCTAGCGAAATGTAAAAAAAGCTTACACACGGAAACCCTAGAAGAATGTGCCCGTGACCATAAGGATTTCGTTGTGGAAGACAGTAAAAGAAAGAAGGTACAACTTAAGTGTGCAAGTACTGTCGAGTTACTACTATACATATTTTGACAGAAAAAAAATGCCCAAGCATTTTGGAAAGTAACCGGCTGTGTTCGAAGGTCGTTTTAAACATTAGAAGGTTCGTCAGGTGGCATTCACGCACTTTTTTTTCTCTGTTAACAGAAACTGTTTGACAATGTGTAAATACTATAAATCACGCATTAAATGTCACTTGCATGCAAAAATTGGATCTTTGGATTTGCTTATTACGTAAACAAAAGTTGTTGTACTAAAATCCACTACCAAATCATTATACGTATCAATTCTATATGGCGCTGCTGCCGTGTATGGACCATCCAGAGCACTGTGGGGTGGAGTGGGGGTTCCTATAGCGGTTGTAGTGAATACCTAGTGTACAAGATAGTGTAACAGAAGTGCTATGGTAAAATATGTTTGAAACATACAAAATATACGCTAACAATACGAAGTTTGATTTCGAAAACTGAGCACCGTCCGCGCCAGCTCGTATTATCCAGAGGCAAACCTTTAATTTCTTCATTCACCATCTCGACAGCAAAGCGCTGTAAAGCGTAAGGCGTAAGCTGTATTGAAAGAAATGTCTCGAAACCCCTCTGCTGTTTGGTATTTATTTGCGGGGGTGGGGTTGGTTTTGTGACGCAATCAAATATGAAGACATAAGCCCGGTACCAGCTTCTACAAGAGAACTGGTTCATTTGTACAGCGGTATCGGTGCTATACTTCAGTGCAGGACGTCCTGAGTTCGTGTCCCACCTCTGCCTGTGAGAAACCCTGCCTGTGGGAACCGAGATCTTTACAATATATAGCAGCATCAATTACGTGTAAATAAACAATGTGTATTTTATTTGTATTGAACTTATAAAAACATGATTACTGTTCTGTATAACGCATTTTTAAACTACATGTGACTGTTTTATTCCATTTGGATTCCCTGTAAAATAATACAATTTTTAATCAAATATAAATAAGAAGCTATGGTGATGTCATTAGTAGATTATGCAAATTAGTACTATCAAAGGTTCGAACCTTCCTTCGGTAATGTGTTCCGAACCTTTGAAGGGCAACGTGTACCTTTCATTGCAGCCATAAAACCAATAAATTAATATATTCATATACATATATAAAAAGCGAAGGCCAAAAAAAAAAACCATAAAACAAAATAAGCACCGAAAAATGAAATAAAAAAAAAACGAAAAACAGAAGCCCTACATATAATCCACTAGACCTTCGGTATGTAAGGTGTGGGTTGTGTGCAACTACTCACTAACAATAATGTGATATCAGAATGATCCTTGTGATTTCACAAGAGATTGTGGATGCCTGTACAAGTGTCTCATTTCTCAATACAGTGGCTACATTGTCATGCACAAAACACCTCAAGGCACGGTTCAGTAAACAATCTAGAATAAGATCCCAGACTTGAATTATAGATGATGGTAGAAACCAGCAGCATAGATTCCAATGTACTTTATAGGAATATTATATAATACATCAAAGTGATGTACTGTTAATGTTTCCCACTCTGAAGACTTACATTTAGGAAATCTAGCAAAGTCAATATAATCAAAATGTATTACTCAAACAACATTTTACAATTAGTCTGCTTTATTCAACATTCCCTTATTAGTTTTATTATTGTAAATAATGGGCTTTTTCTTTGTTTTTTAGTTCAGTGGTCCACTGAGAGCTCAGTCCACATTTGCAGCAGTGTATTCTAAAGGAGGTATACCCTGCAGGTATATTTGTCTATTTTGTAATATTAAATATTCATTATTTTATCCATAACTGTAAATACTAAAAAGTCTGAACCAAACTAAAGAAAGTTCTTAGTGGACAAATTCTACTCCATTCTACTGAAAGGTAGAAAGCCTAAATGTTTCACCCTGCTTTCCATTTGTTGTAACATTTGTTTGTTATTGGTTTCATCTGTTTAGGTTAGTTCACGGCTCAGTTAAACACAGGTTACAGTGGGAGTGTCCACCAGAGACTATTCACTTTGACCCTCTGCTTATCACACTTGCTGAGGTAAAGAATTTTGGATTGTGGTGGTTGTTAATTTAGTCAGTGACTGTTATAATGTTTCAGCGTTCTTTGGTAGGCCATTTAGTGTCAGGATCTCAATTTGGAATGTGGCCTAATCATGTTAAAATGCCTATTTATTTTATTTATTTATTTATTTTTACCTATCTCTTTCCCTTTTCTCATGTATGGTTTTGGTTTTTGGACTTAAGAAATCATGTGATATTGTGACCTTTTTAACTGCCCACCTACTATACTTTACCATAAAGCAGGTGGAGTCAACATGGGGTTGTTATGTTGTATGAGCTAAAACCTTTGCGTTACTTCTGTGATAAAGCCTGTTGCCCACGTTTTAGTCTATACTAGTAGCAGTGCACTAACACTAACTTTTATGATAAACTGAGAGTGGACAATCATTAGCAATGGACCACAAGCTGATTGCAACATAGTTTAACTTTGGATCCTAACATGTCTTTAAGAGTAATGCAAGAAGTCATACACACAAAGTCTTGATATAGCTGTGAGGGGGGTTCTGTTAGTACCCACATAATCTAGCAGTGCAAAGAAACTCCAACGATTGTTTCTGTGGATGTTACCATTCAAGAACAGAACCCAAATCGTTTATTCATTTAACTGCTAGAAAATCAGCATATTACAAAGTACATTTAAGTAATTCTGTTAAGGTTACCAGATGTTTACTGTAAATAAAAATTGTAATATAGGTTTAGAAATATAATAAACGCACAAACACATGTTCTGCTTGGTTTTTCTCAGTGAAGTGCAAAAAAGGTTGGAGGTGTTTTTAACAGGCATTGCTGTGCTATGGTGTGCCACCTTTAGCCACAAGATGGAGTAATTTAATGTTTTACCTAAATGTACAGTAGAATGAAAATCTTGCTGTATATTAATATCTACAGGGGCTAAGAGAAACAAAACACCCGTACACGTTTGTGTCAAGGGAAGGCTTTAAAGAATTACTTCTTGTTGATGGGGCTGCTGAGAAAGCCATCCCTTTGCTGGCAAAATTGGTGCCAGCACTAAAAGCGGCTCTGGTAAGCAATTTTTCTCTCTGTTAACCATGCATTTATTTTTAGTACAACTGCACAGGTATGGATCTCATTAGCCTAATCTCACTAACATGTTACAGATGAGTTGTTTGCTGCACCTCATACCTCACGACACACAAGGTTTCATTCTTATTGCTTAACCACTTGCAGGGGTTTATTTTGACTGAAGTGACACGCAGCTTTGCAAAAAGCTCACATTTTCTAAAACTAATCTTTACAAGTCCATGTGTAAAACTTCTGTAGATATAGGTGAGTACATACATACTTCAATGTTAGAATTTATTTTGTAAAAGCTACATACAGCTAAGCTGCACTTACACGTTAAAACTACAATTGCAGTTGGATCAAAAGATTCAGAAGATGGTCAGACTCCTCTCACAATAGGTCTCATATATCTGGGAAGTTCTATTAAGGTTGTGCTTTTTAATAATAACATGTTGAAGACACCCGTTGAAAAAGTTCTCAGACCTTAATGTTATCACTGAATGAAAACTGTAATTTAACTAACTGAACTTTTCCATCCTTAAGGTTCACACTGATTCCGATGTCTTTGAAAGGGGTTTAAATGGCTTGGTTCAATTAAGTGCTGCTGTTGGTCCGGCTCTGAATGACCATCTTAAACATTTACTCACCAGTGTAAGTCCTGCATTTTTAAGTACATTTATTATTATTATTATTATTATTATTATTATTATTATTATTATTATTATTATTATTCCTTGTATAATATGATATCCCAAAAATTCAGGGTTAATGTTGCAAGAAATATAAATGACTCTGAATATTCTTTTAACCACAAAACTTTCTGAGCGAGACAAAACAGCGAACCCTACAAGACATAGTTGTGGACCTCAGTTAGATTGTGACTCAGTCCAAGCTGTGCACATCTCTACCCCAAGGTGACAACAGCTAAAAAGAAAACCAACTATCTTTGCCTTTTAATGAAGTATTACTATTTGATGTAATCTCTGCATGTACACGTTGTCTAGATTTATCCTGTAATGTACGTGACTTTAATGGTTGGCATATAACTATTATTACATGTGTCAACACCTCTGCATAGTATGTATAGTACCTGCCTATGATTTAAATTGTAATGATGGTGCAGGTTTTCTAAAAAGTACCACCTATAAACAAAAATATCCATAAGCAATTTAAACTTCTCATCTTTTTTTTTTTTAAATAACACTTTTTTTTTTAATTAAATACACCTTTTTCTGCTTTTTTCTGTAGCTATCAAAGAGACTAATGGACAAAAAATATAAAGACCAAGTTATGAGTGGATTACAGAAACTGGAGCAGTATGGTGGCAAGGTATGCTGCATGTAATACTTGTATTTTAAACATAGACATTGCACTTTTTAGATCTTTTGGGTGGCACTTTTACACTTGAAACATGGTGGAAGAAAGTTGAGATCTATTCTATTCTATGTGACAGAATTTGTGACCAGCAAGAGATGTAAAATGCAGCAAAATAGTTATGTCTTAAAGGTGGTTTCACATACCTCAATTAGCACAAATCATACATCCAATGTTAAGGTAGTCTGAGATTAGTGCTTATTGTGCTGAGATTAGTTTTTTGGCAGATTTTCTGGCAGTCTGGTAAATTTGAGTTTGACATATACTGTAGATGCCGCTAATTAGCAACCCTGATAAAGACAACTTTCGGTTATTAATAACATATTCCCAGGAACCAATCCCATCCCATAGACTTTAATGTTAATGGAATTCTGATATTAGAAATTGCATGCCACTTATTGACAACTATTACTAGTTGCCAGTGCTACTTGCATGATTTATGCACATACTTTATGCAGCTTTTATAACACATTGACTTCGCAACTGTGTATTTCTGGCAGACTGAGGCACAATCGTGGCTTTGAAACTGGTTACGAAGCTGTATGCAAAATTGAGGACGATTTACAGCGGGATGTGGTACATTGTAAAAAGCAGACAACATTGGACAATTTCTTATTTTAAAATTATGTTATTTAGAACTGATTGTAAGTACAACACATTTCTTATGTTTGCTTTACTCATTAAGGACAGTGTAGTACTATTTAAGCCTACTCCTTTTTTTGTTTTAAACACGCATGAAGTAAACAGTTCTATGTTTGGGTATTTCGTGTTTCTCACATTAACATTTAAAACACATGTATTTCAGTGCCATACTTGTACAACTACAGTATATATCATTCCATATAAATACACTTGAAAACGGGGGCTTTTCACTTATTGGCATCTGTCGGTTAATGACAAGTTTTTGCTGGGAACTGAGGTTGTTAATAAGTGGCATCTACTGTGTGTGTGTGTGTGTGCGTGTGTGTATATATATATATATATATATATATATATATATATATATATATATATATATATAATTTGTTTGCTTGGGGGGTTTTGCACAAAGCACCCTGAAAGTTCTAGATCAAATGAGCCGCAACTGTCTTTCTGAAGTCTCGTTTTTGTACATCTGTGGAAGGGTGGTGGGCAATTCACTGACACACACGGGAGACAGAAGTTTTATTTGTAACGCCGCTCAGGCGCACTGATTTATTTTTACCCGCAGAGGGCGCTGTTGTCCGTGGCCTGAATACTGGCAACAGTAAGCAAGACCACGGGTTTACCAATGCTGGTATACAGTCCAGTGCACATACAAGTGCTCAAAAATAACAATGAAAACAAAAGGCGGAAGAAAAAGAGAAAATAAAACACAATAATAAAACTACAAAAGTGCTGCTTACACAGTGCACCCGCTGCCACTAAGCCGGTCAGTACGAGCCTCCAACCTACGCTCAGTTGATTCCTGTACACTGAGGTGGCCACAGTTCACCGTACTACACACCTTTCCTCGGTACGTAATTATTTATTTTAGTTTTATTTAAGGCAGGCGTTCTCACTCAGCCGTGCTTGCCTGTTCTTTGTCTACACTGACGTCTTCCGCCAGTGTCACTGGGTATCCTCTTGAATGCATAACCAAGCGCAGTTCTTATGGGCCGAGCAATCCCCCATAGCCCACCTCTCAGCCACTCAGAGAGAGGGAAAGCCAGCACACCCTCTTCCCCACCTCTCCGTGTCACTGCCGTGACTGACAGGTGGATCTACGAGGCTAGGAGGCTGCTGCCCCAAAAGTACTTGTTTGCATGAACTGCAGAATGATGACATAGCTGTTTTCTTCTTTCTTTTTTTTTTTTGGAAAGTGTGTATTTGAGAAGCGATTGCATAATGTTAAAATCAGTGTTTAATAAAACAGGTAGTGTCAGAGAAGCATAGTCTACCCATTCATTGCTTCCAATGTTCATACCAGACTTTCAGTTTAGATGTTTTATGATGACATCTACGTTGTACTTATGCAAGGCAGCTAACTATGTGATGCAAGATGTGAATGACACAGCTGCAAAACTAATATTTATCTAAGTTAAAACACTGATGAATATTTTAAACGTTAGTGTTATAACTTAACAAAAAATGAAAAAAAGAAAAAAAAATCCTTCAGTCAGTAAAATGTATTGTGGCTTCTATTTTCTCTTTTCTACCGGCCACTCTGATTGTAATGGGGAACTGTGAAACCACTGTTAAATATTAATATAAATCAGTCACCTACATATGTGTAATCTAAAAATGTGCTCAGGTTCTATGGATTCTTTTATATGATTTTGCTCAATTGGAAGGTCTTCAAGACAATACCAATAGGAAGTAGCCCAGGTATTTCAGAGACAAGTGTGTGTCAATTGAACTCTGCACTAATAATTAATTCTGGTATAAAAACTTCTCTCCATAAATTAGATGCCCTTGTAGAAATCAGTCAACATTTTTTATTTTTTACTAACCAGTATGATCCTTGTAACTTCCACAGAGGTAGAAGAGTTTTACTTTAAACCAAAAATGCAGGGATTACAAGAACACACAATGAAGTACCTTAATTACAGATTTGAATGCAAGGGAATGACTGTAAAAACCTGTGATGCATTGGTAATAACATAAATGTTATTTCTATTTTCAGCCCAGTCTTGCTGTTATCAAATCCAAAGTTCCAACCTACAGTTCTATTTTCTCATGAGAACATATGACGAATTAACCTTTGCAGTATGGAAAAAATATGTCGACCTACTCTGGGATCCTGGGAAAATTCTAAAGTTGAAGAATGCTAGCTAAAAAGAAGTCTAGTCTGAGTTTTCTGCAGTGGGCCTGAAGACCTGGATTTTTTCTTTAAATTGTACTCATTAGCCATGTATGAATGTCCATGCTGTATGTAAAATAGTTTGGTTTTTTTTAGGTGTAGGGGACCATAGACTTTTCTAAAGTAATGTAAATAACTTGAAATAACTGTATAGCTTCTACAGGTATGGCCATACGTTTTGCATCACCGTATATAATTAACACATTTAGCTTCATAAAAGTTGAATGAAACCTGCTGAATAATGTTGCGTTAATAAATTGAATTACATACCTCTTTGTAGTTTTCCATATATATACTTAACGGAAATCTGACCAAAATGTGATATTTCGAAATTTAACATGAAATACTGCATGGCTTCCGGTAGACTATTGCAATATTTTGTAGTTTCTTTGATTACATGATGTTAAATAAATGATCTAAATTATGTTCATGTATTTTTATTTGTTTATTTATTTATTTTTAATTATGTCTCAATCCTAAAATTATAGGTGATGCAAAACTTTTGGCTATGGCTGTATGTCATTATTGATGTTATACAATTAAGTACATTACCCAAAAGTTGAAATATAAATAATATAATCTCAAATGTTGGCACAGTCTGAAAGTTTATTGCAATTTTTTTTTATTATATTGACCTTTTCAAACAAATAACAGTGTGTCTGCAATTAGGAGTTTCAAATCAGATAACACATTCTATTCTTCTTTAAATGGAAGACTTTAAAGTTTTTAACATCTTACTTTACAATTGAATAGCACACATGAGAAACAACGGTCTGATTTCAAATTCCTTTAACCTGTTACACTCACAATGCTAGACGGCAGACTTCTGTATAATTGAAAACACCATTAAAAATAATATTTCTGTAATGGTATTGTTGGTTCTCTGTAACATTATACCTGGCTAATGTATTTAAAACAGAATTATTTATAAATTGTGTTCTTCATCCATCAAAATACGAATTGCGTTAAACTGTTTTCAAGTGTTCGAGGCAGCGGACTTGGTCAATTCCATTACTTCTACAGGTATTTTAGTTTTTCAGGCTTAAAATAGTAGCCTTTTAACTTAAGATGTACAGTATTTGGTTGCATTCTATATTTTTACACCAGTAATTTCAACTCCTGATTTTCATTTAAAGGGAATCTGAACTAACTTGCTATGGGTATGAAATATCAGTCATCTTAACTAATCTGTTTATATCCATTTTGTATAATTTTGATTCAGTAATCCCTGTGAACTCGGTCAATATGAGGTAGACTTTCAAAGGCGACAAAATTTTAGTCAAACGTCTAAAGTTACACGTCTTAGATGACTACGTTTTCGTCAAGATTTTCAAAAATGACTTGGATGAATGACATTCGTTGATGTCTAAGTTTACTATTCGCAGTATCGACGTCCAGCCTCTCTCATAGGTTAGCATCGGAGTTAGACGTCAAGAGAAGGGAGTGATTTTCAAATACTTGGACATTAGTCAGCTAGCCGTCTATGTAAATTACTTTTGCATATTAAAATGAATGCAGATCAACAGGAAGTGATGTGTTTCGTCTAGGTTTTAGACATTGTTCTGGCTTCGCTTGTTACTACTAGCAGATACAGACAATGGCAAGCATCAATGAAGCTGGACCGTCTGGGACAACATCTCATAAAACAGGCAAATGCAGGAAACCAGATTTCTCTGAAGAGGAGAGTTAAGTATTGGTACATGAAATGATTACTTTATATCAAACAAGCGGGGCAGATTCCAATATTACAAACAGACAAAGGGAATCAGTTTTACTTAAGGTAAATGCGATTTCCCCCACTAAACAAAACACAGAAGAAATAAAAAAAGACATGGCGAGACATCAGACGAAATGCAAAAGTTAAGGCAAGTCAAATAGGAACAATGACACAAAAAGCACATCAATTTGGAAGGGATTGCTGGAGTAGACACATTTGCTGATACGCAAAATCAAAGTGATAAGTTAAAAGTCCCAAATTAAATTAGATTATATTAGATTGTACACAAATACGTATTTTACAGGTCTTGCAATCAGGTCTATTTCATTGAGTAGGCTACAACTAACCTATTAATTATTTGATTTAGATGTCTTGCTTAGGCAATCCACCTTAATAAATTAAAAGTTAAGTGTTCATTTTATTGGATATGGTGTTTATACCCATGAATACATGGATGTGTAGTCAGAACTATCAGCAAATGTTAAACACTGTATTGGTTCAGTTGGGTGAGAACACATGAGTCTGAAACTTTGTAAATGGACTGAAGTGCTTACAGAACCACCCATTAAAGAAAAAAAAAACAGAAGATCACCATAACATGCTATAGACCCTCTTTTTTTTATTCCAAGGATTTTGCAAAGTCTTACTGTTCCAAACAAAGTACCTGCTTTTGATGTGTTTTCAACAATGCCATTATTTTGTTCTGAGATTCCCTCCACCCCATCTGTTGCAGTAAACCCAGTGTAACAATGAAATTATGTTGTGAAATAGTAAACGTTGCTGATCTGGATTTTTTGGGAAACGCATGTATGCTCACACTGCATATATCTCCGATCAATCTCTGAAATCTCCCAGAGGCATAATCTCTAAGAGCAGCTGTTACCTTTACTGCTATAGGTAATGCATGGTCATGTTCTGTCGGACATTCCAAATCTGGTCCAAGTATTTCACACAGATCTACTATAGCCTCTGTGTTGAGTCTGAAGCATCTGACTACTTCTTCCTCAGGGATGTCTAAATATGCCAATAGAGGACAATATACCCTTTCTCTATACGTCACAATTAATCTTCTTACTCTCCTCCAAGCAGCTCGAACACACACTAGTTCTAATAGTAGATGTGCCATTGTGCTCTTGCCTTGCGCGAAACATTCCCTTTTTCTAGACATGTTTTTGCCACTGATCAACACAAAAAAAGTCCATAATGTCAAAGTGAAAAATAAAATATACAAATTGTTCTAAATTAATTACAAACGACATTCTGTGACACACAGCATGCTGGGTTTCTGTTGCTTTTCAGAAACAACAGATTGTTTGTGAACGTTAAGGTTGAAAGAAGTCTTGTTGCTGTTTTCATTTTTGTTATCCACACTATTGACAGCCTTATAAATAAAGATTTGACAGCAACTGGCAGCGAAAACAAAGAAAAAAAAGATGATGACCTGTACTTCTATCATTGTAAAGCTTTCATGGTAAGCATTTGTTCCTAAAGCTTGCATGGTAAGTATTTGTTTGTAAAGCTTTCATGGTAAGTATTTGTTCCTAAAGCTTGCATGGTAAGTATTTGTTTGTAAAGCTTGCATGGTAAGTATTTGTTTGTAAAGCTCGCATGGTAAGTATTTGTTTGTAAAGCTTGCATGGTAAGTATTTGTTCCTGAAGCTCGCATGGTAAGTATTTGTTCCTAAAGCTCGCATGGTAAGTATTTGTTCCTAAAGCTCGCATGGTAAGTATTTGTTCCTAAAGCTCACATGGTAAGTATTTGTTTGTAAAGCTTGCATGGTAAGTATTTGTTCCTAAAGCTCACATGGTAAGTATTTGTTCCTAAAGCTCTTTTTGAGTTTTTTGAGTTATGCCAGTACTCAAAAAACCCTCCCTCGACCCGGCTGTCTTATCTAATTTCCGTCCCATCTCCAATTGCCCTTTTCTCTCCAAAACTCTCAAAAGGGCTGTAGCCAGTCAGCTGATGAAACATCTCACGGATAACAATCTGCCTGAATCTCTACAGTCTGGCTTCCAGCAGTACGGAAACTGCTCTGCTCCGGATTGTGAATGATCTCCTGCTTAATGCTGATGCTGGTGCTCCCTCTGTGCTTGTCCTCCTTGACCTAACAACCGCTTTTGACACCATAGATCATGGCATTCTTCTTGACCACCTTCAGAAGTATGCTGGGATCTCTGGAACCTGTCGCTCCTGGACTTCCTCTTACCTATCCAGACGTATGCAGTCTGTTTTCTATGCTAGATGCAGTGGTGTCGCAAACCCGGTCACTTGTGGTGTCCCCAGGGATCTGTTCTTGGGCCCCTTCTCTTCAATATCTACATGCTTCCCTTAGGTCACCTCATCCACCAACACAGCCTCATGTTTCACTCCTATGCTGACGACACCCAGCTCTACTTAAAACTCAACCCTGGGAGCCCCTCTGCCATGGTCCAGCTGTCGGCTTGCATTCAAGACATCGAGGCCCGGATGTCTGACAATTTTTTTCAGCTGAACACTAGCAAATCTGAACTCCTTCTAGTAGGATCTAAAACTCAACTTAAGAATCTCAATATAGCTGCCCTGAACCTCGGAAACAGTCTGCTGCTGCCTTCCCCCACAGTACAAAGCCTTGGTGTACTTCTTGACAGCAACCTCTCCTTTGATGCCCACATCTCCTCCGTGGTCAAATCTTCCTTCTACCATCTTCAAAACATCTCCACCCCCCCCCCCCCCGTCTTGCCCAGCTGCACTGGCTACCTGTGAAGTTCAGGATTACTTTCAAAACTCTCCTGCTCACCTACAATGCCCTTCATCACACAGGTCCCGAGTACCTCCTCAACCTGCTGACCCGCTATGTCCCTGCCCGGAAGGTCTTCCGACTCTGGCCTGCTTGTTATCCCCAAGCAAAAGTGCACCACACTTGGAGAACGCTTGTTTAGCTTCGTGGCTCCGACTCTTTGGAACTCTCTCCCAGCTTTGGTGCTCCCACCGTCGCTTGCGTTAAATCAACTCTCAAGACCCACCTGTTCTCTCTTGCTTTCCATGCTCTTTAAGCCTGATATCTGCTATTAGCTGCTGTGTTGTTGCTATTATTTCATGTATTATGCATTATTTTTTTACTGTATATCATGTATTATGCATTTCTCTGTATTTAAAGTATTGTGGATTTTCTTGTTGTTACTGCATCTTGTAAAACGCTTTGTGATGGTGGTCCACTATGAAAGGCGCTATATAAAATTGATTGATTGATTGATTATTAGCTTGCAGTGTCTGATTAACATTAAAAATGCAGCCAGCTGACAAATCAAAAATTAATTTCAACATAAGATTGCGTTGCATGCAGATGATGGGATTCTGTTTTGCTCAACTTGTAATGTGTCTTTGGATCAACTAAGAAAAGGTACTATTGACAAGCATCTTGACAGTGCAGTACACAAAAACAAGAAAATCAAACTTGAAGTTCAGGCTAAACAATTACCGAACAAGCAGGTCACAATCACAGGATTGTTTAAAAAGAGCACAAAGTGGAGAAACACGTAATGTCAGCACGTTTGAATTAGTGGAAGCCTCTAGTGCAGCGGAAATACCGATACAACGACTGGTCAATGTTGCAAAAGGCCTGACTCCTGTGTTAGGAATGGGTTCTTTCAATGCAGCAGGTTTGTGCATTTGAGAAAGGAGAGGAAGACTGAAATTAGTTGTAGATTTAAGTTGATGAGAAGTAATGACCCCCCGTTGTACAAATTAAAACGGTTTGAAAAATGAGAAAAAGCAAGTCACCAAAGCTACAAAAAATGTTTGTGATATATTCATAAGTTAAATGGAATAAATACACTGGGCTGCAGTCAGACGATACATGTGTTTTGCCAAACACCTTTTGAAATGTAAATAGTGAACTTTTAATTGACTGAGCGAATTCTTTGCTGACTTTTGATTAAATATTACAAAATAAATCAGGGAGATCAAGTTGAACAAACAAATATTTAATTGATTTGCAGAATTAATCATAAATGTTCCATTAACAATTACTTTCTCTGCTTTGACTGTCTCGCAGGACGCTGTGATTTGGGACAAGACCCCTGCCCTCCTCCTACGGAGTGCATTCATTTTGTCCTTAATGTTTCATTGAAATTAATGTTCTCACTGATTCAGCACCAAAAAGCCTTTCATATTTCCCAACCACTTCTTCTGCTAATACATTCAGCTCCTGGTGTATAAACTTTAGATTCCTAACTCTGTCCTCCTTGGTCGCTGTCATTGTGACAAACTCAGAACCATACTTTTCTATAATACAGTGTGTGTAAACCTCATGCATAATTCCGTGCGTTGTGCAACTTGCAAATGAATCGTTTAGATCGCTTTATTTGTGCATATAATTAGCTTAGTGAATAGAGCTACCGCTGCTTCATTTTTGCGCGCGGTGTGGCCTTCCCCCTGCCACGCGGTAATTCTGGTCGTTTACAGTCGTTTGGTGAATAAGGCCTACTGTATCTGGTCTAATGAAGACACTGCAGACTACTTTAAATCATTACTGATGCCAGCCAAAGCCACAAAGCGAACTTCTATACTAATAATTAAAAAAAAAGTACTTTTTTAGTTTAATTTATTTAAACAGTTGTATTTTTTTCTAATAAATAATGTGTGTAAATTATGTTAAAATGATTGTTTCTTTCCCTTATTAATATTACTAGTCAAGCCATCTAACAATGCAATAAGGTTGAAGTCTGTATTAAAGTCTGTGTGATAGAGAGAGAAAGGATTGATGCTGTAAATCTCCCTCCCGATTAGAAAGGGCGCTGTGTAAGGGGGAAGGTACGCTGCCTCCTAGATCTGCCACCTCGGTGGTAGGTGGAAACCGGAAGGTGACCATATTAGGAGGGGCGCGTAGCTGCAAGTACTCAGGACGATTCCATTGCAGTCAGCTGCGGGGCAGCCCTCTATTGGAGAAACCATGGTGACGCGTTGACTGCAGGGAGGAGTTTGCTGAGTACAAAGGGGAAGCAGCTACGTCAGTACCTCCTCTTGCGCTGAGAAACTGAGCCACCAGCCGGAGCGTTGTGTTTTTTGGATTACGTGTTGTTTGTTGTGTGTTTTCAGATTCGGAGTAGGAGCGCGGGACTGCAGCCACGGAGCCAGTTCCAGATCACAGAGCACTACCTTCCCTTCACCAACATCAGCACACCCCGTGGACACTCGGGATTTCATTGTGGACACTTTGTTTGTTTTTGTATTTTTGTTTGTCAGCCAGCTGTGTTCCCCCAATACCCTCACTGGTAAAGGGGAGGTTTATTTTAATAAACACAGACGTTTTTTTGGGAGAAATACTGTTTCAGGACTGTTATTTATACACACACCACTCGCATCCGTCACAGTCTGCCTTCCAGACTCTGACTTATTTACAATACCGTGATCCCATGGTTATCGCGATAATATGTTGTATTACGGTATTAATAATATCGTGGTATTCCGTCATACCGTGACATCCCTATATTGGATATTACTGCACTGTATGTGCTATTTTGTAAACTACCAACAGACTAAAACGTACAGTAAGAATGATTAAGGTTTTTGGATCTCATACACTCAGACTTGGGTGATTATTCTTCTTCACTGGAAAATATGGCTACCCCAAAATGCAGCTGTAAATGTAATGAAGCTGATCCAGTCTTACTTCCACTGGGTGTCACCACGTTCCTATACATGAATTAGGGGATAGCTCAGGGACATTTAGCTTGGCTGTGAATACTGGACTAAAACTTCTACTATATAAACACAATATACAGTATGGTATGGTGAAGTGAAATTTATGTCAAGAATCTATTGACACCCTGAGACATGACACAGTAATTGAACAGAAACGAATCTTTTTTTTTTAATTAAAAGTGCTAACAACATTCTGTACAGCTTGTGATCATTTCCATTAAAAGATTGAGGTCAGTTTATTATATGTTACACAATGGTAGTAAAAGGCAATTTTTAATGACCACCTATAAACATAACAGCAGTAACTTAGCAGTTCAAAAAACAAACACAAATGTGTAGTGTTGTCTATTTACCACATTTGAAAGGATTGTAAATAAATATAAGCAAGCTTATATCAAATATACCAGGAAGGGTAATTGGTACTCTAGTCTAGTGCACAGACTTGAATCCAGTATTGTATGACAGTTAAAAAGATGATATCATATTCTAAGACTTTTGCTGTTCAGTTGCACAGCTATATGTTCAGATCTATTTAAGGGGATGCATTTATAAGGCTTGAACATGAAAACATGTAAAACAAAATGTATCCATGTAAAAAAAAAACATTGACTAAGAAAGCTTCACATTTCAACAAAGCTTATTTGCATAATATATATAGCTCAGGATATTGCTGAGTGGTTTAAGTATGTACGAAGTCGTAAGTCTTGTAATGTATTCTCTGAATAATTCTGGGAGCTGGCCATTAAAGTGCTGCTGGTAAACACCCTGTTAGATGACATTTTCAAAGAGCTGCATGGATCTCATTATATTCTCATCCTGTGAAGAAGACAAACAAGAACAAAGAGATAATGGAGCCAGAAACATCTATCAGCAGTACCGATAATCATGGCATTCATTTGGCAGGACAATTTCTGCATAACAGTTTTTAACACTGAAAGGACAAAATGCCAGTATGTCTGTTGTTATTAAGTTTAGTAGCTTGCCAAGCATTTTTGTAAATCACTGTAGTATCTAAAATAGAAACTAGTAAGTTGCAAAAAACACAAGCCGACTTTCATGAATAATAAAGAATAAAGTATTTTGAATGAACCATTATAGAAAAATACTGCCTGAACATGGTGCATATACTGTATACAAATAAACAGCAGCTCATGTTGGTAATGCACTTAATCAGGGTCTCAACAGTACTCACGTTTTGGCAGCAGTCGATAAATTCATCTATGGTAACTACTCCATCCTTGTTTTTGTCCATTTTCTATAAACAACAAAAGAAAACTATTTATGCACTAGAATTACATGTAATGTAGGACATGCATAAAGCTTATATTTCAGGGGTTTTAAGAATCTAATGCTTATCCCCAATTTTCATCTCAATTTAAAATATCCCATTACATTCCCCCTCAGCAGCAATTCCTCACAACGGTTCAGGAAACTAAATTAATTTATTATTAACAGCGTTATCATTCATTTATACCAAATCACATTTTTATTTACAATAAAATTGTAAAATGTATTTATTTAAATAAAAAAGTGGTTTGGTATAATTTAATTATAACGCTATTAATAATAAACAAATCCTGCAGCATGGTCCTAATAGCAGTTGTTAAGTATTCTGTAAACATTTAGTCTAATAGTTAAAAAGTGCAATATGGGGCTCTAACAGGGGAGATCTGGACTGACTATCTGGCACGTGCGTGGTACTGCAGGAAGAGGGCAGCAGTCTCGTAGAATCCGCCTGTCAGTCATGGCGATGACACGGAGAGGTGGGGAAGAGGGTGTGTGGGCTTTCCCTCTCTCTGAGTGGCTGAGAGGCGGGCCTTGGGAGATTGCTCGGTCCATAAGAACTGCGCTTGGTTGTTCATTTGGGTGGCCGTGTTCGGGAATATACAGTGACACTGGCAGAAGACGTCAGTGTAAAACAAGGACCAGGCAAGCCCGGCTGGAGGAGACAGCCTGCCTTAAAATAATTTAAAGACTACTAAAATACATCAGTAGATGTCATCATAAGAAAATAAATTCCAACCAATATAGATAGATGGCTTACCCCTGCCCCATCCAAAAAATTAATAAAAAATTAATTTTTGTTTTAAATCTGTGCCGTCCAATGTTTACCCACACGCCAGCTAATCGTAAATCATTATTTTATATGTGAAGTTATCTAAATAAATGTACATTCTGTATGACAAAATGCACAATTTTAAATGAAGATTACAAATTATACACAAAATAGATATTTCCATTATATTTTATTTCCATTTGGCTGCTGCTCGCTGTGGTGGGAGAGCTGTCTCACTGTACGCTAGTAGTTTCCATAACAGTGAATTATGCATCAATTAATTTTTCTTCCTCTCGTTAACATGCATTTTGCTTAACGAGTTCCTCTTGTTTAGTCATTGAGACAGGAAGTGATGTATGTGACCTGCAACAATTAAGCTTTTTTAATGAGAAATGTATTCATTAACGACCTCACCGACTCAATTTCAAAGCATTAATGGATTGATTTAATTACACATTTTGTTTGAAAATCACTTGCTACTAAAGCTCTCATTACTATACCACAAGTTCGAGACAATAATACTGTTTTTTTTTAAATCCTGCCCAAATAACCTCATTAACATCACTAATAATACAAATTCAATGTTCCACAGTAGAGGAGGCTTACAAGTTTTAGGACTGTCTACAGTAGGCTAGGCTACTTATGACCTTTGCATAGTGACAATAAAGATTGATTTATTAGCCTAATCAATGCGTCGTTCGTTTACTTTTCAATACCGAGATACAATAAACATGTGGTGCTTTTTAAGAACAAGGATTTGACAAATCGAATAAACACATGCACTTTAATAAAAATGCCTGCCGTTTTCTTTAGAAACTAACACTGAATTCCCTTGTTTTTTTTTTTTGTTGATCTTCTGATAGGTTATAGGCTATATTGCCTGTCCGTTTTAAATTGGCACATTCCCGAAATCACCTCTGTGATTCCTATTCATTTGCGGTATAGTTTGTGTTGAATATTATTTTTTAATACACTACAGGCCTATATATTTATTTATTTTTTAAATTAATGACAATCCTTTGCGTTGTTCCAGCTTGCGGCATAAACCAATTTCGGTAGCTTTTGTTTTTAATGTAGACTACAGACTCCGTAGCCTCCATGTATTTTTTTCTACATGTTTACAGTTAACACGTTTGTATTATTTTGTATCAGACATAATTTCGCTTGTCTCTAGACCAGCATCAGAAAGTATGTTTAAGTAGCTTTTTATGTTATCAGATAAACTGTAGATTAGAATGTTAAGGAAAAAGACGGTATTTACTCACACACACACACTGAGACACACACACACTGAGACACACACACACACACACTGAGACACACACACACTGAGACACACACACACTGAGACACACACACACACACACACACACACTGAGACACACACACACACACACACTCACTGAGACATACACACACACACACACACACACACACACACACATGTTGTCAAAAGTTTACATACCCCAATGGAAATTTATAATTTCTAAAAATTTCTCAAACAAAACATTTTAGGAAAAATCTTTTGTAGCAAAAGTTTTGCTTTTGTGGATGAGGGAAAAAAAAAGTTACAAGAAATAAAGGTCTACAATTATTTATTTCAGCAATTTTTTTTGCAAAACTCTAAATATGCTTATGAACATTCTTACAAGAGTATAAAAAGGGTTACGCATAGGATGATTTCTGTCATTACCAATAAGTCAATACAGGAAAAAGTAAAGAGCTATCTGAAGACCTTAGGCATTTATTGTCATAAAGCTGGAGAAGGATACAAGAAAATTTCCAAGCATTTGAGTATCCCAATTTCATCTATTATTATTAGTTATTATTATTATTATTATTATTATTATTATTATTATTATTATTATCAACTGTTAACTATTATTTTATATTATCAAGAAGTGCAAGACTCATAGTACCATCACAACACTCCCTCGCTCTGGAAGAAAAAAGATTATTTCACAAAGAGCAAGTAGAAGAATTAGCACATAAGAACATAAGAAAGTTTACAAACAAGAGGAAGCCATTCGGCCCATCTTGCTTGTTTGGTTGTTAGTAGCTTATTGATCCCAGAAATTGTGAGGAAGGTTAATAATAATCCGAGATTGACTGCCAAAGATATTTAAAGTGAATTATTATTATTTGTTTACTTAGCAGACGTCTTTACCCAAGGCGACTTACAGAGACTAGGGTGTGTGAACTATGCATCAGCTGCAGAGTCACTTACAATTACGTCTCACCCGAAAGACGGAGCACAAGGAGGTTAAGTGACTTGCTCAGGGTCACACAATGAGTTAGTGGCTGAGGTGGGATTTGAACCGGGGACCTACTGGTTACAAGCCCATTTCTTTAACCACTGGACCACACAGCCAGAATTGGCTGCAAGTGGGACTGGGGTTTCCATTTCAACCATAGGTCGAGTATTGCATGGTGAAGGTCTCAATGGTCGCAGGCCAAGGAAAAAGCCACTCTTAGGAAAACGTCACAAGGACAATCGCTTAAAGTTTGTAAAAACGCATTTGAATGATGTATATGAGTTCTGGTCAAAGGTTTTGTGGAGTTATGAAACAAAAAAACGAGCTATTTGGACACGCTGATAGCTACGTTTGGAGAAAGTCTCCTGAGGCGTACAAAGAAAAGAACACTATACATACAGTACTGTCAAGCATGGAGGTGGTAATATCCTTCTATGGGGCTGTTCTTCCTCTAATGGCACAGGAAATTTAGTTCCAATACATGGTAAAATGAATTCCATAGCATACCAAAAGATATCTGAAACCCTCCGCTACAAAACCTTTTTTAAAGCGCAACTGGACATTCCGACACGACAACGATCCAAAGCACACATCAAAATCTACTTCAGAATGGTAAAATAATAAAATCAAGGTTCTGGAATGGCTTAGTCAAAGTCCCGATCTAAACCAGATTGAGAATCTTTGGTATGAGTTGAAGAAGGCTGTGCACAAGAAAAGTCCTTGGAATTTGAAAGAACTGGAACAATTTTGTGTTTAAGTCACTAAAGAATCATGCCAAAAGCTCTTTGACAAATATCCTAATCGTTTAAAAGAGGTTATTATTGCTAAAGGTGCCTTTTGGAGTTCTAAAAAAAGATGTTGAAATAAATAATTGGAGACATCTATTTCTTGTAACTTTGTTTGCTCATTCACAAAAGCAAAACTTTTGCTACAAAAGATTTTTCCTATCATTTCCTATATTTATTATACATTTCTATTGGGGTATGTAAACTTTTGACTACAACTAATTATTCATATATATATATATATATATATATATATATATATATATATATATATATATATATATATATATATATATATATATATATATATATGCGCTCAGAATACAGCTCAGAAGTAGATCTAAATGGGTGTCCAATCAGCATGAAATGATTGCTATGATGTTTTTTTGCTGTTGTTTTTTCAGCCAGTGTGTATTCCATGAATGATTGCCTTACCTGGAAGAATATCTCCACATGCTGTCTGGGGGCTTCGTCTTTGAGGGCAGGGTATGTGCATTTTCCCATCATATCATATATAGCTTTCATAATGTCCAGCATCTCCTGCAGAACAGTATATTGACAATTGGCTGTTACAGTGTAATTCAGTTTACATTTCCATAGCTAATACACAGTAATTCAGACAAAGTCCAATTTCTACCCCCAAATGGAATTTTTTAAATAAGGGTTAAACCCGATTTGACCCTGAAAATGGTGTCAAAAAGCCATCAACTGATTATGTGTGGGCACTGCACCTTTAAATACATTTTGTAAGTATGTATGCAATTTTTTTTATATTTAAGACAGTTGTCCCAGTCGTGACACTAGAGCTTTAAATCCATCTTAAATGATTTGACTTTATTGAGATACTTTCTGTTTAAACATTATTACATGCTTTAGGAAATGGCAAGGAGGCTTACTGGCAATGTACACTTCACAAAAAGCCCTTGAGTGAGTGATTAGCATTTCATTGCTACCCTGTGTTTCCTTACCTCTTTAGTTATGTAGCCATCTTTATTTATGTCGTACAAATTAAAAGCCCAATTAAGCTTCTCTTGTACCGAACCCCGCAGCAAAATTGAAAGACCCGAGACAAAATCCTACAGGGAAAAAAAAAAAAAAAAAAAGTGCAACTTTAAACAGGACTTTAATAAAAAGATTGGATATTAAGGATACTCTGCAAATCTGAACTGGACAATTGCAGAAGCAAAGTGTTCGCGTTTCAGGTCGCTGGTATAACATTTTAATTATAGTCATTATAACAGTATGCTCCAGTTCCACTGTAGATGATGTTCAATTGCTGTTTTTTCCTCTGCCTGAGCAGCTTCACCATCAGCAGTCTGTCAGCACTGGAAGGTAAATTTCAAAATGAAAATTCACAACAAGCAAGCAAGCACATTATTTACTTAGCTTGGAAGTATGCCCTGGTGAATCATATAACTTAATTTTTTGGTTGTTTCCACTGCAATAAGATATAGTATGGGTAAAAAAAAACAAATAAAAAAAAATCTCATCTTGCTCCTATGGTGATTTTTATATTCTATCTGAATTCTTGCATTTGATTTCTGTGTCTGTCTGTGGATTTAATGGGCCAATGTTTTAAAGGGTATCAGAAATAACCATTGGGGATTTACAGAATATAATGTTTAAAATTAACCACTAACTGTGTTTAGAAAATTGGCAAGGATTCCAAGTTTATTACTGTACTGTATGTAGTACTCCAGAACAAATGAACTAAACTAGTGAAAACAGTACATTTCAACTAAAGTTAACTACTATAGAAATACCTAAGTAGTGTGTAAAATAACAGTAGAAATGGAGGAGTATATCATACGAAATGTAATTATTTGGTGTCAACTGAATTATCTGTCAAGCTCTTTATAAAGTAAGTGTCATGGTTTATTACTGGAATAACAGGCAAGAGGCAGTAACAATAAATGCAGAAGGCTACAGTTTTAGAGGAAACTTTTTATTAGACAATAAAACACATATGTTTACTTGACAGAAGGATTCATAGAGGGTAGGATGTAGAATGTACCAGTTTAGTATCATTCAAAATGAAATTCTGTACACTGTTCTCTATGAGATTGACACCTCCCCCCCCCCACACTTAATAAATTCACCAAATTGTGCTAATGTTAATTTGGAGAATCTGTCTAATATCTCAGTGTGCTGTCTATCAGGCAAAAATGTATGCTTACCTCAAAACTCACAGAGCCGTTGTGATCTGTGTCAAATGCATTGAACAGAAAGTGTGCATATGTAGTCGAATCTGAAATAATACCAAAATATTTTAAAAACTTGGTAAGCACTCAATGGTTAATGATTTAATTGAATAGTTCCCATGCGTGTTTTAGCACACAGAACGCAACTTTGCAGCATTTTGTAGGATATATAAAATATTTTTCAAATATATAAATTAATTTAATTTCCTTTAATGCAAAAAAGAACACAGTTAAATTGAATTAAAATAAGTTGTTGATTAATTAACAGATGCTGAGATATAAAAATAACAACTTTAAGATAGTTCTGCTAACTATACATGGTGACACATACTGTGGTAGTGGACCGGCTGTTGTTGCCTGCAATTTGTCAGTTAGATTCCAAACTATTTAGGTTCTTTCACCAACATTATTGTACTGATTTTCATTGTATTAAACTTCACAACCAAGACTGAACTTAATGGTGTTATAAGAACAACACACATTTTGGTAGGTTTTGTGATTCCTGAACAGTTTCAAACATAATTAAATCTCTATGGTTTCAGCCCAGATGTTATACTATTAACAGCTACAACTGCAACATATGGTGCAATCTCATCACGTATAAAATAACATTGTTTCTGTCTTTTCCTTGCTGTTTTAATATGCCTATGTCATGTTATACATATGGGCAAGAAAAACAGTTAACAAAAAAAACATATTCATTTCCATTGCAATGCAACAATAAGTTATTTGTTCCTTATATTTAACATTTTAGTTTTTAGTGTGTTCTATCTAGTAGTATTTTGTTTTTGTATTCATTACCACTTGATATCTACATATTTTCGACAATGTTTGAGTCAACCAATATGCCCTATGCATTGATTTATATTCAAGATTAAAGGGTACATTTTGTTTAACTCAGCAGTGGTTTTTGGTGAAGTTGGTCCACAAACTTACCTCCCTGTGGAAAGAACTGGGAGTATATCTCTTTAAAAGTTTCTTCATTGACGATCCCACTGGGACATTCCTGAAATAAGGCAGCCATGTATTAAAATGAGAAAGTCCTCCCCCTTTTGTACAGTGTGTCCTGGTACCATTATAACCCTCATCATTGTACTACACTTTGTAGGTCTCTTGTCCAAATTATTATAAGACATAACAGGTGTTATTGTATCAAAACTCCCGGTATAGTAACGACAGCTTTACTAGCAAGTGATTTTCAAACTAATGTTTTACTAAAGTGAATCCGTTATGCTTTGAAATTGAGTCGATGAGGTCATTAAATAATGCATTTCTCGTTAAAAAGCTTAATTGTCGCAGGTCACGTAATCACTTCCTGTCTCGTCAACTAGATGAGGGGAACTCGTTAATCAAAATGCATGTTAACGAGATCTGGAAAAATCAATGAAAGCATAATTTGCTGTTATGGAAACTACTAGCAAACAGGGAGACAATTATTTTTTATTTCCATTTGGCTGCTTTTGTGTAAAATGTGTAAACTTAATTTAAAATTGTGCATTTTGTCATGCAGAATATACATTTATTTAGAACACTTTACATATAAAATGCTAATTTACGATTATCTGGTGTGTGGGTATAAAACAAGCGGCACGCATGTTAAAAAATAAATAAATAAATCAATCCCACTAGTCATTTATCACTGAGGGGGATATTTTGCCACAGCTTATTATATACAACTCTTTTAATGTGCATTTTGCAATCTTTTTTGGTTAAAAAGAAAAAAAATACCTTTTTTTCCCTTTTTTTTGGATGGGGCAGTGGGTGTGGTAGAAGCGTAGGCTGTGTATGCTTGGTTGGAATTTACTTTTGTATGTATTTTAGTATGTACAATTGTAGGCTCTAAATAAATATGTTTGAAGTGCCATTTGTATTTGTAGTTGTTAGTTATTATTAGCGGTCTACCTAAATCGCGATTTCGCGGAAATCAGGAAATTGAGGGGTCACCGCGAAATTCACCTCTTTTAGGGGTCAATGCATACCAGATAAGTACAGAGAGAGAAAAAAAGAAACCTTGTTTAAATGAACTACTGCACAATGCAAACGACGCAAACTACGTATCTTCCTTCTGTAGATAGGCTTTTTTTTAAATTCCTTTGCCGTCCTGTGTCCGTGCACTTAGGCAAAAAAAATAAATAAAAAATGTCCTTAGACAAATAACATTTACAAAGAAATACTCCAAAGTGGTTAACGTTCCTGTTTACTGTTCAAATGACAACAATGTTTTAATCAGCCTATCAGTGTGTCTGTACTGGCTTTTCTGTGACCTGTACTGTGCAGTAGGGGGTGGGACAAAGTCAGTGCTGCATTGTTTTGATTTAGGTTGCTGAAATCTCGTTTTCAGCATTGGAGGTAAAATACCAGAAATGAATGACAAAGCAAAATGGATGATCGTGTCAAGATATTTCCCAAAGAAACTGTACATGCAGATGGAGGTAATTGTTTTGCACATCTTGTAATGTGTCTTTGGAGAAAATACAATGGCAAATGGCAAAATCATAGACAAAGAAAAAAAATAGCAAATATATTAAATGATTACTTTTCACAGGTTTTTACAAAGGAGGACACGGACAACATGCCCCACATGTCGACCTGTTTCTATCCAATTTTAAATAACTTTAGCATAACAGAGCCAGAAGTGTTAAAGGGACTAGGAGCTCTTAAAATAAACAAATCCCCTGGGCTCCCAATAGTACTCAAAGAAATGAAAGAAGTTATTTACAAACCACTAACCAAGATCATGCAACCATCTCTTGACACATGGGTTGTACCGACACACTGGAAAATTGCAAACGTAATACCCATCCACAAAAAGGGAGACAAAACCGAACCAGGTAACTACAGACCAATAAGCCTGATTTCTATTATATGTAAACTTATGGAAACTATAATATGATCTAAAATGGAAAATTAACTGTATGGTAACAATATCCTGGTTTTAGGAAAGGGAGATCATGTCTAACTAACCTGTGTGATTTTTTTGAGGATGCAACATCGACCATGGATAATTGCAAAGCATACAACATGGTTTATTTAGATTTCCAGAAAGCTTTTGACAAAGTCCTGCATAAAAGATTAATTCTCAAACTGAACGCAGTAGGGATTCAAGGAAATGCATTCAGTCTTGAACAAAGAAGACTATGCGGTGATCTGATTCAAGCATTCCAAATCCTAAAAGGTATAGACAATGTCGACCCAGGGGACTTTTTTGACCTGAAAAAAGAAACAAGTACCAGGGGTCACAAATGGAGATTAGATAACGGGGCATTCAGAACAGAAATTAGGAGGCACTTTTTTACACAGAGAATTGTGAGGGTATGGAACCAACTCCCCAGTAATGTTGTTGAAGCTGACACCCTGGGATCCTTCAAGAAGCTGCTTGATGAGAATCTGGGATCAATAAGCTACTAACAACCAAGCTGAATGGCCTCCTCTCGTTTGTAAACTTTCTTATGTTCTTATGATCGCTATTTAGCTTCAGAATCACACATTAAATGAAAGGCTACTACAAAGGCTGCTGAACAGAACGTAAAATAAACAGCTTTCAGAAAACAAACGGAAAAGTCAGCAAGACAAAAGGTATTCCTGTCGGTTGTTGCCAAGTTAAATCAGTAGTACAGGTACGATCTAGCACAGCCACCTTGCTTCAATCAAACTGTTGCTTACTTTTTAAACGCAGTTAGAATTTTAGACCTGAATAGGCACGTTTTTCTGGTTTTGACTCAGTACTAATAAAATAAATTATTGGATGGGACAAATAACATGACAACAAATGTGCTGCATATATTGCCTTTATTAAAGTATGCCAGATGCCCTTGGGTAACCGAGTTTTGGGTCTGTTTCTAATCGATTTCCACATCTGTATAACCTGGCAAAGCTTTGCCTTACACGACAGACAGAGAATGTCGACAGCAACTGCTCGGGGATTTTGCATGCTTGCCTTTAACAAATGACAGCACTCTGTTTTAGTAAGGAAGCAAGTACCACTATTTCTAGGCTTTTATAGTGCTCTGAAATATTGTCAGGTCCGCAAAATGTCTGCAGTTATTAACCTACCCACGAAGAATACGTAAATTTACCACGATTTAAGTAGACCCCTAGTTATTACACATGTATACCATGTATGTAACACTTACGATAGAACTCCCTAACAAGGACACATTGCAAATCCGCAATCACCGGTAAGGAAACTTTATTGTAATAGTATGCTGTTTTCTATACCAAGATTTCATTATTTAATCTTAGGTTTTTATTTGTATAATTCAAATAAAATCCACAGTAGAGGTCAGTTGTCATATAATGCCCTATACAGATCACGTTTTTAGATCGGCATCTGGTAAATCTAAGAAATGAGCCCCTGTCCTGTACACCCTCTCTCTATAAGGGGGTACACCGGGCATCCAAAGACGTGCCCCCATGCGTTCTGTATAGGTTATAATGGGCTACACTTTGGGGTGCTGCTGCTCGTGGGGTACGGCTTGCTCACTAAAATCTTTAGTGGCTTTGCAAAGAGGGTGTTATAACCTATCTAGGCATACCTCGAGCAGTGTGGCAGCAGTGTGGAGTAGTGGTTAGGGCTCTGGACTCTTGACCGGAGGGTTGTGGGTTCAATCCCCAGTGGGGGACACTGCTGTTGTACCCTTGAGCAAGGTACTTTACCTAGATTGCTCCAGTAAAATAACACTGGAGTTATCATCATTTATGACCTTTTGAAAATCCTGCCCAGTAAGTTATGAATATTTCACAGCTTTATTGGATTTTTGAGGTCGTGCGTGAAGTGTAACATGGGAATTACAACATGCTCTTGCTAAAAGAGTACTGCTGACTCTTTGCGTTGATTCTTTTTATAACAAAAAAAAAAAATCTAGTATAAAAGTTCACTGGTAAAAAGAAAGAAAAAAAAGGGCAGTCATCCGAACAAAAACTTAATAAGGTCTCCAGAGCAGAATGAACTGAATAATTACCACAGCTGAATTACAAAACAGTTACAGTTTGGCTGAGAAACAGTCACATATAATATGCCTGTAAGATGAGTGGAATAAACAATAAGGCACACATCAACATAAGTATTTGTCCTGCCCTTAATTTGCTTCAGTAATCTATTCACAGCCCCCTATTATTGTTCAGTTAATCTTGTCTCATAGGCTGTCTTAACCTTGAAAGGTCTTGTAGGTACATCATACAGATCATTTGGGCTATAGATACAGGTTCTTTACAGCATGGTAAACCTCATGGCTTGTCGGGTTCTACAGTATATATCCTCAATACTAACAGGACTTTTTAATCTTCCTTTGAACGTCAGCCTAAATTCCCAGTTGCCTAAAGAAATCCCGACACTAATTTATACCTAAATACACATTTTAACATTATCATCACGCACAAAAACGATTTAAAATGATTAATATCCTTCCTGTAGATAACTGACCCTGTCTTTTCTTATAGAGTACAGTAATAGACAGCCTGGAGGTAGGGCATACACACAGAGAGCTTTCTTTAACCTAGTATGGAACTCACTTGGGTAGAGAAATGGTAACAGACTACCTGATTGGATTTTTTAAAACGAAAAAATAAGTTTGTTATAAATGGTGCTTTCAAGCATAAAAAGAAAATGGGTTCTGACAATAAAATTGAACTCCTAGAGAAAAATATATTAATAATTTAAAAATGTGCTAGACCTGCTGCAATATCAGATTTCCCAAGAATTATAAAAGTGTAGGGTATGCAGTAGAAAAACAAACCAAATAATACAGGAAAGTATTTCATTCTAAATACATACTGTAAGGCTATATTTGCCATGTGACTAAACAAGTCTAGTTATTTTAAAACTACAACAAATAATAAATAGTGAAAATAAGTGAACTTTAACTTGTTTTTCTCAAACTAGAAAGAGCCAATACAAATTATACTATATTATCTGAATTTTGCACCATGGGGTTATTAGAAGCATTTTAACATTATTATAAATGTTTAAAAAGTATGACCACTTAAAAAAACAGTTTTTTTTTTGTTTGTTTTGTTTAATGTTAACGACTTATCTATTTTTAGGCTATTTAATTCACGTTTCAATTAGCCTGGTCTGCCACCTAGATCCAAAGAGGGCAGGAAAAGTAACCTATAAAGAAAAAACTGACCTGGAAATAAAAAGTCTTAGGCAATGTTAAAAAAGGTGGCACAGTGGGTTAATACTCTGCATTCCCCATCTACTGGCCTGGATTCATGCCGGTCGCAGGTAAAAGGAGTTTGGTGGTGTAGAGGACTGGCTGTTGTTGCCTGCAATTTGTCAGTTAGACTGCAAACTTATTTAGGTTCTTTCACCAACATCGTTGTACTGATTTTCATTGTATTAAACTTCACAACCGAATCAATAAATGAACTTAATGGTGTTATAAGAACACAAAACCAACCACAATTTAGAAAACTTGCCAAGTTTTCTAAATCGGTTTTGCAAGTACTCACAAAAAGAGATGCCAAGTATTGAATTATCATGGAGACTGTGCTGCTCCCTCATGCCCTAAAAGGTTGGGCAGTCTTGGTATACACTCCCGCTTTTGCTATTTTATGGTAATAAATAGAGAAATCTACAGACTTCAGTCCCTGCTGCTGCCAATCTTCTAGCATCCCTCTCATTAAAATGTAGCGCTACATTTATTTAGGCATCGATTGTAGTATGGGGTATTCTCATGGGCATGAGAAATGCACTTCATACACAAAGCTCCACTGAAAGCACTTTTTAACTTGGTAGTACAGAAAATAACTTTATAACCCGATTATAACTATGTAGTTATAACTACATCCCTGAATGACCTTACATCACAATTGAATTAATGGTTCAATTGAAAGACAGCTCAACTCAGTTTTGTTACTAAAGCGCTAGTGCTGCTGGTCAACTGCTAGGTTTAATTAATACCAAGTAGACCTTCTGCCTGCAGTGCCTGCACCAGACAAGTCCCCACTGAGCTCACCACATTTTCTTTCTGAAACTGCACAGATAAAAAAAACTGTCAACGTTAATATTGCTACAAACAATTTACTGAGACTTTACCTTTTCTTTATTCGAAAACATTACATAAATTAAATACCAGATAACCCAGGGAATGAATATACTTGGTCAGCACAAAAACTACTGTTCTGCTTATATTTACTGTACTGTGTGGGAATAGATGGGTTTGTGTTTGTTTACTGGTTGTCTTAAGTTTTTGCCCGGGGGTCCTCCTCTGGTTCACTGAGAACAGCCCTCGAGAAAATGAGGTAGGCGCTGCTGGGCCTCTAAGGCTAAGGAGCTTCACTTGCCCACAGAGGGAAATGCAGTTTAGAGGTGGCAGAGATGAGGATGGGGGAGCAAAATGGGCACAGACAGAGAGACGTGCTTGAACTGGGGTTTAAATAGCGAGCTGATTAAAGGTAGGGGAGGAGCTGTTGATCCTGCCACTGAACCATCCCCATGGTAACAATAATGCTAGCCTTGAATATTCCGTCATTATCCAGGCCCAGCTACTTGGTTAATTCATATATTCTGTAGCAGTAGACAAAACTGGGGTAAACAGTAAATATTATTAAAAAATAACTAGCCTCTCCTTTTTTGTTTTTCAGCAGATCCTCGATGGAATTATAGCATTATGTTAGCACCAGCGATTAAACTGTTGTAAAGTGAGTTATTGCTAGTTTGAATGCTGTAAAGTGAACAATATTAGCCAATTGTGTTGAATTAAGTATTTGCCAAGTAACAGCAAGGTGTGGCTGATTCGATTATTGTAATTTGCAAGCCATTGTCTGAAGCACACAGCTTTTGACCTCCAGGGCATTATATATGCACTGATGCTAACCTAGTGCACCTGCACTCAGCACCAGCTCACCAAAGGGCAGGTAGTCTAAACTGTGGTAGTCCAAACGAGTACAGTCCAACGAAGACCGGCTGCACAATTTTTTAACCAAGCAACCGTGAAGGCTCCAACTCCAGACCTGGTTTGCATACATTTTCCTTTTTATTAATTAATGCTCTCACTCCTCCTGTACCTGTCGGTTTTTGCCTCGGTACCACCCTCTCCCATAGCTACTTCCTCTCCTCTACTGCTCCCTATCATGACTAACTTTAGTATACCTCTAATCCTCTCCTCTTGTTCCCCTCCTCTGGCTTGTCCCTGCTGCTGCAAATCTAACTTTTCTAACCTGATCTTTCTGCCTCTTCCCCTCCACGCTCTCACTGGTACCCTCTGGAACTGCTGCTCGGCTTCCAACAAAGACCACTATCTTTGACTTTGTCTCTCACATCTCTCTTGACTTCCTAGCTCTCACTGAAACCTGGATCTCCCCTGATAACTCTAACACTCCGGCCGCCATTTCCTGTCCTGTCCCACTCTCCTTGCCCCTCTGGACAGGGTGGGGGAACAGGACTTCTCTCTCCCTCCCTGCTCTTTTCTGCCCCCTCTGCTGTCTCCTCTCTCTCTCTGTTAGCACCTTTGAGTTTCACACTGTTGAAATCACCTCTCCTTGTCGCCTTCTCCTCATTGTTCTCTACTGCCCCTCCTGGACCCCTTACTCACTGTTTTAATAAGCTTGACTTCCTCCGCTCCTCCCTCCCCTCTCCCTCCACCCCTGTTGTTCTATTAAGTGACTTCAACAACCACCTCTCCAACCTCAACTACTCGGCTGGATTTCTCCCCTTCTTCACTCCTTCACCTTCTGATCGTTGCTCCCTGCTCCAGAGCCATAAACCCACCACGTGTGCTCTGGACCCCCTCCCCACTCACCTCTTCCAGGATGCTGCCCCTGCTCTACTCCCTTTCATTGCCTCTCTTCTCAACACCTATCTACTCTCTGGCTGTTTCCCCTCTGCCTTCAAACAGGCCTGCATCACCCCCATCTTAAAAAAAAAAAACCCTCCCTTCATCCCTCATCCCTCCAGAACTACCGTCCTGTCTCCCTTCTCCCATTCCTCTCTAAAACCCTTGAGTGAGCTGTACATCACCAGCTCTCTGCTTTCCTGTCAAAACATTCCCTGCTCGACCCCCTCCAATCCGGTTTTCGCCCAGCACACTCCACTGAAACTGCCCTTCTGTCTGTCACTAACTCCCTATTACTCTGCCACCTCCCTCTCCTCTGTCCTAATTCTCCTTGACCTCTCAGCTGCCTCTGACACAGTCTACCACTCGCTTCTCCTCTCCCTCACTGACCTTGGACTCTCTGGCACTGCTCTTGCCTGGTTTCTGTATCCTGTACTTGATTTTACCCTTAAAGTTAACCGTATTCAGGTTTTTTGTAATTACTTGAAATCGTTCTTATCCATTTATTGTACTTACTACTTGGTCCTCAATCTTTATTGTCAATCAGTCTTTATTTTATATAGCACCTTTCATAGTGGACCACTATCACATTAAATACAGGCATATTACAATGCAAATACATTAACTATAGGCATATTACATTACATACAAGTCTAGGATGTGAATTCTAGACATTGTGGATGCGTGTGTCATACAGAATCATACGAATAAGATGGAGTGAAAAACCTGAACTAGCAATTTAGACAACAGCTAATAACAGATGTCAGGCTTAAAGAGCATTGAAAGCAAGAGAGAACAAGTGGGTCTTGAGAGTTTATTTGAAGCGCGCGACTGTGGGAGCTGCACACACTAAAGCTGGGAGAGAGTTCCAGAGAGTCAGGGCCATGAAGCTAAAAGAGAGCTTTCCGAGTGTGGTGCACTTTTGCTTGGGGATAACGAGCAGGCCAGAGTCGGAGGACCTCAGCTTGCGGCAGGGACATAGCGGGTCAGCAGGTTGGAGAGATACTCTGGACCTGTGTGATGAAGGGCCTTGTAGGCAAGCAGGAGAATTTTGAAAGTAATGGAATTTACTCTTATAAGCAAATACCTTTACTTCAAGTTTAACTGCTCCTAGTCGAATTCACTCTTAAATGTAATTATTTACTGTACTCTTTTGTGAACCGGATAGCTTCGTGGTGACGGCAGACCTGGAAGAGAATGGATATCAACACCAGACTGGGGTAATTAAGGCACTGATGCACAAGTTTTATTAATAAATAAAAAGATTTAACAAAACAGAAACACTTTACAAAACAAAAAGGCACGTTGGCTAAAACAAACAGACAAAACACAAAACAAAGCGATCACTAAATCAAACAAGCATTGTGCTGGTTTAAAGCCAGCACGAGTAGCAATTGTTTATATTTGTTTCTTTAGTTCTTACTGTCTCACTCTCTTGTTCTGCCTTGTGAAGTAAGGGGTTCAGCCACAGCTGCAGGTTTTTATACATGTGACCATCTCCAAATTAGCAATAAATTAATTAATCTGGAGACGGTCACATTCTACACAAGTTTAGCATGGATGGGGAATTTTAACCCCATCGATGCTGCAAAATAACAATAACAAAAACAATACATTTAAATAATAATATGAACTAATACAAAATACACACAGGGCGGGGTGTACCCCATCACATCTTTATTTTGCTCTTATTTACATTTGCTCATTTTCTACTGATTTGATTGTATATGCTCTTATTGGTAATGTGATATTTTGTAACTGTAAGTTGCCCTGGATAAAGGCGTCTAAGAAATAAATAATAATAATAATAATAATAATAATAATAATAATAATAATAATAATAATAATAATAATAATAATAATAATAATAATAATAATAATAATAATGTTACGATGCCTGCCAGCTCTCTCAATCTTTATAGGACCAAAATGCATTAGAACACTATTAAATCAACATTCTACCAAACATTTAAAAAATTGTCATTAGTCAAAATAAAAAAAAATAAAACATGTAGGTATGCAAAGAGCAGCACGATTCAATTTTCCTAGTTAGCAAAGGGTTGGTAACTATGTCGGATCGGTTTGTCAATTAATTGAATAGATTAGGATGAAATTTCTGCGCTGCCTGTAGATACACTTAAGCAGCAAATTGAAAGTTAATTTAATTTTTCTTTGATCTACTGTGGTTTGATATCAAATTAGCTTTTATTTTCAAAACATCTAAAGACCACCATTGGAGAGACGCATGCATAATTCCAGAAGTTGCCATTTCAAGTTTAAAGCCTTATTATTGTATTATTGGCAAATAAAAACAACATTTCCTGTTGAAAATTAGCAAAAATGACACATAATTTGTATTTTTAAGACACATACTTGTATATTATTGTGGTAGACCTTTTTACTGACCTTAGATTCAATTTTAATTGTGGCACTGCTATCCTTACAGCAGCTTTTAAAATGTGCCACAATCATGATACAGATAATGCATGTTCTTTGGCACTGTATGTTGTATAAGCATTAAATAATTGCACAGCGTTATCGTAATATTTGGTATTTGGTACTTTTTAAGAGCCACTACAAGCATAGCAGCATGATCATTAAAATGCAATCCTAATGTGAGTCTTTTAAGTAGTCATTTGCAGTACTAAAAAGGCATACTTTGAAAAAGGTGTTCAGCTACAAATGTAGAGACATTGACAGGCCAAATGTAAAGTAAATGAAAATGAAAGCTAGGCTGAGGGTTACATCATTAAACAGTCCAAAATAGAATATTTCAACTTACAACTCCTTTCCTTAATCATAAGTAAATTTCAAATTCAGGAGCAAACTATGTCCAAAAAATCTGAAGATTAGCCAGTAAACCACTTTTGCTCTCAAGTTTCAGACAGAAAATTAACTGTCATTATCATTTGAGTTTAAAATAAGCACTGATCATTACTCTCAGTATTTCTCAAAATCTGTGACTTGATGATGTGCTGATTGCTTTATTTGAAGGCGGGTGACAAAACACCTTATTTATTTTCTTGTAAAATGTACTTTATTAAATATGAAACAGATACACTCCACTACATTAAGCTTAGAGTAAACTATCTTGCAGCAGTATTGCTATGCAATTGTATTTGAAATGCTTCTGTGTTTGTGTGTTCTCTCTTCCACTTTCTTGATGAAATGCAACACTTTCTACAAACTCTCCTGTCTTTTTCTGTGTTCTTACCCTTAATCTTTTTCTTTGTGTTATAATACTGCAAAATATAATACATGTTTTTAAGGTCATTAGGACATCCTCTTTCCAAAACTTATGTTTGTATAACTATGAAAAGGGTTGGGGTGTAGATCTCTCAGTTAGTTTTAATGGAAAATAAAAATATACTGATGTACAGAATATTGTTATGAAGTATAACAGGCTTTTGAAAAATCTAAAAGAGCTATTTCAATTTATAATAATGACAGCTGAAAGGTAAAAAAAATTGGGATTGACATTTGAAAATCTTATTATTCTTAGGAAGTTTCCTGGCTGTCATCCTGTTTTCTTTCATCAGTCAGTGAAAAGAAGCATTCTAGTTAGATACTGATTATTCAGACAATGTTAATTTGAAGTGAAAAACGTTTCTGTGTTCATCTTCAAGACAATAGACAGTAGCTGCCAGTATTAGTTGAATGACAAGACATATAATTATACTTCCCTTTAGCAAATCATGCAAGTTATTTGTGAAGTCAAATGTAAAATGCATTTCATAAAAAAAGGAGGAGGTGTGTGTGTGGGGGGGGGGGGGATCATTGCATTAAATGTGTTTTATGGATATTCTTTATCTTTGTGATAGCAGAAAAATATAATGTTAGTTATATCTGGCTGTTTAGCTCGTAAAAACAACTGATTTTTACAGATAATGGCATTATTCCTTTAACCAAGAAAAAAAGGAATTGTATTTTATTTAACTGACAGAATAGCAGCAAGACAGAGACTCAGGAGCCAGAAAACTGCAGTACAAACACTAAAGCACACTTTAATAAACAAAAATAACACAAAAGTACAAACAGGGCAAAATAAACGTTTAAACAAAAATACAAAAACTATTTCAGGCTGGGCAGAGCCTTCACTGAACTTTTAAAGACAATACAGGTTCACTCACCAAACTCCTCTCTCCAAATGGAGCCCTGGCAGAGAGGAATTAACCCCACTCCTGCCAACCACCACCAAACACCAATAAATATACAAGGGCAGAGCTCTCGCTCTGCCACATTAACTTTTATAGAATTTGTGTCATCTGGAGAAGAAAGAGAATTTTGAGAAGTTGGGAGAACAGTGAAAGTGTGTTACCAGATTCACTGTCAGTGATTTCATACAAGATGCCAATGGGAAGCGCTCTTCTGAACGCAAATCTGTCTTGATATTGCTGTCACAAACATAAAGAATATCCATAAAACACATTTCATGTATACCTCTGACAATCACATCTACAGTTGCATATATATATGATATACTGTAGTTTTTTACATGTAAAAGTGCCTTTTTTTGCCATTACCCCCTAAACTTTTGGAATCCCTTCAATTGGCTGCAGCATAGGGGGGAACCCCCCCCCCAGCACACAGAAATGAAATTCAATTAAAAAAAAATCTATATGAACATAATTTACATCTTTTAAGAGTAAGAAAAACATATCGGCATATTATTATTATTATTATATTATTATTATTATTATTATTATTATTATTATTATTATTATTATTATTATTATTTCTTAGCAGACGCCCTTATCCAGTGAGACTTACAATTGTTACAAGATATCACATTATTTTTACATACAATTACATTATTTTATTATTATTATTTATAATAATAATAATAATAATAATAATAATAATAATAATAATTACCCTACTGCTGACTGTTTCTCTACCTTTTCACTTCCAAATGCTGCTCCAGCCTGTATTTCCATGGTTTTATATTTCTTACTACCTGCCCACTCTGTTTTTTGCTCCTTTTTTTCGAGAAAACTGGTCCTGCAAGCTCTTCCATCATTTTTTTATGCAAAATAAGTAAAACAAGCAACAGTATATTACTTTACTTGTGGTTCGCTATAGCACTTTAACCAGAACAGAACCATTAAATTGTCGCATATTTTAAATATGTAGGCTACGGTTGAAGTTCTTAATCATAAATCACTATTACCTGCTGTATTATTGAATTGTGGTTTGTCAAACTTGTACTTTACTTGAACAAAAGTTATTGTATTTCTTGCTCTTATTGTATTACTTGTATTGTAACGCTTGAAATGTTTTTGCTTACGATTGTAAGTCGCCCTGAATAAGGGCGTCTGCTAAGAAATAAATAATAATAATAATAATAAAAAACTAAACTTTATACAACTATTCAGTTTAAAGATAAAATATGTGTTTGAAACACAGGGCTCTATACTTATGCCATTCTCCTCAAATAAGTAGTAAGCATTTTGATGATTGGGCATTTATGTATTTATTGTCTGTCCTAAAAAATTAAATAATAATAATAAATAAATAAATAAAATATACATAAACAAAGATTATACACATTATATTCATACATGTATTCATTTAATTCAGATGGAGGTATTTTTTTTAACATGCCGGGTCTCATTTTGTGTTGCTGTTAATAATCCTTGAAAGTTTTATTGTTTTCTTTACTGTAGCTATATTTGTTTCCATTATCTTTAAGGAAACTTAATTTAGGCAATATGTAATGTTTTAAATAACTTATTTTCATTAGGCCAATCTCTGTTTGTGTTAATGAAATACAGTAGGGGCTACCTGTTGATGTTTGTTGTCATGCCGATGAGGGGACGAGAGCTGGAGTGTGATTGGTTAGCGAGACAAATCTACGCCCGACGCGCACAGAAAAATAGGACAAGGTCTATTTTTGACGTCGTTGGTTTCACGCAATGTGTCCAGTGTGAATGCCTCCATAGGATGTATAGTATTCTAAAAAATGAAGTTTATGCTGGACAGTGATGCTTTGAAGCGACGCACTGTGTGAAAAGACCTTAGAGCAAGTAGGCCACAAAAGTGATTTATGTTTTCCAACCAGTAAGCAGCTTATCCTGTTCAGATGAGTTAACATTGCAATTTAATGCATGTGTTGCAAATAACAAAATACTTAAATTACGTAATTATTGGATAATTAAACATAGATGTTTTATTATTATTGCTATTAGCTTAAATATATGTTCGTAAATGCAGAAATGATGCTTGTAAATCCACCTAGCATGAGGTTAATTATGATGCCAGTGAGGATCAATTAATGGCACAATACAGATTTATGAATCGGACGAACAATATGCTGACGAGAAAATTGGTCTCTAAGGGCAAGTTATTTTGACGTCACGATGAGTGAAGTTTTCTGAAATTACATGTTCTTCCAATGTCACTCAAGTTTAATGATTTTTTTTTTTTGTCTGTTAATTTTGAACTAAATCAAAAGGTCTGCAGTACAGAGCCTTTGAACTCGGGCAGCTGTACTGTAAATACATTTTAAAATTGAATGTAAAGCCAAAACAAGAAACAGCCACACCTTTCTACTATGTTCAGCTACCATCTGTTGTTCTTTAAAATACCAATAAACAGTAATGTTCCAATTCAAATGCTCTTTAATGGGGACCATTCCCAGACAAACATCTGTTTTATTGCACATTTTTGCTGATTGAAATCTGTTAACACATCCACATAGGCAAAAATTTGAAATGAAAATATATCAGTGGTCCCACTGACTGACAGAAAATGTTCTGCAAACTCATGATGCTTTTGGTCTGCTACAGATTAGTAAATAATAATGTTTTTCAAGTAAGAACATAAGAAAGTTTACAAACGAGAGGAGGCCATTCAGCCCATCTTGCTCGTTTGGTTGTTAGTAGCTTATTGATCCCAGAATCTCATCAAGCAGCTTCTTGAAGGATCCCAGGTTGTCAGCTTCAACAACATTACTGGGGAGTTCGTTCCAGATTCCCACGATTCTCTGTGTAAAAAAGTGCCTCCTATTTTCTGTTCTAAATGCCCATTTATGTAATCTCCACTTGTGTCCCCTGGTCCTTGTTTCTTTTTCAGGTCAAAAAAGTTCCTTGGGTCGACATTGTCTATACCTTTTAGGATTTTGAATGTTTGAATCAAATCACCGCGTAGTCTTCTTTGTTCAAGACTGAATTAGATTCAATTCTTTTAGCCTGTCTGCTTACGACATGCCTTTTAAATCCGGAATAATTCTGGTTGCTCTTCTTTGCACTCTTTCTAGAGCAGCAATATCGTTTTTGTAACGAGGTGACCAGAACTGAACACACTATTCTAGGTGAGGTCTTACTAATGCATTATAAAGTTTTAACATTACTTCCCTTGATTTAAATTCAACACCCTTGATTTAAATTCAACACTTCTGTCTTTGAAAGACACATGGAATATATATCTTCCTGAGCCCAAAGAGTAAATTAAATATAACTCTTGATGGCAAGTTTCAATAACTGATTTGTGTAGGGACGATGGTACTTAGTAAGTTATTCCATTTGCACTAATAGCCCAAGACGTCCAGGTCAAAATATATCTTGAAAGTCTTCAGCCCTGCAACAATAGCAGTAAGCTAAGCAAACCACAAATGACATGTAATCTGCTGTCACTGCCATGGTATCATTAAATTACAATATATTAGCTTACTGCAATTGATTCACATGGACTGGTATGGATATCAATAGCCATTCTAGGAAAACGAGAGCATTCTCAGTCAGCCTCTGCTGCACCATGGTCCAGTGTGTCTTTCTTTGTCGGATTGTCTTTCTACATCTGATCCTTCAAATACAGCTATAGGTTCCTTGTCACGTTAGTATCTGGACAGTATCTCTGTGGTTCTCTATGTTTTACTGTTGTTCCTGCATTGTCACGATTACACTGAAATCCTGGAGCAATTACAAGAGCAATTCCATGAATACAGAACATTCCTGGACACTCAGCTTATTTATGGCTTATTTTATTTTGACTATGTGTGTGTGGCAATGTGTCCCATGCCTTGTGTGTATTTTTGTGTTTCATGTTGTATGTTGTATGGTGTGTAAATGTTGGTGTACTGTAATTGCTTCATGGGTTTAAATGGGTGTGTTTAGCACGAGTTATTTAAAATGTATAAAATTGTATTTAGGCACGGGGATTGCACTTCACTTCACATGCATTTAAAGTACTTTAATATGTGAACACAGGGTTTTCACAGATTAGTTCACCTGCTAGGATTCAAGTGAATAATTAATTGGTAATTGAATCCCAGCACAGCACATCTCATTCACTCTGGGTTGTGTGTTCGTGAGTGGAGACTGGGTGTGGAGAGGAGGTAAAAACTAAAACGTAAGAGAAGATAATTGCTACAACGTGCTGGAAGCACCAGCACTGTACTTGTTTGTCTGTTCGTCCACTCGTTTGTCTGTCTGTTTATTGTCTGTTCGTTTTGGCTACTGTGTCGTTTTATTTTATTATATATTTTATTTCGAGTTTGTTCAAACCTTCTATTTATAATAAAGCGGTGCAAGCAAGCGCCTTCATCATTTCACTTCAGTACTGTGTGTGTTTCCTTTCCTGGTTCTGACGGCACCATTCAGACAGTGTCACAGTGTGTAAATTGCTTTATAAATTGCTTTCCAACTAGACTATGAAATGCACTAATGACTTAACTGAATAATGCAAGCTGGGTTTACTTATCAAGATTTACTCTTAAACAACATTTGAGTTAGTTGCTGAAGGGAATTTGTGGCAAGCTGGCCTGTGCAATGACGTCAGACCTGGAAGAAACACAGCACTGCGAGGTGAAACAGTGAGTGAAACGAAGGAAAATCCACAGCAGACTGGGGTAATGAATGCACTGCTAATTGCACGTTTATTATTGTAAATAATAAATGGATAAAATAAAAGGTTTGAACACAAAACACAAAACACGGATACAAAACAAAACGGCACTTTGGCCAAATCAGACAGACACTATCAAAAGGGACGAACACTAAACACACAACAACTATCGTGTTGGCCCTCCAGCACAATAGCAATTGTTATCTTTAATTCTTAATTCTTCTCCTCTCCTCCCTCCCTCCCTCCCTCTCTCGTTCCTTTTCCCTGAACACCCAACCCAGAGTGAGTGAAACATTCATCCTTTAATGCAGCTGTGCCGAGATCGGATTGCTAATCAATTGGAATCTCAGTACATCTGCACATGAACTACTTTGTGCACTTCCCTTGCTTCCATACATCTGCCTTCCTCGTGTCTAAATACAGATATACACTTTATAACACTCATGCTGCATAACCCTACATTATATCCCATGCACCAATACATATACACCAACATTAACACACCACATGCAACATATAAACATATAAATACACACAAGGGCGGGGCACACTGCCACAGAATTCCACTTTAATTTATCATAATGACTGTATACATTCCTGTATGTAGTATATTTTCAAACAATACACAAACTAATACTTTTATTAGTTGTTTTACAATCAAAGGTAACAAATCACAGGCTAAAGAGTTAATAAACACTGCCAGTTCAGTCAGGAAACTAATGCAATAGATTATTTTTTAAAACATAGACTAGATAACACTACTACATTATACATATTTTACATTACATTATTTGGCCTTTGGCCTTGCCTATCGAGGTGCCCCTGCCCATAACTTAGCTCACAGATAAGTGGAGACAAAGCCAAAAAGAGAGGAGGAGGCGAACTTTGGCGCACAGCAGGTACATAATGGATGTTTCGTATTTACGTGATTTGATCTAAGGTTAAAGCGAGTTCCCTGCCAGAACCACAATTTTGCTTAATTTAAAATGGAAAGTTTATTATTGAACAGATTTTTGTTTTTGAGTGAGAAATACATAAATATTATAATACATGTAAGGGAATAGGAAATAACGAAGAAAAACCAAAATAAAAAAAAGGAATCTGCAGATCAATAATGATTCAGAACAGTTTAGTTTTTTTCTTTGATCTCATTGTTTTTTTTCAGTAACTGTTTATGGTAATTTGCATGTCTGAGTTGAAATACCCCTCGCTGTGCAGGGGTATTAGAAAACTAATGAATTTTCAGTTATTTTATACGACTCAATAAATTATGCATACGGCAATATGAGAAAGAAACCTTTAAATGATTCTGTTTCTATGTATTCAGCAACATTTGAAAAGCACTAATGTGTGAAGTTTGCTTCAAACTATTTTAAACCCTCCAGTAAGCACAAAACTGGAAATTCATAAATATTTACAGAGACAGTAAGTAAGAAATCACTTTTTTTCAGACTGTTCTGTGACTGCCACTTTATATCTCCGGCTGTGCCAATTCATTTAATTACACCACGAAGCAACTCATGTCAAAACAAATGTTGTAAACCCAATAATTAAGTCCAATTTCAAAATGCCTTTTAGGCATTTTAATTCATTCAGATTGTGGGAGGCTTATGTAATTTAGCAGCAGGGAGACTACTCAATGGAGAAATACATAATGTATTGTAAAAATAATGTGAAAGAAGTTAAAAGAAATAATCCAAAACATCTGAGGTGACCTTGCAGTGAAAGGTAGAAATGGTTTTATTCATACGGTAGCATTTTATTTCTGCAATGTTTTCTACCCAGTAACCCAGGGGGAAAAAAATCATATTTATTTTTGTGATTAAAGCTTAAGTCGTTTGCCAGTGTTAGACTAGGGGGAGGGGGGACGCAGGTGGACGTTGTCCACTCACTTTTTTGGAAGGGTGGACATACACTATTTTTGGTGAAACGCCATTTTTTACACTCCATCTACGTTGTTATTTATCTTGAATAGTAGCCTATTTTATTTCTCTCCAATACTTCATCGTTTAATGTTCCCGACGCAACTTTTGCTTTTATTGCGTCTGCGTGAGCACTCCAAAGAAACAGCAACTTGAGTTCTACTGAAATTGACAAACGGCACCAAGAACTGAAATCGGCTTGACAACTGGTAGAGGGAGATTTCATTCGTTTTTTTTTTTAAAGAATGTTATCACATAATAATAACATGTGTTGATTCAGTTTAACATTTCTAAAATAAAGTGAAAATTAGTGTAACAGCTGACTGTGTTCCAAGCAAGATATGCTGAAAATAACTGTGAAAGCATATAATACAAAGCGAAATTTGTTTAATAGAGGGTGACCATACGTCCCCGTTTTCCGGGGACAGTCCCCGGATGAGGTAATGTGTCCCCGGGCAAATAATGTCCCCAGTTCCTCGGTTCACGAAGCTCATCCCCGAATAAACTTACTATTAATTTATCGCATTGGTCTAATGTAATGTAAATGCGTTAGAGATAAATATAAATGTTTCTATCATTAAATTACATCCAACCGCTTTTTTGATTCATCACTGACATTCGTAGTCTAAAAAAAGAAACAAGGACCAGGGGTCACAAATGAAGATTAGATAAAGGGGCATTCAGAACAGAAATTAGGAGGCACTTTTTTACACAGAGAATTGTGAGGGTCTGGAACCAACTCCCCAGCAATGTTGTTGAAGCTGACAGCCTGGGATCCTTCAAGAAGCTGCTTGATGAGATTCTGGGATCAATAAGCTACTAACAACCAAACGAGCAAGATTGGCCTAATGGCCTCCTCTCATTTGTAAACTTTCTTATGTTCTTATGTTCTAGTAACTAATCAGGTTTTGAGTTTAGATGACGATCCAACCTCCGTTTAAAAATTCCTACCACTCAGTTTCTTTGTATAATCAGTGGCATTCTACTGTCTGTAGCCTATCGGTCTAGTTTGTTGAGCTGACCCACTCTTGTTTCAACTGCCGGTAAATGCAGCTTCAGTACACACTGGAGCGAGTGTGAAGTACTAGACTTGAGGACATTATTTAGATTACTTTGTTTTTTTAATAAATGCATTACCGTGGTTATGTATTTTTGTCTGAAAAAAAAACAAAACACTTGCATTTTAAAATAAAACGTGCTCGGTTTAGATAGGCTCACTGTATCACATGAAAAGAAAAAACAGCTGCATGAGGCTTGTACGATAATGGCGAGGGAGTAAGTACAAACCTTTATTATAATATATATTTTTCATAAACCCCAGTGTTATGGACGTTAATAAGTGTTCTTGCTTGGTGCGTATGTAAATGTGTTAAACAGTGTTGAAGAAAAAAAAAACATCAAAATACAAAGTATATAAATATTTTTTTTCCTTCTCTAAATTGACATGACATGAAACCCCATAACAGCATACTGTACAGTAGGATGTCAGTAAAATTCGATTTTATATTTTCAGGAATCTCCTGGTTATCCATATCCCAAAGTTCCCAGTATGTCCGCGTCTAACCCTGGCTACTTAGCTTTGGCTTGAAGGCAGCAGGAGAAGTAGGCTGTTGCATATTGCCTGTTTTGTTTAGTTTGTCTGTTTTTTTTTGAAAATGTAATGTTTTTTGCAATTATTGCGGAGTGTGTGTTTGTTTCTGTAGGTTATATGCAAATTTGTTTTCTATTTGTAATGAATATGTGAATCTGTTAAAATATAAGCTGCTGGCGATACACTCTGCAACACACATTTCAGTCTTGGCTACTTTGCTGTGTTCCCATAACTGAGTGTCCCCGGATTTGGTTTACAAAATATGGTCGCCCTAGTTTAATAGCATATCAGTGTTTACAAAGACACTGCACATCTGTTTTACTATAGGCTGTAAAATAAAGCCTTCCATTCTTTATTGTATTGCATATACAAATTGTTGTGCTGTTTTTTTATTTGTGACTTGCTATTTTGTCCGATTTTTTCCCTTTCTTTTTTTAAATTTTATGCATACAACTTAATACGACGGCTTTGTGCTTTACTGTGTGTTGTATAGGTATAATTCGCAATATATTTTGGTAGGTTCCAGGTTTTTTTTTTTTTTTTTTTGGTGCTTCCATAGTAAGTTATTTTTCAAATTTTATTTTCTGTGTATTTCTAAGGGTTTTTTTAAAATTTGTATTATGATTTGCTAAAAGCGTTTCATTTTGGAAATTAAAAAGAAACAGCACTCAAATACAGTAGGCTACAGTAACTTTCAGTTTCTATAAAATAAAAGCATTTAGAATCTCACTTGAGCAACGCATAAACCTTCAACATATTACATGTAGGTTTAATGTTACTAATACATATAAATGTAACTTAATAGCAGATGTCTTGTGCATCTTTAAGATTCAGGTAGTGCAGAAGTGCAGTCGGCTCCCATTAGATATAGACGGAGCTCTTCAGCATGGCAGCAGATGGTGATTGAGGAGCTGAATCAGTGTTGAATCTCGCTGTCGAGAAACAAGATGCGAGAAAGCTGGCTGCCATTCACGTCACCCCAACATGTGTGATGTGGATTTATTTCATTTGTGGTCTTTTATTATATTTAGAAAGGCATTACGTATTGTAATGAGTGCTGTTGAGATGGTTGATTTTGTTTGTTTTGAACCTTTGTACACATGTTGCTCTTTTTACTTTTTAAGCCAGTGTTATTTAAATTGAATGATTAAAACATCGATTTTTTTTTATCACTTAAAAACCAATTAGTTTACATGAAGACATTCTGATAGTGTTAACATGTTTCCAACCGTCCTGCTCTGATCCTCTTTAAACATGTTAATCAGGTTTTATTTTGTGTTTTAAATATTTTGGTATTAGATATTAGAATATTGAAAATTTTGGAAAAGATTCTATCTGGCTTGGCATGTGTGGGACACATATAATAATGAACAGCGAAGCAGAGGGGGGACTACATTTTTTTCTTTTTCTTTATTTTGCGAGGTTCAATCAGTAGTGTACTTACCTATAGAGACCAGTGGGTGGCAGATGCGAGTCATTTCATTGTGAAGTGAATAAAGCACGAAGCTGCAAGGTGTAAAGCTCGCACTGTCTTGACGATTTTTTCTTTATTTTAAAATACTTACCAGGTATGTAGCTCCTCCGAAGTGATTGTATTTTACCCTCTGTTGTGTTGTGAACAAAAAAACTGATTTTAAATTCTAAAATTGCCTCATTGTAATTGTCCGCGGTTGGTACTAAAAAAATCACGTATGGTGCACGTATTTATTGCAACCAAAAATAAATAAAACGCTTTTACAAAAACACACAGCTCACCGAGCAAAATAAAAAGCTTTAAACAAAACAAAGTCTCAAACACATAAAGCAAAACAATGCTTCGATCTGGCTGGGCAGTCGCCTTCACTGATCCTGTAACACTATCGCGCTGGTGCTTCCAGCACGCGTAGCACTCGTTTGTTTTCCTCTCTTTTTACTTTCGTTCTGTTCTCTTTCAGGTCGTGCTCGCTCATGTTCCTCCTTGAACCCACCCGATCAGCAAAAGCTGCCGGTTTTTATACATGTGACCATCTCCAAATGAACAGTAAATGAATCAATCCAGAGATGGTCACATTCCACACTAGAGTTTTATTAATCTGCGTGGTCGACAGCCCATCTGTTAATTAATTTGCTACTGACCACGCATTCTCACGTGATGTCTGGCAGAGACGAGCTGCTACCATTGCCTGTACCAGACCAAATTTAACTATACAACAGTACATTTATTTTAAATCACCCAAACCATAATCCCAACACAATTCATTTAACCAGCAGGGCTTTGCCCAGCCCCCTATTTACACGCAGGGCTCTGGCCTGGCATCGGCTGATTTAATAACCAGCGCAACCCGGGGCTATTCAATGAAATGATGCTAATAATGTTTGAGATTTAATTACTATTGCAGCAAGCATGTTCTTTAAGCATATTAGCAAAAGAAAAGTATGAAATTACAATTGAATGAGGGGGGTGATGCTGGGACGCCAGAATCACTGTCAAGCCCTCTTAAGGTGTTGTGGGCTAGTCAACGAAACACCAAGGATGGAAGGTGCCCACTTGAAGACCCCAGAGAAGTACCCTACTCAGCTCAGTCCAGACGGTTGTCATGCTGATGTGCTAGGGATGCCGCACAGTGGTTGATCCCTGGAGACAGCATTGCAGATGTTGTGTGTGCTGATGCGCAAGGGAGGCAAAATAGGCTGATTCCTGGAGCCAGCATTACACTTCAGCCATCAACACCAGGCAGAAGGATATCTACATCATCAGATGGAAGGAAACGCAGATGGATCACATTAGTTTACAGTAAAAGAAGCTATGTCTTAGTTGGTGCTTATCTTGGCAATAGCTGAATCCAATATCTGCATAAAGTTTTACGCCTACTCTCATGTAATGGAAATCTATCTCTATGCTTTCCTCCAGTGTCCAATCTGCAAACCAAGCCGTTCCTGTGTGAAAACATTACATATCTCATTATGCCTATTTATGATTTCCATTACACGAGAGTAGATGTTAAAACTTCATGCTGATTTGAACTCGGCTCTCGCCAAGATAAGCACCAACTAAGATGTAGCTTTACAGTAAACTAATGTGATCCATATGTGTCTCCATCCATTTACGTTTCCTTCCATATGATGATGTAGATATCCTTCTGTCTGGTGTTAATGGCTGAAGTGTAATGCTGGCTCCAGGGATCAGCTTATTTTGCCTCCCTGGCGCATCAGCACACACAACGGCTCCGATGCTGGCTCCGGGGATCAACCAAAGTGCGGCCTCCCCAGCGCATCAGCATGACAACCGTCTGGATTGAGCTAAGTAGGGTACATCTCTGGGGTTTTCAAGTGGGCACCTTCCATCCTCAGTGTTTCGTCGACTAGCCCATGACACCTCAAGAGGGCTCGACGGTGATTCTGGCATCCCAGCATCACCCCCCTCCGTCCTCCGTTACTATTAAAGGTGATGAAATGTGTTAAATATGTATGCAATAAATGAAGTCCATTAATCAGCTTTTCTGAGTTTTGTTTAGAAGCAGCCCTGATTGCAGCAATAGGAATTTCCTTCTGAAGTCTGGTAAATAGTAATCCACGTAGGCAAAGCCTTTAAGTTTCTCCAAATAGTTATTTCCAAACTCCCCCTTTACGTGCTGTAAGCTGACGGGGTTTGCTAAAACAGTAAGGAAACATTTTGAAATGTTCTGCCTTCCATTTTTCAGTGTCAGTCAATGATCATGAGAAAGCATCTTCTGACAATCTAAATGAGATAACTATGCATTTTACGAAGGCTTATTTCTTTGATCTTGTTCGTTTATTTTTTGAGTCAACAGTAAGGCTGAGACATGGATTGAGGTGTAATAAGATGAAATCGTATTCCTTTTCTGATCAAATGAAACGTTGTCATTTCTTTATTTACGAAAGGAATGCTATCATTGATTGGTACTGAAAAACTGCATAGACAAGGCAGGAAATGTCATCATACAATTAACATGTTTTTAATAGGTTCCTCTGGGCCTCATTCACTAAACAGCGGTAATGTGTTTTGCACGCAGGAAGCCTAACCAGTGGCAGGCAACCTAGCGGGTGGAAAAAAACGTATGGAAAAAGTAATGTGTTCAAGTAATTTAAATATAATGAATAATGTTAATTATTTGGGGGGGGGGGGGGGGGGGGGCGACTGCCCCTGCCAAACTCACCAGGGGGGGCCCCAAATGGCAGTTTCTGTGATAAGTTAAAAGGCTTAAAGGAAGGTGTTCAGGATATCGAAAGTACAGCTTTAAAATATACAAAAGAAACTGTAAAGGTCCCATAAATGAATGTACACAGAGTGAGAGTTGAGGTGCAGTCAAACGGCATATAAATGTTACAAAAGTGACATTTCGCCAAACACCTTTTGAAATTTAAATAGTGAACTTCTAATTGACTGAGCGAGTGCTTTGCTGACTTTTGATTAATATTACAAAATAAATCAGAGGGAGATCAAGTTGAACAAATAAATATTTAATTGATTTGCAGAGAGAGTTAAACATAAATGTTCCATTAACAATTACCTTCTCCACTTTGACTGTCTCGCAGGACGCTGCGATTTGGGACAAGAGCCCCGCTCTCCTCCTACGGAGCGCATCATGTTTCCTTGAAGTTAATGTTCTCGCTGATTCAGCACCAAAAAGCCTTTCATAAGAACATAAGAAAGTTTACAAACGAGAGGAGGCCATTCGGCCCATCGTGCTCGTTTGGTTGTTAGTAGCTTATTGATCCCAGAATCTCATCAAGCAGCTTCTTGAAGGATCCCAGGGTGTCAGCTTCAACAACATTACTGAGGAATTGGTTCCAGACCCTCACAATTCTCTGTGTAAAAAAGTGCCTCCTATTTTCTGTTCTGAATACCCCTTTATCTGATCTCCATTTGTGACCCCTGGTCCTTGTTTCTTTTTTCAGGTCGAAAAAGTCCCTTGGGTTGACATTGTCAATACCTTTTAGAATTCTGAATGCTTGAATCAGATCGCAGTGTAGTCTTCATAAACGTTGCAGGATAAAATATCCTGAGGGTTACCAAATTAAAAAGAGATGTATCCTGCCTCTAAGGCAGCTTATTTTGATATTTTTTAAAGAAGAAAGGTAAAATGAAACGAGGACGTGATTCTTCTTTATCTGTAATTGTTTTAAACTATTTGTATCATATACAGTACTCAACTATCAATATTCATTTTTTTTTTTAAGAAATGGCACCTGGAGACCTGAAACTATTGTATTTCATTATTGCTAAAACATGAAATGTATACTTACATAAATAAAAAATGTTCTGAAACTTGTAAAATATTTTTACAACATGAATTTCACAAATGTGAAAATAACTAGTTGTGACAAACAGGCTGTACTGGTGACGTCAGACCCGGAAGAAACACACAGTACTGCGAGGTGATATGTGAGTTGCACTGTTGCGCGGTTTAATAATGAATAATAAATAAAAGGTTTGAAACAAAAACAGCACGCTGCACTTAAGGCCAAAATAAATAGACAAACAAAACGGACTAACACTTAAACAAACAGTGGACTAACAGATAAACAAACACGGTGAGTCAAAACAAACAAGTATCGTAAATAGCAATTGTTAAGAATTATTTTACTTTATTTTACTCTCCTTCTCTACTCACCGAACACACAACCCCGAGTGAATAAAACGTGCATCTATATATACTGTTGTGCCGGGATTCAATTACTAATTAATTATTCACTTGAATCCCAGCACTTGAACCAATTTGTGCAACCCCGTGCTCACATACTATTAAATACTTTAAATGCACGTGAAGTGAAGTGCAATCCCTGTGCCTAAATGCAATTATACATTTTAAATAACTTGTGCTACACACACCCATTTATATCCCGTGCAGCCATATCTATACACCAACATTAACACACCACACGCAACATACAACACAGAAATGCACACAGGGGCAGGACACATTGCCACACTAGTTCATAAATTATTTTGTATTATTCACTAACATACGTTTCTGTGGTGAACTGAAAGTGAATATAGACTTATTTCAATAGAAAATATGTTTCCAAATACTTTTGTTATATGTTGATGCACAAAGTGTTCAGACCACAACAAGCTTCAGTGCGCTGTGTTGTAAACATGACGGTGATGGGACATGACAGCGTTGATTTTTGCAGTTGTCATCTATAGCTACACTGGAAGCAAAGCCGTTTGCACGCAGATATACAAATATCATGGATGAAGAAAATAGTTCCAACACAATACAATGGTACCTGTATGCATCATTATTGTTAGACTACAGTAGTCTAACCTCTTCGGCCAGCGAGAGTGATGATTCTGATGAGGATAGCCGCCAGTTCATTTTAGCAACAGTCAGTGGATAAACCCACCCGCAACTCTCTGTGATTGGTTGCAAATATGTTCAGTAGTTCTCCAGATTTGCATGGTGCTGTACAGTCACTTTTTAATGCTACTGGTCTTTCAACCTTCCGTTTAGTCGTATCAAGTGTCATTATACTGTAATAAGTCATGGATATGGTAGTATTGTAGTAGCTGCCTGCATGAAAATACAATATTCTCTTACCTGCACGACGACGCTCTGGGGAAAAAAACAGGATGAAATGAGTGTCCCGTTCTGGGGACACTGGGACCAGTGTTCCAAAAGTGAGACTGTTCCATCTAAAATTATTATTATTTGTCTTCGCTTGAAACTTCTTCTAAACACCAGCCTCAATATATATATATTTTTCTGACAAATACATGACACTCTTTCAGCATGCTCCGTTTCTTCGGCAATGATTTTTTGATGTTGTAAGCACCAAATAAACCAAAAGAACACGGACAACAGCACATCACATAAAGTTTTCTACATGTTGGGTATGATGGAAAAGGTTTTTTTCCAGAGAACTCAAGTTTGCTTGATTTTTTTCTGGTGTGAAACGAACCGAGGCAAACTTGAAAAAAATTAGTTAGTTAGTTTGCAAGTTAACCGCGATTCGAATCACTTGCAAGCGAAGTGTGAAAGTGCCCCAACTGATTTTTTTCAGGAGTACGTCAGTTTGTTTCACAGCAGAAAAATTCAAGTGAACTTTTGGTTCACTTGCAGCTTCATCCAGACTGGAATTCTATTGGATTCAGACTGCATTTTTCAAAATGCACTCGGCTCTCTTGCTGATTACTAGAGCGGAAATTCTCTCTGGGGAAAACCTTTTCCATCATGCCCAACATGCAGAATACTTTACATGATGTGCTGTTGTCCGTGTTCTTTTGGTTTATTTGGTGCTTAAAACATCAAATCATTGCCGAAGAACCGGACCTGAAAGAGTGTCACGTATTTGTCAGAAAAACATATATTATATATATATATATATATATATATATATATATATATATATATATATATTTGAGGCTGGTGTTTAGAAGACAAATAATAATAATAATAATAATAATAATAATAATAATAATAATAATAATAATTTGCTTCACTGTTTGGAGCAGTTCGTTTCCAAGTGAATTGGAATACGTTTGGTTTCACTTTGCAAAAAATTGAAACGGAGCAAAGTGGCAAATGTGCCGAGTCCACTTCCATGTGAACCAAGACCACCATTTCAAGTGATCTCCGTTCACTTGGCTTGATCCGCATCCTGGTGCGATTACGTGGTTCTCGGTGGTTTCACATATAATCAAACTGCACTTCAATCTGCATCAAAGGTGTGAACTAGGTGTAACAACCAGACTTTAGACACTAGCCAAAACTAAATGATTTCAAAAAACAGATAATTAAAGACTGATTGACAGCGAATAATGGGACCAAAAGCTCGTGGGTAAGAGTGTTATAATCTTCAGTAGCCTTTTTATAGTGGCAAAAAACTGGAGAACAGTACAATATCAATACAAAGGAAGCAAAATATGCCTTAAACATTGCTCTAAGAAACCTCATAGCACAATAAAGTACATAGTGTATACACTGATATAAATATTTTGGCAGTGAAACAGCAAGTAATACAGCAAAAACCACTCAAAATGTCCCTGTTAACCCTGGATATTGCTGGCAAGAACGGTACACAAAACAGTTCGAAACACAATCAAAAAGTATTAACAAAAAGAAAATCAGTTCATGTAAATTAATGCAGTTACAAAGTTCCTTATTGCAGAAGAAAAAAAACGACAAACCAAACTAAGTCAATCCAAAAAACAAAGTCAAACGTGCTTCCAGACAAAAAACTTACTATACTTTATTTTTACTTTATTTTTCTTTGGAATATGTTTTTTGCAAGTTTGTTTTGTCTTGAAGCACGTTTGACTTTGTTTTTTGGATTGACTTTGTTTGGTTTGTCGTTTTTTTTCTTCTGCAATAAGGAACTTTGTAGCTGCATTAATTTACATGGACTGATTTTCTTTTTGTTAATACTTTTTGATTGTGTTTCGAACTGTTTTGTGTACCATTCTTGCCAGCAATATCCAGGGTTAACAGGGACATTTTGAGTGGTTTTTGCTGTATTACTTGCTGTTTCACTGCCAAAATATTTATATCAGTGTATACACTATGCATTTTATTGTGCTATGAGGTTTCTTAGAGCAATGTTTAAGGCATATTTTGCTTCCTTTGTATTGATATTATACTGTTCTCCAGTTTTTTGCCACTATAAAAAGGTTACTGAAGATTATAACACTCTTACCCACGAGCTTTTGGTCCCATTATTCGCTGTCAATCAGTCTTTAATTATCTGTTTTTTGAAATCATTTAGTTTTGGCTTGTGTCTAAAGTCTGGTTGTTACATAGGTGTGAAAGTGCCCATGAAATAACATTGTAATTTGTCAATAGACAGTATATTGTTTAAGTGTTTTTACAACAAAATACATTTTAGAAACTGAATCCCACACATCCTAGATACAAAATTCACCACTGTTCCTGTAGTTGAGAAAAAAAGCCTGCTTTTAAGATTCAATTGAATGACACCCTCCTTTTCATCCCTTTTACATCCAGAAATACTGTCAATCAAACAGCAATTTAAACTAATCAAAGCAATAACACAATCTGTGTGGCTGCCTTTTGATTACATTGGCATTTACTCTATCTACTTTACTGAAAAGGAATAACATTGCGACAGACACAATTTGGGAGATTAGTTCAATTCCATGAGACAGTTTTCAGATCATTATTAGAGTGGAACCATCAAATAGTACATTACTCCCCCATCACCCTGACCCCACTTCTAAATGAAAATTAAAACTACGTGGCAAACATTAGATTGAGCCCTATCCTACCTCCTATGTTGACCAACAATGATAGCAACCATTGCCAGATGGTTTCAAAAGCACCGGTAATTAAGTCATTTATTCATATATAAACCGATAGAGGTTTAATGTGCTTACGTTTTTGAATCCCCTGTAGAAGATTTGAAGCTCCTTCTTTGTAAATCGTGTTTGTGCCTCCAGCTGTTGCAGGCCCTCAGGACGGTAGCGGACAGTGGCCAATTCCAATTCATCTTCGACGCTGTCTATAAAACAAAATTAACACTTAGCAGGGGGGAAACCATACAGTATGTTAAATTCGGTAAGCTGGAATATAACAGATGTCTTTTAAACTAAAAAAAAAAAGAAACAGTGATTAGTTTAAAAACCTGTTACATCGCTGAAAGCAACTTACCAAAAAAAGTAGTATAATTATAATATATTAATATAGTATAATTATAATATATTAATATATTTCATATTTTTTTTGTAGTGTGTCACTGTGTACAAATAAAGTAAATGGGGGGGATTTTCAAACATCAGCGTTATTGTATTGAACTTGCGGTATAGTAATGAGTAGCAATAGATTTTCAGACAGAATGTGTTAATAAAATCAATCCAATAACGCCTTGAAATTGAGTCGATGAGGTCGTTAATGAACACATTCCTTGTTAAAAAGTTGAATTGTCGCAGGTCACGTACATCACTTTTTGTCTCAACGACGAGATAAGGGGAACTCAAAAGTCAGAGATTGATCAAAATGCATGCTAACGAGATCAAGACAAACGAATGGAAGCATAATTCGCTGATTTACAATTATCTGGCGTGTGGGTAAAAATCGGACGGCATGGATGAAAATAAAAACAAAACAAAAAAAACTTAAATCTCACTAGTCATTTACCCTCGGTCGGGTGGATATTTTGCCACGGATTACTATATACAACTCTTTAAATGTGCATTTTGCAATTTTCTTTGGTGAAAAAGAAAAAAATACAATTACAAAAAGATATATTTAATATTACAGTAGAAGGTACAGAGCTGTGCTCCTAATTTGTGCAGCAGCTTCAAACTCAAAAGGATGCACCTTCACCATCTCCCAGCACACCACCTAGAATAAGGGCAGGGATAATATCCGATCAAAACAGGAGGCCATCCCCTCCAGTTTCACCTGCAAGCTGGACTACTTCCCCTGCCAGATGAATACCGCAGCTGACGTCAGAGATGTTTTGTTTCAGTTGCTAAATGCACAGAGGGAGGTAGATAATGGGCAAGGTTACATCATCAAGATACTGGATGCCATGAAGGACCAACAAGGGCATCAGTTGGTAGTCGTGCAAAACTTAACTGATCACCAGAGTCTGTATGGTTGAAAATCACCAGGCTCTGGTGCAGCAGGTGTCAGAGATAGGCACTTGTCTTAGGGAGTTTATAGCTAGCTTGGTTCCTATTCTGCAAATTCCTAGTTCTCAGCTGCAATCATTTGCTGGAAGTGTACAGGGACAACAGACACCTCCCTTTCCCGGGCTGTCTGTGTCCCTCTGCATCGCACTGGCTGACATGCAGGTAGTGAGAAAAAAATAGTATTTTTAATCTGACATTTTTTTGGATGGGGCTTGGTTGGAATTTATTTTGTAATGTTGACCTCTACTTTTGTCAGTATTTTAGTGTGTACAAGTGTAGGCTAAAAATAAATACGTTTGAAGTGCCATTTGTGTTTGTAGTCGTTAGTTATTATACATGTATATCATGTATGTAACACTTCATTATATATTTATTAAGCTAAAAAATTACAATAACAAACCTAACCCAATACACAATTTGTTTATAATTGTTCTGTGAATTGCTCTAATCGTGTTGAATACATTTTCTCTGGTACTCTTTGCTCACCTCAACGATAAATGAACTCAACATTATTAGAAGTAGCCACTGAAAGCTTACAATATTATAAGAACATTTTATATGCATACAAATGTGTGAAGGTGAAAGTTTACATTGTACTTACAATATTGGGGGGGGGGGGGGGGGGGGTTAGTCAGACAACATTACAAATACGTTTAGGCAAAACCCATGTGAATGATCTGGTGCCTGAGCCCTGGCGGCTGAGGAGGCTCCAATGGTTCAAGCTGAGGGGCTTCTTCCTCCTCACCTTCAAGTGCATCGAGCATTTCTTGATTGCTTAGCAATCTTCGATGTATAGCTATGTTGCAGGAAACAATACGCTACGAAGATCCCAGCTACAGTTTGGGGGTCATATTGAAGCACACCACCTAATTTTTAGTAAACCAAAGGTCACATTCCTAGTGGATCTGTGTGTCCTATTATACACCTGTTCTTCATTCGTTTGTGGATAAGACACAGTTTGTTAAAAGCCAAGGACGCATTGCAAATCCACAAACACCTGTAAGGAAACTTTATTGTAATATTTATTATGCCATTTTCTATACCAAGATTTCATTATTTACTCTTTGTATAATGTAATAGTTTGTATTTGTATAATTCAAATAACATCTACAGTAGAAATCAGTTGCCATACAATGTCCAGATTTGCATTGATCATTTTTGTAACAATACACTTGGTACAAATAACAGTATATCCTTTTAGCAATACAACACATGTTCTGTAAGGTTAAAAATGGTTAAAACAAGTGAATACATCTCATTCATAACCACAAGTATAGAAAAGGCTTAAATATTTTCATAATTACAAATACTGAATGATCTAGGTAGTCTGTAGGAAATTAACCCTGGTCCTGTACATCCTCTCTCTGTATCGCCGGCATCGCAGCCGGGGTCTGTCAATCTCAGGCTCGCACTCAAGCTCTAAAATTACATTTGCTGCTGCAACTGCTGCCCCTCCCAGCAAAGCCATACTGTAGTGTTTATTCTATTTATTTATTTTTAACACCAAAGAACTTAAATACGGTTTCAAGGTGAGTTACATACTTGTATGTTAATTAAAACCCTCCTTCCAAGTGCAAATTAACTCCTGATAAATTATGACAATTAACACAGATTTCCTTTTAAATTCCCACACAAACAAAATAAATAGTCGCAAGAAGCACTGCTCATTAAGATATTAACATTATTTCGTAAATCAACATCATTTCGGAAATCACATTAGCACGATTATTTAATAATGAAATAGGCATAACGACTGCTTGAAAATGTCAAAATCAATGCTACATATGATTTGTTCAGTAACACTGGAGTTATCATTTATGAACTTTTGAAAATCCCGCCCATGGTCTTAACATAAGCAAAAAGGCACTGTTTATATCATTTTTATTACAATACAAACACATAACTGGTGCATTAAGTAACCAAGCTGAGTAAGAATTCTCAGCATACAGAATTGAGCATGCCCTTAAGTGGGTTCTTCCACACTGATATGCTCTGAGCAACTCAGTTATTTAACACACCCAGTGTAACAGGCAGTGACTGCTAACCAGTGTATGATGCAAAATACACCGTGTAACACATTTTTTATTTTTTTTGGTTCCTGGGTAGTAAGTGTTATTTCCTAATTGCTTATGCCTCAAAAGTATAGAAAATGGCTATTATTCCCCACAAACTTTGCTTTTGTGACCAGGACAGTGATATTTTGAAATTTACCTATTTTCCAGAACATTCCAGATAGATTCAGTGCTGAGCAAACTTGGAGTAACTTCTAGAACTTTCTAGAACTTTCCAGTAATATAAATAGTAGTATAAATACAGGGGCCTTAAGCCCACCAGTTCAGTTTAGTTCCAGCTGCCTAAGTGGATACATACAGACGTGCTCAAATTTGTTGGTACCCTTACAGCTCATTGAAATAATGCTTCATTCCTCCTGAAAAGTGATGAAATTAAAAGCTATTTTATCATGTATACTTGCATGCCTTTGGTATGTCATAGAATAAAGCGAAGAAGCTGTGAAAAGAGATGAATTATTGCTTATTCTACTTTGTTGGTACACCTTAGAAAAGATAATAAATAATTGGATTATAGTGATATTTCAAACTAAATAGTTTCTTTAATTAGTATCACACGTCTCCAATCTTGTAATCAGTCATTCAGCCTATTTAAATGGAGAAAAGTAGTCACTGTGCTGCACCACACTGAAATTGGACCAGAGAAAGCAAAGGAGAGAGTTGTCTGAGGAGATCAGAAAGAAAATAATAGACAAGCATGGTAAAGGTAAAGGCTACAAGACCATCTCCAAGCAGCTTGATGTTCCTGTGACAACAGTTGCAAATATTATTAAGAAGTTTAAGGTCCATGGAACTGTAGTCAACCTCCCTGGGCGCGGCCGCAAGAGGAAAATCGACCCCAGAGTGAACAGAAGGATAGTGCGAATGGTAGAAAAAGAACCAAGGATAACTGCCAAAGAGATACAAGCTGAACTCCAAGGTGAAGGTACACCAGTTTCTGATCGCACCATCCATCGCTTTTTGAGCGAAAGTGGGCTCCATGGAAGAAGACCCAGGAGGACTCCACTTTTGACAGAAAAACATAAAAAAGCCAGACTGGAATTTGCTAAAATGCATATTGACAAGCCACAATCCTTTTGGGAGAATGTCCTTTGGACAGATGAGTCAAAACTGGAGCTTTTTGGCAAGTCACATCAGCTCTATGTTCACAGACGAAAAAATGAAGCTTTCAAAGAAAAGAACACCATACCTACAGTGAAACATGGAGGAGGCTTGGTTATGTTTTGGGGCTGCTTTGCTGCGCCTGGCACAGGGTGCCTTGAATCTGTGCAGGGCACAATGAAATCTCAAGACTATCAAGGCATTCTGGTGCGAAACGTACTGCCCAGTGTCAGAAAGCTCTGTCTCAGTCGCAGGTCATGGGTCCTCCAACAGGATAATGACCCAAAACACACAGCTAAAAGCACCCAAGAATGGATAAGAACAAAACATGGGGACTATTCTGAAGTGGCCTTCTATGAGTCCTGATCTGAATCCTATTGAACATCTATGGAAAGAGCTGAAACTTGCAGTCTGGAGAAGGCACCCATCAAACCTGAGACAGCTGGAGCAGTTTGCTCAGGAAGAGTGGGCCAAACTACCTGTTAACAGGTGCAGAAGTCTCATTGAGAGCTACAGAAAACATTTGATTGCAGTGATTGCCTCTAAAGGTTGTGCAACAAAATATTAGGTTAGCGGTCCCATCATTTTTGTCCATGCCATTTTCATTTGTTTTATTATTTACAATATTATGTTGAATAAAAAATCAAAAGCAAAGTCTGATTTCTGTTAAATATGGAATAAACAATGGTGGATGCCAATTACTTTTGTCAGTTTCAAGTTATTTCAGAGAAAATTGTGCATTCTTCGTTTTTTTGTGGAGGGGTACCAACAAATTTGAGCACGTCTGTATCTGCCTTTTTCTGAGATGGCATCAAGAGGCTGCAAGCATCCGGCAGACGCATTTTGCAATGTCTGTGGCCAATTTATCAAGACAAGAGCGAAAAAGTACTCCGTGGAAGCATCTGCTAAGATGTGTGAGGCCTACAAGGCATATTTCGGCATGCCTGTCGGGGATCAAGACAAACCCTGGGCACCTCATTTCACCTGCGAGCACTGCAAAAAAAACTCTGGAAGGTAAGATGGACAATTGTTGCTCGGAATTTTATGTTATAAAATTTGTTAAAATTTTTAAAATTGTAAAAGTTTTTAATTTTAAAATGTTTTACAATTTTCAATGTTATTGAAAAAATATATCATATATGAAAAATGTTGCGAGAATCTCTTACACATTAGTCATGGGTGAAATAAATGTATTTTTGTAGAATGGTACAGAGGGGAAAAGAGAGCCATGAAGTTCGCTATCCCAAGAATTTGGCGGGAACCCACTGACCACTCAAGCAACTGCTACTTCTGCATGGTGGACCCTTCCAAACGTCGGACTGGCAAGAATGCACCTGCTATCACGTATACGGACCTTCCTTCATCCATCGCCCCGGTGCCACACTGCCATGAGCTCCCCGTACCCATTCCTCCGGAGAGAGAGCAGCTGTCTTTAGAAGAGAGCAGCAAGTCAGAGAGCGAGGAAGACGTTGTAGATCCAGATGACAATTTCAGAGGTGGAGCTGAGGAGAGAAACCCATACTACCCCAACCAAAATACCTCAATGACTTGATTAGAGATCTTGGTCTCACCAAGTCCAATGCCGAACTTTTGATGTCTAGGCTCAAGCAGTGGAACTTGTTGGATGAAAGTGTGCAAGTCGCAGATCAGAGGAAGCATCACCAACCTTTTTCCAGCTTCTTCACCCGTCAAGATGGGCTCTGCTTCTGCCTGTAACCAGAACGAGTGGCGCCTCTTCATTGACAGCTCATCTAGGAGCCTCAAAGCCGTGCTGCTCCATAATGGTAACAAGTACCCGTCTCTTCCACTGGCTCACTCGGTGCACCTCAAAGAGGATTACAACAGCATCAAGACCTTGCTGGATGCCTTGAAGTATGATGAGTACGGCTGGGAGGTCATAGGAGACTTCAAAATGGTGGCATTCCTGATGGGTCTCCAAGGCGGTTTTACCAAGTTTCCCTGCTATCTTTGCCTTTGGGACAGCAGGGACACCAAGGCGCACTACCACAGGCGGGACTGGCCACAGCGGACCGAGTTCTCTGTGGGGAGGAACAACGTCAAGTGGGAGCCACTGGTGGACCCCCGGAAGGTGCTGATGCCACCACTGCACATCAAATTGGGCCTTATGAAACAATTTGTCAGAGCTCTAGATAAGGAGTCGGCAGCCTTCAAGTACCTTCAAGACTTCTTCACTAAGCTGTCTGAGGCAAAGGTCAAAGCCGGTGTCTTCGTCGGACCACAGATAAAGAAGATCCTGGAGTGCAATGAATTCCCCAAGAAGCTCACTAGTAAGGAGAAAGCGGCTTGGAACAGCTTTGTCGCAGTGGTTCGGGGCTTCCTGGGCAATCACAATGCCGAAAACTATGTGGAGCTGGTTGAGACTCTGGTGAAGAACTACGGCCCAATGGGCTGTAGGATGTCCCTCAAAGTCCATATCCTTGATGCTCATCTTGATAAATTCAAGGAGAACATGGGAGCGTACTCGGAGGAGCAAGGCGAGCGCTTCCACCAGGATATACTGGACTTTGAACGCCGCTACCAAGGACAGTATAACGAGAACATGATGGGAGACTGCATTTGGGGGCTGATTCGTGAAAGTGATTTACAGTATAATCGTAAATCTCGAAAAACTACTCACTTCTAAATCTTTTGTAGTCATTTTTGTATTACTTTAGTATAATTACATGTTAATTTGGATTCATATGTTGTTTTTTTCTGACTTTATGTGAACGAAGAGACACAAATTCACCCGTTTTCTCATTGGAAATAAGTAAATTTCAAAATATCACTGTCCTGGTCACAAAAGCAAAGTTTGTGGGGAATAATAGCCATTTTCTATACTTTTGAGGCATAAGCAATTAGGAAATAACACTTACTACCCAGGAACAAAAATTGTGTTAAATAGTGATATTAATCCTCAAAGTGACAAAGTGAGCATTGTCAGAAACAATGTGTGTCTTCCAGCCTCTTTTACAGTGTGTTATGAATCTGCACAAATCAGATACTATTACAGTGGCTCTCAAAATTATTCACCCCCCTTGGACTTTTCCACATTTTATTGTGTTACAACATGGAATCAAAATGGACTTAATTAGGAGTTTTTGCCACTGATCAACACAAAGAAAGTCCATAATGTCAAAGTGAAAAATAAAATCTACAAATTGTTCTAAATTAATTACAAATATAAAACAGAAAATAATTGATTGCATAAGTATTCACCCCCTTTGCTATGACACACCTAAATAAGCTCTGGTGCAACCAATTGTCTTTAGAAGTCACATAATTAGTTGAATGGAGTCCACCTGTGTGCAATTGAGATGTTTCACATGATTTCAGGTTAAATACACCTGTCTGGGAGGTCCCACAGTTGGTTAGTATATTTCCTAACAAAAACTACATCATGAAGACGAAGGAACATTCAAAGCAAATCCGGAATAAGGTTCTTCAAAAGCACCAATCAGGGGTAGGATATAAGAACATTTCCAAGGCATTGAATATCCTGCAGAGCACAGCAAAGTCCATTATTAAGAAATTGAGAGAATATGGCACAACTGTGAATCTGTCTAGAACAGGCCGTCTTCAAAAACTGAGTATCCAGGCGAGAAGGGTACTAGTCAGGGAGGCCACCAAGAGGCCAATGGCAACTCTAAAGGAGTTACAGTCTTCCACAGCTGAGCTGGGAGACACTGTGCATACGGCAACAATAGCCCAGGTGCTTCACAAAACTGGCCTTTATGGGTGAGTGGCAAAAAGAAAGCCATTGTTGAAAAAAACTCACATCAAATCTCGGCTAGAGTTTGCCAGAAGGCATGTGGGAGACTGAGACCAAGTGGGAAAAGTTTCTATGGTCTGATGAGACCAAAATAGAGCTTTTGGGCCTCAACGCTAAGCGCTATGTTTGGTGCAAGCCTAACACCGCACATCATCCTGAGAACACCATCCCTACCGTGAAGCATGGTGGTGGCAGCATCATGCTATGGGGATGCTTCTCTGCATCAGGGCCTGGAAAGCTCGTGAAGATAGAGGGCAAAATGGATGCAACAAAGTACAGAGAAATCCTGGAGGAAAACCTGCTGAAGTCTGCAAGAGACCTGGGACTTGGGAGAAGATTCATCTTCCAGCAGGACAATGACCCCAAACATACAGCCAAAGCCACACTGGAGTGGCTTAAAAACAAAAAGGTCAATGTCCTGGAGTGACCCAGTCAAAGCCCAGACCTCAATCCAATTGAGAATATGTGGAAAGAGTTGGAAATTGCTGTTCACCAAAGGTCTCCGTCCAACTTGTCAGACTTGAACAAAAGTTATTGTATTTCTTGCTCTTATTGTATTACTTGTATTGTAACACTTGAAATGTATTTGCTTACGATTGTAAGTCGCCCTGGATAAGGGTGTCTGCTAAGAAATAAATAATAGTAATAATAAGAACTTGACGCAGCTTGCGCAATTTTGCAAAGAAGAATGGGCAAAAATTGCAGTGTCCAGATGTGCAAAGCTGGTAGAGACTTATCCAAATAGACTCATGGCTGTAATTGCTGCCAAAGGTGCCTCTACCAAATATTGACTCAAGGGGGTGAATACTTATGCAATCAATTATTTTCTGTTTTGTATTTGTAATTGATATAGAACAATTTGTAGATTTTATTTATCACTTTGACATTATGGACTTTTTTGTGTTGATCAGTGGCAAAAACTAATTAAATCCATTTTGATTCCATGTTGTAACACAATAAAATGTGGAAAAGTCCAAGGGGGGTGAATACTTTTGAGAGCCACTGTATTTCTTTTTAAATATTTTTCATCCCTGCTTGCTTCCTTCTGCAATTTATGTTGCTGTGTTGGAATTGGTTTAGGTGTTTAGCCTAGTCGTCTTTGCAAAGTCCATGTTTCACTTTAACAGAACCAGTCATACATTACAAGTTGGTACAATCAGACACAGATCAGCTCTCTACCTGATGATTACAAAAGCCTTTTTGGCCTTTTACTTCAGTGAGTTTGTGAACAGAATTGAGTTTCATGCTTCCAAAATGACCATGGATATATTGCCACCTTTTTAGAGCCAATGCTGCCAATGCTAAATCTGCTTGAGTAAAAGTGTGTATGACATCTTTGAGAGTGATTTCAAGTTTGAGCAGTGGGTGTGTGATAGGGAGAGAATGAATCAATGCTGTAAGTCTCCCTCTCGTCCTGTGATAGCGCTGCGTAAGGATGGTCGGGCTCACACAAAATGGTTGACTAGAGCACTTCCTATGAAACTGGAAGTCTGCCATTTTGTGCCGAAGCGGAGCTGCATGGTATCTGAGTTTCCAAACTGTGATCAGCTGTGCTGCATACAGCACTTGGCTGGTTCGTAGGGATGCACTGATTGCAGGACGGGGCTCAGGTGTTTATAAGGAATGCAGCTCATTCACTCACCCCCTTGCACTTTGGAAACAAAGACTGAAACGCCGTCAGGATTTATTGTTTACCTTTTCCAGACTGACAAACTCGTGGCTGAAGCTATTCCATCCCGGACTTTGGACTCGCCACTTACTCACGGATCCACCCTGGTCTGAAGGAGCACTTCACTACACCTCCCTGAGCACATAAAGAGATGGCCAGTGGAGCAGTGTTTGTGTGTAGAACTGTTTTTGTGTTTGAACTGTTTATTTTGCCCTGTGTTGTAACCAATCTCTGGTTTTAACCAGGAGTTTTACTTTGTGCTGTTTTATTTTGTGCAACCTTAATTTATAACCTGGTCTCAGCCATTGCTGGTTTCTTTGAGTTCCCCTGGAATAAAGTACCCGTGTAAGGGTTTGGACTATCCCTTGTTTCCTGTGATGTCATTTTGCACGCTACCACTTGTCTTCCCATGACAGGGTGTCAAAATGTGGCCCCTTTTCAGTGCTTTTTCAACTACTTGGTGATATAACTATGAGGCAATATAATGCTATTAACAAAAGAATCTTCAAGCTTCTTTTTTCTCCATTTACCTGAACAGAAAGGATTTGTTTGTATCACCTCATCCGCAAAGTTTTGTATAGCTATATATTCTGTAAGGGATCACCATTCCCCATTGTTGCACTCTATTGTTGTTTTCTATTCTCCCATTCCAGAGCTTAACTCTTCGATTCAGAGAATTACATCACGCATGAAACCTGTTAATTGTGCAAAACTTTTCAAAGGCTTTGCCACCCAATGTGATAACTTTCAATTTCGTCTTTATCGGATCAGCTGCAATAAACTATCCCTGAGAGCATGTAACCTGAATGTCAATCTTATGTAACCCAGTGCAATTCCTCAATACAGACCTTGTTTACTAGCAAACAAGAAGACTTACTGGACTAGAACCTTTCTGATTCTCTAGAAGCAGGTCAGACATGATCCTACTACTGCAGTACCTTATTGGATAATGCTGTAGATAAAGTGGGCCATGTAACATATGATTGTTGACATTCAATGTTTACTGCAGCTCATCCCCATTTTTTTTTTTTTTTTTAATACAAGGGCAGTGATTTATTAAAGGTTTAATGGACATTTGTCAAAAGTAGTAACTGAATAGTTCAAATCCAAGTTCTAAATCCTCTTTTATATCCACAGGTATATCTCTTCTTTATTGATGACTCTGCTGGTTCTCTGACGTTATTCACTGATTCATCACACCAAACTTCTGAAAGGGTCACTATTAGCATCCTATTAGTCACAATGAGAACACATGCTTGTTTTACACATGCATCCATTAAACCTGGCCATATCATCTGCAAAATGGATTTGCAGCCATACTCCCTTCTCTTCTGGCCAGCACCAACAAATGTCCATGTTACAGTGAATTGTCACCACACGACATCTCTTTCTGCTGGTTTTCTTTTAGCCAAATTAAGTGGAATTCATTAAATTGTAATTTATTATTTTCAATGACTTCAAAATCCTCAATCAGAATTATAAAGTAAAACTATTAATTCATACATTATTTAATTTGTATTTTAAGAATTATTGTCTTAATGAAGGTGTTTTTTCTTATAGAATAATGAATACAATAAAATTAGTTCATAATTATATTGTTGTAGACAGTAATTACCATCACACAATGACATGTATTATTTGTCGGTTTATCTTTGTACCTCACATTTTCACAGATCCGTACTTCAGAAGCAAATTACTTTTTTGCATGGATTATATTAGTTTATTCAATTTAATTTGAAATAATGGAGAGAACACAGCTTTAACAAAAAACGTATATTTTGTATTTTTCATCGACAGGCTTCCTGCAAAACAAAGATAACATAAGTTCTGGAGGCAATCTCAAAACCACAGGGAGCCTGTGTTTTGCTCATAGCCATAATAAATGTTGTCTTATGTACATTTGCATTATAATATGCCCATCAAGAGACCTATTCTCTTTCCACAAAAAGAATCACACAGGGTTAACAAAAGGAAAGAAATGACTTGCTTTGGGTATCAGTAGAGGTCTTTGTAGCAGCTGAGCAAGGCAAGAGTTTCATGAGCCGCTCTTTAATGCTGCGTTTGATGCTCCTCTGAGGATAGATGAAACCTAGAAGATACATCAGTCTTGATTAATACCACTATCTCAGTGACGAGTCCTGTGCATGCTGCATATACAGTAACACTGCAATGCTGAGGAGCTGGAGTGGGGAAACAGGCATCAGGCATAGTCATCCATTTCAAGCATTTCAATTGAGGACCTTAATTCAGAACAACATTGCTTTGTGACTCTTATTTATTTAGCATGCTCACTCAGTGTGTGTTTTAGACTTACAGTTCATTCATTTTGTAACTCACAAAATATGTAATATTTCCCAATGCCCTATGCTCCAACACACTGCGACTGTAGCCTCAATCAGTTATAAACATTACATTGTCTTACACTTCACATTCATTCCTAAAAAAAATAATTAAACCAAACATACATGAATTACTAAACTATATATGAATAATTTGTATGTATTTTCAAATGCAGGGTACTTTACGAAATGTAGTAAATAATAAGATAAAAGTTTAGGTTCGGTATCATGAGCGGAGAATAGATTGTCCACCCATATCCATACCAAGGCCTTGCCAAATAGGGATCATGGGTCAAAGGGGGATCCATAAGCATTCAATGGCATATTTGAAACAATTTTGCTTTCCAATAAAGCATTACTAGTGCACAAAATTGCCCAACAGCCTTCATCTATACCAGTCAGTCAATTTTGCAAAAGTATCACAAAAAAATGTTTAATTTTAAAAAGAATGGCTGAAAATGTAATGTGACACAACATGCAAAGGCATCACAGAATACAGAAAATGCCATGTGTCCTGATATGAGAAGAAAAAAGTATGAAACCTAACGGGTTTGGAAAAAACACACACAACTGTTAAATCTTTGACTGCAGTTCAATAGTTTAGTGTTATCTTTACCAGAGTAAGTTCAGTTTATAACCAGACTCCTATTCTATCACAAAGTGCACTGTTAATTGTGAGTGACAGTGGGGGGGAAAAAAAGAACTGATTGAAGATGGGCAAAACACCAGCAGCTTCAACACCAATAGAAATTGTCTATCTGTATCACAAACTCATTCGACTCATTAGTCCCATCGTACATTTTAGTGTAAAGCAATGACAAACCACTGTGTTTTGATGCATGTATTGTAGTGATGACAACCACAGTCATGCTGCACTGTAAATTGTATATCCGCTTTATCAAACCATCTTTTCTTCAAATTCAATTTGTTTTTTCAATTAAAAGACAGCTTTGGGCATTTCATTATAGGTTTATCTATTAGAAAGTCTTTAACAGAAAGAAAATTGAAATTCCAAATATTAAAGCAAAAACATTTATTTTCATATTATAAAGGCTGAAGGCAGTGTCTCGCAGCTTCTGTGGAACCTGCTGTTTTAAGATTCTTTCTGAAAAAAAAATGCCTGATACTACTTTGAAGAACTACAGCATGATTTGTCTTATTTGAATCCCCTCCAGACAGATTGAACATCATTGTAATTGCTTTTTTAGTTTCTCTTATTTCCTAAAAGTGATTGCATAGCAATCATACTCGTTGGTTTTAGATAGAGTTGCTCTAAGTATTTTGTTTTTGTGTGTGATCAAATGTTTATAGGGGAGAATACAAAAACATAATTTTAAATACAGTAATTCCCCCCCTCTTTTTTCAGTGTTCTGTATTTCATTTATTTTATTAAATAACTGTTTTTTGAACAGTGTTTATAAACATTTGTTTAAACAGCGCTCTATAAAACGAGAATAAATGAATAAAGCTTTTATAAAATAGTTGAAAGGGGATTTGTGAATAGCAAATGTTATTAAAATAAATCGGAATTGGCTTTAAAAAAAACAGTCCTTAAATAATTTCTTAATGTGTTTTTATGTCATTTTCTGTGACAAGTATACTGTACTTTAGCTCTAGGTCATATCCATCAATTTAAAAGGAAATTAATATATTATACTATATATATATATATATATATATATATATATATATATATATATATATATATATATATATATATATATATATATATATATATATATATACATATATACACACACAGACACACACATACATACACAAACACAGAATTCATAGCCTTTAACAAAAATTCTAATCAGTTTTACTGTCTGTACATGGATTAATCTGTTACAATTAACAGTTCCTAAAAACTTCATTTGACTTGTGTTTTAAATTTCTTAAACATTTCTTACATTTCTTAAAACAACCATGCATACCATTATATTCCTGTCCACTATTAGGAAAATTTTTTTTTTCCTAATAGTGGACACTATTTCCTGTCCACTATTAGGAAAAAATGTATAGGTCTTTTCACACTAGCCATTTCGACCAACAAGCACTTTCACATTGCCAGTTTCAAACCGAGACAAAACTGTTTTACCGGGGTGAACTCACCCCTGACAAAGTAGGATTGAGAATTTTCAACCCAGGATGAAGCGCTCACCTTGGGTTGAAAAATTGAATGTGAATGCAACAAGGTTACGCTCGCCTCGGGTTGAAAATGCGCATTACAGTAGCCAAAAACAAACGTCAAGGGGCAAGGTTAACAGATCCACGTGCAGTTGTAAAAAAAAAAAAAAATGTTAAGTGTTATGGAGTGATGATGATGTCCGGGAGCTGCTCAGTCTGGGCAAATGAAAATATCCAGCGGCAGCTGGATGGAACAAAAATAAACTTAAACAGTAGCACCCGGGATTGTGATTGTTGTCGTAGTTACCTGAAACGGTTACGTCTTGCACGGAGCACACGTTGCCAGCGCCTCCTGTACACAAGCCCTCCTTCGCAAAATAATCAAAACCAATGAAAGCCGTGTCGGGAGCCATTGGATATTTTCTTCCGCCACTGCGTTTGACACGGGTTGAAAATATGCAGTGTGAAACGGTCACGTCCAACCCCAGGGCGAATCTTAACCCGAGAACTGTAGAGCACGGCAAATGTGAATGCATGCAGGGATGAACTCAGGGGGGAGTCACCCCAGGGCCACCCCGTGTCGACTCAGCCCGAGTTTTGGTGGTGTAGTGTGAAAAGCTCTTCTGTTTTATTTATATTTGTGGTTGTAAAACCGACAATGGCTACTAGTGGCAAGTAGTTTTGTAAAACATGTATGTTTATGAGTAGGTAACAATGTGATTAGCAACAGCTGAGGGTACATCCATTTTAGTTAGCAATTAGGGGCCAAGCTGTGACAATGGTATATAAAGCCAGGTGCAGAGCCATCCCTCTGTTTGTTTTGTTTGGAGGAAAAATAGGTGCTGTGTGCTTTTACTATGTTACCTACTACACAAACCACATGTTCTTGAGGAGGAGGGAGCATTCTGCAAACTGGCAAAAACATGTATGCATTATTTGTAAGTGAGTAATCTATTTATTTTAGAGAGGTAAAGGGAGTAGCCCTCCTCTAATAGTTAGGGAGTCTTTTGTTTAGTTAGTGCCATTGACGGCAGGTTTGTTTTATTATTTGGATAGGGGAGTTTTCCCATGTTTTTGTTAAATGTGTATGCAATAAAACCAGCAATTTTTAAAAAAAAATCATGGTGTCCTTCAGCTGCCTCTTTCACCTGCATTGATCACAGCATAGAGGGAGGTATTGCCCTCAGTACACCACTAGGGGCAAACTTCTACACTATACAGTCGTCTCTGGCTAAGAGCGAAGTATTATCTTAGCCGAAGTGTTCTTTAAAGAATCAAATAAATATTTATTTATTACTTGTCATGACGCACATGCATCAACATATAAAATGAAAAGAATAAGTAAGAGAAAAGCAATAGACAAGTGTATGTTAATAAACTATAATAAAGTAACAGACAAACTAACGTTAATAAACTGTCAAACTAAATTAACACAGCACCCTTACACAGCAGCAGCTCTAGATGAATTATGAATACCTGTACAGAAGCAATATTCAAGATATGCACAACATTTAAAAGAATGGTAAAGCAACTCACCAGAACGGAAAACACCAAATTGCTCAGCTACTTAGAAATGCGAAGAAATAAATAATAATAATAATAATAATAATAATAATAATAATAATACTTGTGTCTGATTCATGGGTTTTCCAGGAGCTCAAACAATTTACAACTTTTTATAGCACGATAAACAGCGGCGTGTTTCACCGTTTGTTTACATGCCATTTTATAGCGAACAGGTGCACTCACGGAAATCAGAATGCAAAAACGAGGGAATTATATGATGGTGGTTCTAGAAAGATTGATTAAACCAATCAGAGTGCCTCAAGACACTCTCATGATGACAAGTCACATTTGAAAAGATTGACTAAACCATTTTAATTTAATTTTGATGATGATGAGTTATCAGGTTACAGTACTTTATAAGTGAACAAATCGCTTGCGGTGCCAAAAAAGGTGTTATTTTAAGAAAAGTTCCTGTTCCTTTAGGCAGAGCATTCACAATGGAAAAAATCTGTTTCATCACAAGGGTGTTCTCTAAGCGAAGTGTTCTCTTAGGAGGTGTTCCTATATGCGGAGAATACTATGTGTGTAATAAATATATATATTATATATATATATATATATATATATATATACACACACACACACACACATACATACATACATATATACACACACAGAGTACTGTGCAAAAGTTTTAGGCAGGTGTGAAAAAATGCTGTAAAGTAAGAATGCTTTCAAAAATAGACATGTTAATAGTTTATATTTATCAATTAACAAAATGCAAAGTGAGTGAACAGAAGAAAAATCTACATCAAACCAATATTTGGTGTGACCACCCTTTGCCTTCAAAACAGCATCAATTCTTCTAGGTACGCTTGCACACAGTTTTTGAAGGAACTCGGCAGGTAGGTTGGCCCAAACATCTTGGAGAACTAACCACAGTTCTTCTGTGGATTTAGGCAGCCTCAGTTGCTTCTCTCTCTTCATGTAATCCCAGACAGACTCGATGATGTTGAGATCAGGGCTCTGTGGGGGCCATACCATCACTTCCAGGACTCCTTCTTGTTCTTTATGCTGAAGATAGTTCTTAATGACTTTTGCTGTATGTTTGGGGTCGTTGTCATGCTGCAGAATAAATTTGGGGCCAATCAGATGCCTCCCTGATGGTATTGCATGATGGATAAGTATCTGCCTGTACTTCTCAGCATTGAGGAGACCATTAATTCTGACCAAATCCCCAACTCCATTTGCAGAAATGCAGCCCCAAACTTGCAAGGAACCTCCACCATGCTTCACTGCTTCTGCTACAGCCAAATATTTCAAATTTTGACTCATCAGTCCAGAGCACCTGCTGCCATTTTTCTGCACCACAGTTCCTGTGTTTTCGTGCATAGTTGAGTCGCTTGGCCTTGTTTCCACGTCGGAGGTATGGCTTTTTGGCTGCAAGTCTTCCATGAAGGCCACTTCTGACTAGACTTCTCCGGACAGTAGATGGGTGTACCAGGGTCCCACTGTTTTCTGCCAATTCTGAGCTGATGGCACTGCTGGACATCTTCCGATTGCGAAGGGAAGTAAGCATGATGTGTCTTTCATCTGCTGCAGTAAGTTTCCTTGGCCGACCACTGCGTCTACGGTCCTCAACGTTGCCCGTTTCTTTGTGCTTCTTCAAAAGAGCTTGGACAGCACATCTGGAAACCCCTGTCTGCCTTGAAATTTCTGCCTGGAAGAGACCTTGCTGATGCAGTATAACTACCTTGTGTCTTGTTGCTGTGCTCAGTCTTGCCATGGTGTATGACTTCTGACAGTAAACTGTCTTCAGCAACCTCACCTTGTTAGCCGAGTTTGGCTGTTCCTCACCCAGTTGTATTCCTCCTACACAGCTGTTTCTGTTTCAGTTAATGATTGTGTTTCAACCTACATATTGAATTGATGATCATTAGCACCTGTTTGGTATAATTGTTTAATCATACACCTGACTATATGCCTACAAAATCCCTGACTTTGTACAAGTGTACCTAGAAGAATTGATGCTGTTTTGAAGGCAAAGGGTGGTCACACCAAGTATGGATTTGATTTAGATTTTTCTTCTGTTCACTCACATTGCATTTAGTTAATTGATAAATATAATGTATTAACATGTCTATTTTTGAAAGCATTCTTACTTTACAGCATTTTTTCACACCTGCCTAAAACTTTTGCACAGTACTGTATATATATATATATATATATATATATATATATATATATATATATATATATATATAAATCCAGGGCTGGCAATGGAACGTGAAACAAGCAATTTGATTGTTTGAGGAAGGTTCCAGCTGTCCATATATTGGATGGATACGGACAGCTGGAGCCTTGTCACATTCAAAATCACTGTGCTGCATCCACAGATTTTAAAGTACCGTAGCCATCTTGTTTAGAGTTACAGATGTACACCAAGTATAAAACTGAGTGACCAATTACCAGCAAAAAAGTAGTGTAGATATGCTGATTTGGATGAAGAACAATTAAATGAACTGGAAGATAGCAAAACAGAATACCCCCCCCCCCCCCAAAAAAAAAAAGTTAAAATATTGCTGTCTTTATTGTCACTCACTCCGACTTTGTCACTTCAAGTAATGTATTTTTAGTGGTTTTAAACGCTACAGAAAAAAACAAAAACGACACAACTGCACATATCCACCCGTCTCCGACACAGACCTTGAAAAATGACTGAAATCCATTATTTTACTCCCGTTCTGCTGAAACAGCGTCTTGCATTCACAGAATATAGATGTATTCAGTGCTGTCTCAACTCCGCCTCCTGGTGGATATTTAAAATGGGAATGTAAAATTCAACACATCAAAAACAAACATTTACTTACTTTTCCATGTTTCAATTAAATCAATGTACTCAGCTTAATTTAGTGTGTAGTTCAAAGTTCTAAATGGGACTACTTTTGTGGTCCCTTTATTGGCGTAAGGATATTTAATAATAATAAAAAATAGCAATATTGTATGAAGTTCAGCTATTCTTACACCCTTACCCTAGCATATTTATGTCCCGCCTCTGCTCACTAATGATTGGACACCTGCATAACAAGGGGCGGATCTTTGATTCTCCCATTTTTTTAAACCTACTAAAAGACCCAGAGTGGCTCATCCAGTTAAAGCGCTGCCACTGGGAGCGCAGGATGAGTTATACAGCTTGAACAGTGCCGGTTTGCGCCCGGGCTGTGGAAAGAGACTTTGGTGAGAACTCCGAAGTGTCTCAGTTTAATGAAAAACTGTGAGATTTGCATCTCAACGGAAAATAAGTAAGCCATAGATATTTAAATGCAGTGGTAGTCCTGACAGTAAAATACTGTAATGTCATTTTAATTCAAAGGCCATTACATGTAACGCCGCACGGCTGTTAAACTAGGCACCCTCACGAGACGATCACTTCTCAAGTATACTGTAGTAAAATAGGATTCTGCAGCCTTGAGTAAACATAATCATGATCATACAACAAGCTGCTTACCCACGAGGACTTGTTTTGATGTACTGTCCTCAGTGATTAAATGCTAGTAAATGCCATAATGTTTGTCACATTATTTCACAGCTGGCTGAAACAGAAAGGTTTGATATTTTACTTTAGACAGGGTTGTTGATATGATGTCACCTGCGATTTCCAATATGCACATGAGCATCAGCTGGTAAAACCCTGTACAGAATGAGCATGAAACAGGGTTTTCATGCATTGTATTTTAACAGAGAACTACAACTTTTGTCAACAGGTGCATATTCCATCTCTTGTTTTACGCGTGGACATCAGCTCAGATATTAAAAGATATTAAATGATTTTATGTATTGAACAGACGTTTTATCCTGTCCCATTATAATGCCAGATACTGTTACACAGTGAACACAAATTGAGATTGGTAGCAAAAAAAAAAAAAAAAAAAGCGCTATTTTGCTTTCCTCAACATTACTGGACTTCATTGATTTCAACGTTGACACATTTGAAATACTAAATACTAAATTAAATGCATGTATTCATATTTCATAGTGATTAAATACATTCAATTTTTCATATTGGCTTGAAGTAAAGATATTATTGATAAGGCCTAATTTTAGTACCTATACTCAATACTAAGAACTTACTAGAAGCCCTAATTGTTTTCCAAGAGGAAGATGAGGAAGACCGTGAAGATGGTTCCCTGCGTCAGCTACTTTTCCAGGTGCATCATCCGGTCTCCCTTGGCACAGAGCCATGGGGTGAGGATACAGCCACCTCTCTAACCAAAGGGTGATGGGGAATAGTGCTGTGTAGGAGTAAGGGACACTGTTCACCAGTGCCTCCTTGGTGTACTCTGGCCCCAGGCAGGAAGAGCATCTGCCGTCCTCAACAGGCAGACTGGCCTTGCATGTCTCTCGGACAAGAAGCAAGCAATGCAGTGTACGGTATACAGATGTACATCTGTTGCCTTAATCTGCTTATAGATAGCAACTGGGCGCGTCAAGACCCGAACAACACCGTTTTGGTACCGGACCGGGGGTGTGACGTTAGCACCGGGTCGGTACGATATGGTACCAGGTCGGAGTTGGGCGGTGACTTTAGCACCAGGTCAGTACAGTATGGTACGGGTACCGTACCTTGTCGGTACCAGTTCGGTGATTTTAGCACCGGGTCAGGAACAGAGCAGGTCGCTGACCTCGGTACCATTACAGTACGGGTCCACCGGTTCGTAGTCATTGCAGGTAGCAATGCACAGGGATTCCCTTATGTACAAACCACTGGCAAAACCACTCAGCCAGTACACATACGAAACTGAGGGAAGCCTGCTTGTTCAACGTACTAGCCTTTGCAGTGATGATGCTAAAAGCAGTCACCAAAACAGCATCAAGATACTGTGGATGAGATTGCAAGCAATCAACATCCGAAGCGCGTATCTTGGTCCTGCGCAGTGCTGCTGAGCCCAGCAGCTGCTCTCACTGTACGTGTACAAAGCACCACGTTGAAGACCAGCCTGCAGACAGAGGTAACAAGTACTTATCTGAACAAGGTTCATCCATCAGGTCAGTCTTGAAAGGAAAAATGGCATAGAGGTCTGTGAGTGCAGTGCTTTTATGGCCTCCAGGGAGGGCCATGATGGTGTCACAGGCTCTGTAAGTAGCTTTGTTATAGCTTAATCAGGTTTCGGGGTCTTCAGGAGGTAATTACCCATGCAGTAATGGTTACATTTCATACTGTCATACAATCAACTACTAATTTAAACAAATAATTTAAACATTATATGTTATACAGCAAATAAGCCCCTTAGCAAAAAATCCCAGATGCAAACATACATGTTATATGAATAATTCAGGATCACATCAACCTTATACATAATTATTAAATCTATTGTCAATGTTGACTTTTAAATGTATAGCTTTGATTATACCATACTGTGATGAAAAATAAAAACCATTATCAAGTATATTTTAATAGTGTTTTCTAGTTCAAGTCATTAAGCACCCACAGGCTATCATCTTCAAAGATCTTCAATGCAACATGGATGAGAGGGATTGGATTAGAAAACAGGAGCGCACAGACATATTTCAGTCTTTGTGAAAGTTAGTCAGTCAAGACTGATGTTTATTAATAACACGGCAGTTTAGTATTGTGATACATTTAATAAAATTGATCTATACTGACTAACTGTAGGTGGGTGCAGGCACCACTGGGCAGTGACTATGAAACAGGTAGGTGTAGGCACCACTGGACAGTGACTATGAATACAGGTAGGTGCAGGCACCACTGGACAGCATGTGGCTAAGCATGGTTTCATCTAAAGATTTACTAGCTTATAGGTATTTCTTACAACCCACATACAATATAACTTATTTGGAACTACTGTAGTAATGTGGTCTGATGAAGAATTACAGCTATATATATAGAACTGCTTTATCCAAAAATATTTCTGCCAGTTTCTGGGTAGTGTGAATCACCAGAAAACTGCTATCTCTTCCTGTCCATGAAGCTTTAAGTCTCCACTGTAGCTACTGTCTGATAACAGTATTTTAGTCTATTTTCATGTTTGAAATTTAAGCAAGACCATTTTCATTGTTGATGTACAAACTAATGGGCACTAGAGGTTTTCTTTTTTTTTCAAACACTAATCCGTGTGGGGCTTTGTGGGTCAGCTAATGAAGGAAGCAATCCTGTGTATTATGAATCACTTCTGGTAGCACAATAAGTACTAAAATCAGAGACTTGCTCAAGGAAATTGAGCAAGTCAACAGGTGTTACAACAGATCTTTCCAGTCCTCCACTACAAAATCGGACCGATTAATCAACTAATGAGTTGATCGCAGATTATTTTTTTTACAATTGAAATCGTGCACAATTTTTTTTTTTTTTTTTTATAAAATACAACAACCAATAGAAGATCAGCATTTTCTCCATGGCAGTCCAATCATAAGTGATTGGAGACAGGACATAAACAGTTGAAGGTATTCTCTGCCTCTGCTGAGAGCATTGTGTAAGTTTAACCAATGGAAGAGTCAAATATCTGCCCTGGTTTTGGAGCTGTCCAATCATGAGTGAGCAGAGGCGGGACAAATATGCTAGGCCCCAAGCGGAGTAACAATAGCTGAATTTTGCACGATACTGCTTATTAGAGCGTTACTGAGAATTATATTGAGAACGTCAAAGTAAGATTTCAATTTAGTTTTTACAAATAAAAAAAAAAAAAATGTCAGACAACGGCGGCATCGTAGTCAATTTGGTTATGAATCAAATTTTCAAGAACTTTCTCAGAAGCAAATGGAGATTGTTAAAAAAGAGAGGTATACACACCACAAATACCAGAACCGACACAGGAAGGGAAGGGATCTACTTGCCACTTCCAACATTCTAATTATTAAAAGGTATCCGTGGCTTACCGGTAGCTGTCAATTAAAAAAATAATAATAATGCTTTTGTTCAGTACAGAAGAGGTTATACGGAACAGCACTGGCTACAGCAATCTAGAATAGAACAAAGTCAGCACAAAATATGGCACTTGCGAGCCACTGTTACCTCAGAAATTTTGGACAACCCCAAATTTATGTTCAAATGGATAGGGAAGCGTAGGGATACAATACATCACAATTAGCAAGCAAGAACTGGCTTTCAGAGGACACAGTGAAGGTACCAATTCCTCAAATAGAGGATAGAATACTTTTTTCTGACTTCTTGGCAATTGTAAAAGCTCTCCAGGCAGGGATCATGTTTAATCTGACCAATTCCTGTCCACAGACAGGTTGGTTGCCAGTCTGTCTGGGTTCACCAATCCTGGACATGCATTTGTACCCCCAGAATACTGGCGGGAGATTGGGTGCCCGGGATTGGTGAAGGCGGATGGAGGGCGGGGTTTAATGTGAAGAGATAAATAGGAGTGCATGCCTGAGCGCAGTTGTGTGAGTGACAGAGGCTGTCTCAGTGACAGCAAGAGGTAGAATGGAATTTAGTACAGAGATAGGTTATTATTTTGTTTTGCTTTGGCGTGGTCCTTAATTGTTTATTTGACCTGTGCTAACAAACTGCTGAATACAAGCACAAAGCTACTGCCTGTGTGGAGCCTGCTTTCATTTTACACACAAGATGTTACAATGTTATTTTAGGAAAATCATATTTTTCTAAATATTGTGCCGTTTACTAAAAAAAAAAATCTTTGAAGGAGGGCACAGCAAAAAAAGTCTGGGAACCCCTGCTCTAAACTAAAGCAGCTTACTCAACTGTCAGTTTTAAGATGGTCAGCAAAGTTCTTTCAATATGATATAGCAAAGTGTGATCAGAAATCATTGCACATTTGCAACAACAATTTGCTTTTTGTTAATAAGAGACTAAAATTTAAAAGAGTTCTGCCTGTATTTTATCTTTGAGACACTAGTAATAATCCTGTGTTTGTGAACTTTAATAAATTGTCCACCTTGTAAAACACATACAACCAGCACTTTGTGATGGCATGAAACAAAACCAGGGGAATATTAACTCCATTACTCCTTTCCAAGGATTGTGATTTATATTGGATATTTAAAGTGTGTAGCTTTACATGGGGGGACCTTAAGAACAGGATGATCAATAACTGTTTTTTATTATTATTATTATTTTAGGGACTTGATACAAAACTACAACAGATAAAAACCGTTTTCAGATACTATATTGTTTTTATAGGATTTTGAACCACCCCATTAGTCCATAGGTTTAAAAAACTTCTTTAAACACTGAACACAAATGCATTAAAACCAGTCTCTCTTTTATGAGGTAATTAGGATGCAATAAACTATTTTATTTCATGTGTCAAAGCAATTATAGTCAGAAGCATTAACTGCATTCCAGAGGATTCACACGCACCATGGTAATTAGTAAAGTTCAGGTGTTTAATTAGCATTTTCCTGTTGTGCTTTTGAGATGCCAAGCAGCAAAGGTTCTGATGTTTTAACCTTGAATAGTAGCTCAGCCACCATGATCCAATAATAACCGTAATTTGTGCAGTTTGCCAACTTTTGTGCTTAAATACAACAACTGTACATTAATCAATGCCACTTTACACTGGTGTTTAAATATGTTTAGCACATTTAACACTGCTGCTCAATATTATACTACTGCTGCTAAAAATGCCTGCCAAGTAGGCTGAAGAATTTATTCTGCTGCAATTGTGGAAAATATGTCTATATATATATATATATATATATATATATATATATATATATATATATATATATATACATATATATATATATATACATATGATAGCCCTTCCAATTAGGATATTTAAACACTATTTCCCTTATTCAAAAATATGGTATACATGCTATAACTTGTTATATCACAAAATGTTTGTTTTTCTGTTCATATATATATTAGGAACACAAAACCAAAAGAGAATTCTTTCCTTTAAAAACATATCATGCAAAATTACATCATAGTAATGTCTGGTTTTAACATGGTTAGACTGGTCTTAAATGCACTAAATGAATGTGTAGTCAATAGGAAGATTTAACTTATTTATTTATTTATTTATTTATTTATTAAGAAACAGTACTTTACTGAGTAATGTTAATGACAAGTATCAGCATTTGTATAAGTTACTGTCATTTAGACAATAATTGAGTCCTCCTTTTTTAATCTTTTCTAATACAGTGCTATAAAATGAAATGACAATTTACTGGATCTTTTCATTACATAACCAGCATTCCAGAAAGTGAAACACATCATTATTCAAAAGCAGAAAAGTTCAAAGCAAGCATATAATATGGGTCACGAAACAACAAGTTCTAATAGAATTCAGAATCACATTGCATTGTAAGCTCATACAAACCTTGAACATACTACAGCTGCTCGTCAACAACATGAAATACATTGTCACTGCTCCCCTCATATGGGCTCTCCTTGAAATCAAATCGGCACAAAACTGATTACCAACAGAACTAAATGATAGAAATGTCTGATTGGAATAATAATACTCGCTTTAAAAAGAGCTGAATTCCCAAGCAAGAAAATGTGTTACTTTAACATTAACATTTTTATTAAGGAACTGATCATTTAAAACACCCCTCTCTCTTCTCACCAAAATATATTTAATCACATAAAGCACACTTTTTTGGGGGCCTCAGTCAGCAAACCCTTTAACCACATGCTTTGCCACAGCCTTACCTTCAGAAAAATCTATCAGTCCCAGCAAGTGAAGCAGTTTCAGAGAGGCACAAACAATCACAACAATGCCCACCGTTTGCAGTCCCTCTATCTCCCACTCAACACTCAGCATGCTTTCAAGGGGCACACCATCCAGTCTATAATCCCGTGTCTATAGTTGCTGTTCTGTTATTGTTGCCAAAAAACTCTATGTGTGATGTATTTTATAGATAAGTAAGATAATAAAAGTAGTCAGCAGCTAATATTGTTGGAAGAAAGCAAAAGAATTAAAAAAAAATAGTGTCAACCAAAGCATTGCATATCAAGCTCTCTTCTGTTGTTAGTTTTACAAAGTACCGGGGAGTTCTCCTGGAATGCTCTGCCGACCACTTAGTCCCTTGTTGCGACATCCTATGAAGCAGTTAATGCTACCGTAGGGCTCCTGAAAAACATCTGTTCTACGACTGTGTCAGTTTGGAAAACACTCCCTTAAAAAAAAAAAAAATGCACTAGGGAGCACCATGTATCAAGCAACTCTGTGCATTCTAATACGTTTGGTATTTCTAAAGAAACTTCTTGTTTTATCTGTTAAACCTGGCCAATAATAGGACCAGAAATAACAGTTGTTATCTGTACTGTCAACTTGTCCAGAGCTATACTTATAGGCATAGTTTAAATTGATTAAATCATTTCATTTCATAATGAAACATCCCCAGAAGATAGTCAAAAGTAAAAATAAAAAAATCACATGAAAAACGGTCTAAGTGAGATGCCAGTAATTGAATGCAGAGTTTTTTCGTCACAGGAAAATTAAACGGTCCAAGTGAGATGCCAGTATTTAAATCCAATGTTTGCTAGATTTTAAAGCTCCATTATTATTTTAGAAAATAATTATCCCTCGTGGGACATGGATATGGTGAAGGCATCAGTACGTACATATCCATATAAATCTAGAGAACTGGAATGGAATTTAGTAAGGACGTTCTTTAGTTCTGTAGAAACAATGAGCTAATAAGGCTGTTTTTTCTGAAAATAAAATACTAGATACTGAGGTAAAACTGCAATTATACATCTCGGCAAATTCATCAGCTAACTGCAAATATCCTTATTTAGGGAAAAAAGCATAATTAAAAACACATGATCACAATTAAACCCATTGATTTATTATGGTTTTGGCTGCCTATCAACCAGGTAAACACACCATAGAAAGCAGCCGAATCTCCTGCAGCACTCTCGGAATATTCCATTATCATCTACAGTGAGGTAATCGTCTAATGGAGCTTTCTGATTGGAGGATGAAAGTCTTTTTTTTTTAGTCGTTGCCAATTGTTTATTTTCTTCCAATTTGAAATGGCCAATTATTTTTAGGCTCAGCTCACCGCTACCACCCCTGCGCTGACTCGGGAGGGCAAAGACGAACACACGCTGTCCTCTGAAGCGAGTGCCGTCAGCCGACCACATTTTTTCAAACTGCGGACTCACCATGCAGCCACCCAAGAGCTACAGCGTCGGAGGACAACACAGCTCTGGGCAGCTTACAGGCAAGCCCGCAGGTGCCCGGTCAGACTACAGGGGTCGCTGGTGCTCGGTGAGCCGAGGACACCCTGACCGACCTAACCCTCCTTCCCCCCGGGCGGTGCTCGGCCAATTGTGCGCCGCCCCCTGGGAGCTCCCATCCTCGGTCGGCAAAGGAATAGCCTGGACTTTAATTCGCAACGTCCAAACTATAGGTCACTTCCTGCACTCCACGAGGAGCGCCTTTACTGGATGCGCCACTTGAGAGCCCCCTGGAGGATGAAAGTTCTGAAATGTGTAATTATCTAGATATGCCCAGTCCTCAGCATAAAAAGTGCTGGGAAATAAATCTTAGTGAGATGCCAGTAATGGAATACAGCGTATATATTAGACAAATTTCCTGATACTATGAATTATATAGTCTATATGGTCCCAGCCAAATTTAGCAGTCACTTATTGTAATTTACTCTTGTAATACAAATTCACTGAACACAAATTTCCTGTTAAGCCCCGGTCACACCTGGAACGATAACGACAATGATAACAATAACCATATGGAGAGGTCACACCAGAACGAAAAAGTTCTCACATATTGTACAGCAAATGCCAATCAACTTTTTAGTACACGCACACTTTTATTTCCAGCAAGATAAGGGACAGTGATGAGAACATTAAGAAATACTCCTGTTGTATTAGATCAACAGAAGGTGTATTAGACAGAGAAGACGAGTGTGGGTACACAGAATACTACAGAGCAGGGAGTTAGGGGAATTCCACACGCTCGTTGGTATAGTCAAGTGCTGAAAATTACGCCGCGGGTATTGCCTCAAGGAAGTATGCATTGGGTACAACTACTTCCCATTCAAGTAAAACAAAATAAGAACATGGTATGTATCGTTGATTACACCTTACTTTATGATGATAGATGATACTCCATAAATTATGTATATATTTATACTACTAATGATTTATTTTTGTTATTATTATAAACAAACAAAAAAAAGCAACTACAATATGCAGACTGACATGTCTTTATGGAGCACATAGGATCATACGTCATGCTTGTGCTATAATTATACATTAATGGCTGTTTATCAAATAATTTACAACACAAAAAAAAAAAAAAGATTCCTTGATGTATACTAGAACCAGTTTTCCGACATGATGTTCTGCAGTGGAACAGCGGAGGGAAGTCTTCTCTGTAGTAAATCATTGCAAAAATATATATATGCAATGCCTGTATTTACTGTTTATCGTGTTTAAAATAATATATAAAATAACACCAGGTAGGTGATGTCACATTTAATACGGCCCTGATTGGCCAGGAACATTTATCGTTATCGTTGTAGCAGAAAAAAAAAATTTAAAAAAAATTGCTCTGAAAGCGATAGCTATCGTTATTGTTTACAATAACTGTTATCGTTATTATTATTATTATTATTATTATTATTATTATTAGTTTATTTAGCAGACGCCTTTATCCAAGGCGAGTTACAGAGACTAGGGTGTGTGAACTATGCATCAGCTGCAGAGTCACTTACAATTACGTCTCACCCGAGGAACGGAGCACAAGGAGGTTAAGTGACTTGCTCAGGGTCACACAATGAGTCAGTGGCTGAGGTGGGATTTGAACCGGGGACCTCCTGATTACAATCCCTTTTCTCCATTCATTTGAACTGGAACGATTTTTAGAAATCGTTATTGTTATCGTTCCAGGTGTGACCGGGGCTTCAGTGCGGATTATTTTGGAGCCCACTCAGGGAATACAAATTTGAATACAATATAAAACTGCCCCAATTAGAGTGCAAAGGATACTGGGAAATGTATTAACTTGCAACCAGATTCACGCCTCTTATGATGCATTTCGAGTTGCCATAGTGCTCACGCATCAATGCCATCTCCATGAAGCAGCGCAAAAGTGTGCACTATCCTTGCAGACAAGTGGTGGATAATGCACCACCATACAAGAAAAAGAAAGGTGTTGCTGCAGGTTTCAACATTGCAGCGAACACCGTCAACTATTCTGAAAAACTGGGTACAACAGTACAATCATTAACTCTTACCTCAATCCCAGACATTTTGGTGCTCATAGATGACCTTTTGGCAGAGAGTACTGACTTTTCAAACATCATTTGTCTCATGACAATCAAGGAAGGTTTGAAATGCCATGTAGTCTCAAAAAAACAGTAAAAGGGTGATTTCTTATCAGCATTGTGCACAAGATGACCTTGATAACTAGACAATAACGTATTCCTCTGTTTTGACATTAAAAAAGAATTCCAGGTTGAGATTATACAGTTTGTCTTGTTGTGGCCACTAACGCCACAGTATTTTATACGTGGGAATCTTATACACTGTGATAAATGTATTTGAACTAAGCAAGAGCTAAACCTTAGCATTCAAGATGTTAACCTTTTCAGCTGAAAGCAAAAGTCATTTATTCCACTCAAGAGTAAGGGGATACATATTGAGAACTATAACCAGCATATTCCCAGACTTGGATGTTTACAATAATGGAGTTGCATTTTAGTCCTAGGTGGTTAAAATAGTACTTATTTTCTGCTGAAGTTTAATTTCAAGCTTTTCCCTTTGTTGTACACCATTTCAATTAAGTAGCCTTTTGATAGCCAAAGATGTCATTGTCAAGACAAAAGGTGCACACTTACTAAGCTTTTTCTTTTACAATATATTCTGTACATATATTTATACAACGGCTTAAACAATTTCAGCAATCAATCAATCTGTATTGCGTATATAGCGCCTTTCATGATAAATCGCAACAAAAATAACTAAAATGTATATTATACAAAACTATTTAAAGTAAGTAAATAGGTTTTACTATTTCTATCTAAAAAAAAAAAAAACAGTGACAAAAATCAACATATTCAGTACCGGCCATGTGGTGTAGCATGATCTGGTAAAGTCCTGTACTCATGCTTTTCTTTTCTTTGGGCAATCTGATCAGAATTCTCGAATTGCGTTGGCTTACACTGTCAGCTGGATAAGATTTGGTTTCATTACAATTGGATAAGTATGTTTTGGTTTCTTACTGGGGTTGCTTTGAGTCAGTCACAAGATATGCAATTATAATGGCCAGTGTTGTGTGATACACCGTGATTAAGGAGTCCCTCTCCCCTGTCCATTAGAATCTCTATAAACCCAAACAACAGTGCAGGATTTGGAGGAGGACCAAAGAAAAGAGAATACCTGTAGTCTACTGTAGTTGTCAAAACAATAGGAGTTTTATTCTTATTAAAAAAATAATAAGACTGGAGTTAATGCTTGAAAGTTTGTCCCACAGTCAATTAACTACAGCTATTTTACACATTTGGCAGTGTCATTGGCAATGTAAAAATGCAAACTGAGCCATTCCATGTGTTTAACGACACTGTTAATGTTCCCTTGATTTCTATCTATGTGCATTGGTAGTTGTGGAAAATGAATGCTCACAAATCCATGGCTGAATGCCAGGATAATTAATTACTTACTTTATTATCTCCTGTGTGAGCTTAGCTTTTATGGAAAATAATAACTACAATAAAAAACTAAAGAATGCAGAGATTGTAAAATTAATATTTTTAAAACATTGGCTCATGTCAAGGATCACAGCTGCTTTTTGTACTTACAGTATTATGTTTTAATGAACAGTCATTTGAATGTACTTAACACTGTATAAGTAGATGCTATTGACCTTTGGTATGACAGTACTGCAACGTAAGCAATACCAGACACAAAGGGAATTATTACAGACTACTGATTGCTTTTTGGTCAGTCTATTTTTTTTCCAGATTTTTTTTAAGTTGTATTTTTATTGCATTTTAAGGCTGACATTTTGTCTTTCAGCTTGTTTTTTCACCTGTAACTATCTTTTTATATACAACAGCTGTTGCCACAGTGATAAAGTAAAGAGTCTCGGATTTAAACTCACTGAGTAATTCTTAAAATGCCAGCAAAACACGACTGCGCCAACTTCTGGTGAAATACTGTATTTTCATCTAGTCAGATGACATCCTCCATTAACCAGCCATGTGTGGAGCTAACCAGGCCAGCAACTGTAGTATTTGGGATTAACAGAGTTTTATCATCTATGATTTTGCAAGTTTTCCAGCTATCGAAATCTCTATAGACAGTTTGGTAGAAAGTGATTCATTAGAAAAAAGTGAAAGAACAAAAGTAAAGAGCAAGAGGAGAGAGGAAAAAACACCAACTCAAATAGGTTATTCCTTGTCAAAAGATGTGTCTTCTCTAAATTAGGCATTGTGTGTCTTTTCAGAGCAATTTTTTAAATAACACAACAGAAATGAAAACATGTTTGCTGCACTATTGGTGATGCGCTCATTAACCGATAAGCTCAAAAAGAGAAACCAGTGGCAGAAAATGACATTTTAATAATGTAGTAAGCAGTCATGAACTGGAAGATAGCAAAAAAAAAAAAAAGTCTTTATACTCAGTCACCCTGACTTTGTCACTTAAAATAATGTATTTTTAGCAGTTGTAAACCCTACAGAAAAACACAAAAAGTCTTTTCTGCACATTATCCACCCCTCTGACACATACCTTGGAAAATTACTTAAATCGTTGTGTTTATTTTTATTTCTCCCATCTGTTCTGCTGACACAATGTGTCTGCACTGTCTAACAGAGAAAAATAACTCTGTGCCATCTCAACTCTGCCCCCTGGTGTATTTTTCAACAGCAATGTCCACAATATCAAAAATACAGATGTTCTTTCTTTTGCATGTTCCAATAAAATTAATTTAGTGTGTAGTTCAAAGTTATAAATGGGATTACTTTACTGACATAAGGATATTTAATAAAAAACTAATACTTTTTGCCCTAAACAAACATTTATGCTTTGTCTTAAAATCTACTGCTGGGCCTGGATTTTAAATAAGGCCCTTCAAGGCGACCGTATACATGGAATATACAGACTTCTCGGGGGTTGGAGGATGCCCTGTCGGGCCTTATTGTGTGTGTAATATATATATATATATATATATATATATATATATATATATATATATATATATATTACACACACACATACTATTATATCATAGAAGATGACTGACCAGAGGGAAGACTATTGTTACCGACAGGGGGCTAAAATACCCGAAGCCACAGATAGTCTTCCCCAAGGGCATTTAATTTTCCACTGTGCATATTTAATACATAAATCAGGTCAAGCAAATAAGTGAGGCAATATAGTAAGTCCCTGACAAGATAAAATATCTGCATCTCAGAAATCAAGAAACACCTCTTTGAGGAAACAGCCCTGAAGACAACAACTGCCTTTAGAAAACACTCTTGCAATATCATGGACTTGGGGTGTGAAGGATTCTGAAATGAGCAGGGCTAAGAGGAAGTGGATGATGTTGATTTTAAAGTGGGCATTATTTTCAATATAACCAAGTATTGTACAGAGGTTGCATTAATGCAAAATTGTGTGTCCTAGACGCAAAATAAATCCATTGGACAGAAAAATATTTTGTCTTGCGTTCACGGGACACACACACACACAATGGGAAAGGGATGCAGACATCCATATTCATGGTAATCTATTACACTGCAGCAAAATTACCATAAAATACTTGCTTGTTTAAAAAAACCTGTTCTGCAATATAACAGCATCGATTAAGGTACACTCCAGTCCTGTAGGTGGCAGCAATAAGCCTCGTATTTGGCTTACGCAGCAATATCTTAACCGATTAATCTAGCTCAAAGCATCCACACTGTAGTACTGTTTCACGTTTAGTCTGGTTTAATGCGTACACACACTTAAGATAGTTCGGCTACAGTTCCTAGCAGCACAATGATCAGTGGAAATGAATATGATAGTATTCTACCATGCACTGCATTTTCTTTTACAATAATGTGTTATGCCCCATATTAGAGGTCCATATTGCTAACAAGAAATAAAACAAGTATTTTGGAAAAAGTAAATGCGAACACACACAAGTAGGGCTTAAAAGTAAACTCAGAAAAAGCTGTTAATTACAAAACAAATCTTTGCTTTTACCTTCATATTGTGAACCGGCCGGCACCACTCACAGTTCTTGCCCCTTTAGAAATTGTCAACATGTTCCTATCCAGTTTTAAATAACTTTAGCATAACAGAGGCAGAAGTGTTAAAGGGACTAGGAACTCTTAAAATAAACAAATCCCCTGGGCTGGATGAGATCCTCCCAATAATACTCAAAGAAATGAAAGAAGTTATTTACAACCGTTAACCAAGATCATGCAACAGTCTCTTGACACAGGGGTTGTACCGACAGACTGGTGAATTGCAAATGTAATACCAATCCACAAAAAGGGAAACAAAAGCGAACCAGGTAACTACAAACCAATAAGCCTGACTTATTATTTGTCAACTTATGGAAACTATAAAAAGATCCAAAATGGAAAATTACCTATATAGTAACAGTATCCTGGGAGACGGTCAGGATGGTTTTAGGACATGGAGATCGTGTCTACTAACCTGCTTGATTTTTTTGAGAATGCAGCATCGACAATGGACAATTGCAAACATATTATATGGTTTCTTTAGATTTCCAGAATTATTATTTGTTTATTTAGCAGATACCTTTATCCAAGGCGACTTACAGAGACCAGGGTGTGTGAACTATGCATCAGCAGCCGAGTCACTTACAACTACGTCTCACCTGAAAGATGGAGCACAAGGAGGTTAAGTGACTTGCTCAGGGTCACACATGAGTCAGTGGCTGAGGTGGGATTTGAACTGGGGACCTCCTGGTTAACCTCTGGACCACACAGCCTAATTCTCAAACTGAATGCAGTAGGGATTCAAGGAAATGCATGCACATGGATTAGGGGAGTGGTTAACATGTAGAAAACAGTAAGTACTGATTAGAGGAGAAGCCTCAAAATGGAGCAAGGTAACCAGTGGTGTACCACAAGGATCAGCATTAAGTCCTCTGCTCTTCCTAATCTACATTAATGACTTAGATTCTGGTATAATAAGCAAACTTGTTAAATTTACAGACAACACAAAAATAGGAGGAGTGACAAACACCGTTGCAGCAGCAAAGGTCATTCAAAATGATCTAGACAACATTCAGAACTGGGCAGACACATGGCAAATGACATTTAATAGAGAAAAGTGTAAGGTACTGCACGCAGGCAATAAAAATGTGCATTATAAATACCATATGGGAGATACTGAAATTGAAGGAATCTATGAAAGAGACCTAGGAGTTTATGTTGACTCAGAAATAACTTCATCTAGACAACGTGGGGAAGCTATAAAAAAGGCCAACAAGATGCTCGGATATATAGTGAAAAGTCTTGAATTTAAATCAAGAGAAGTAATGTTAAAACTTTACAATGCATTAGTAAGACCAGCTCTGGTCACCTCACTACAAAAAGGATATTGCTGCTCTAGAAAGAGTGCAAAGAAGAGCAACCAGAATTATCCTGGGTTTAAAAGGCATGTCGTATGCAGACAGGCTAAAAGAATTGAATCTATTCAGTCTTGAACAAAGAAGACTACACGGCGATCTGATTCAAACATTCAAAATCCTAAAGCAACAGGAGACATTAAATCAAATGGCTAGCTCATGTCTCCCCCTTGGTTTTTTCTTAATCCAGTGAGATGTTGTGACAGAGAGAGAAGGAATCTGAGCTGCAAGTCTCCCTCCCGACCAGAAAAGGCACTGTGTAAGGTTGGTGGTATGCTTTCCCATAGACAGGGCAACTTGATGGTAGATGGAAATTGGAAGTCGGCTGCGTAGCTGTGAGTTTGCTAAACAAATCCATTATGATCAACTGCTGGGCATGCAGCAATTGGACAGAGCGTGGCGACAGGCTGTTTTGGCAGTACAAAGAGGACACAGGTTACTGAGTACTGCCCCTTATGCTGAATGTACTAACGCGCCAGAGTGTTGCTTTGTTTTCTGTTGCAGAGGACTAAGAGGCTAGGGAGCTGCAGCCACGGAACCAGCACAAACCCCGGAGCACTACAACCACTGCACAGCACAACCCAGCACCACCGTTCTTGAAGCACTTTCCCTGTGCGCAAAGGTGGAGTATTATTTTGGGACTGTAACCCTCCATATTAGCTCCCAATACCATTGCTGGTAGCGGGGGCAGATTATTAGGTATTGTTTAAATAAATACGGATGTTTCTGGGAGAATACTTACTATCTGGATCTTCACTTTATTACCCACACCACTCACATGCCACTCAGAAAATGTTTGACTTAAAAAAGAAACATTTAAATACAGCTTTGTGTACTGCTGTAGAAAATTAAAACCTATATGTCGGCTTTAGCCAGACTTCCAAATGTTTCAATTGAGTCTTTTCCAGTGTATGAATTTGTAAATCAATAAATACATGTGTTCTCCAAGTTTTTCCTGTTATTGCATTCCATGCAGTTAGCTGATGTCCGAAGTCTTCTTTCTGAGGTGTCCAAGCGCTACTGCGGCTTGATTCTGAAAATAGCCACCAGTCTTTGATTTGGTCTTGCCACAGATGGCAATCATAATCACTTCCAATTCTGGAGGTATTTATACTCTTACAAGTACTTGAATTTAAGTTTAGCAAATGTGACTGCCAATAAACTGAAGCTCTCAATCATGCTACAGAGGGGAACTCTGAATCTTGCTAATAAGTCATCCACCCTGATTTATCGGATTGTTTCAAAACACATACTGCAGAAGGAGGTACTTCTGCCAAACCAGACTGCATTTTGTTGTAAAAGATTTGTAAAAACAAGATGAACTTTAAATACTTGAAAATAATTGTTTAAAACAAAATGTCTCATTCTAAAACAAGAACATCTTTAAATGGTGTAGGTAGACCTTAAGAACCAATTGTTCGATTCATTTTTTAGGAAAACCCATATTCTAAAAAGGCTTTTTTCTTTGTAGAAAGATTGGTTTACACTTCATTAAGGATCTGGATAGGCTGACCTTCAAGCTGTCATCCATCAAATACTGGTTGATAGCCAGGAAGAAAAAGGACAAAAATATCAACATAGATGAGACGTTTCCAAATCTATTTAGGATCACATTTAAACCGTAATTGCATGACACATTAAGGAAGAACCATCCTGTGATGCAAAGTGTCTTTATACAGATAGGACCCCATCATATTTACCACAGCATTCCCTGTGACAGGCAGGCAATCATAACCCCTGAACCGCTATAACCCCTGGAAAGGGTTCGCATGAGCAGCATTAATAGGAATAATAACCCCCTAAAAATACCATCAGTATTCAAAATACTGACCCCACAATATTCCTATATGGGGATTACACATTGTTTTAAATTAAAAATAAATGTCTGGTTTTAAACCAACATATAGTGAAAAACATAATATTTAAGTTAACATGATTTACAAGTCCATTTGAACATTATTTAAAAGTCAGTCGCAAGGTTACATCTACCCTTTAATTGTATTGACTTGTAATGCAGTCTGAGCAATTCAATACATATGAATTCATATAGATATGTTTACATGTGTCCCAACAATTGTCAATTAAGTTCAAAGACCATTTTTCCTGTATGTTTAAATTCCATGAAATTTCCTTAAATCAAACTCTTTATCTGCAAACTCTTTATCTGCTTTTAAATAGTGTACATTTCTAGAAAATACGATTATCGATACACTTTTTAAAAACATTTTTATATAAAGTAATTTTGTCTGCTAACATAAACATGCACTAATTTGTGTCTACACTGTGTAACAACGTGGGGTGTTATTTACCACAGTACTCAGCAGGTCTTTTCACAGCTGTCCTCTAGTGTGGTGTTGCAATTACACTCAGACAACAGAAATAAGGTCTAAACAGGGCGGGACCTGTGTGTTTTTTCAGTTTTACTTTGTCCTGTCATGGGGACACAGAGTCACCAATTTTTAAACAAAAATTACAATCTCCTTTTTTGGAGAACTTACTAACACAACAGCCGTTTACCCTAACTATCACCCAGGCAGCTAAGCTGCTTGCTGGTTTCAAAACAAACTTAAAACACATACACAAAACCTAGAGTAGTTGTCGTTGTTACCGTGTTTAATTTTCCTCTGCTCTCTTCTGTTGTTCACAGACGTTAGCCCCACACTGCCAGAGAACCCCTCAGGTGGGGCGTTTAAATACCCATCATTAATCAAGCACAGGTGCTTCCCATTCTCTAGCCACTCAAAGCCCCTTGAGAAATGTAGTCTTTCAGCCTGCCACCATTATCTCCCTGAACTACATTATCTCAGTGGTCAGAAAGGGTATATGCTTCTTTCCAGACGTGGCCCTATGTACCTGCCCTCCATCACTTTAATCACAACTGATTAGAGAATATTATTTACTAGCATGTACTCTAACAGCCACACCTACCAATAACTGTGTTCAGTGTGTTTTTGTCAAGTCCGCAGGCAGCTGTGCGGAGGCGGGTTATTGATGTTGATAATCTCATCAGGACGACAGCGAAATTTGACCTACTCTGGCCGGTTTAAAATCCAGTGTGGACTCACCTCATGTTCTTAATAAGAGTCACACTGTGTGTAAAATGTGCAAGACTCGAATTTGCAGGGTTCCAGACTGGGACTAAAATGGTTGCAAATGCGACAAAAATGCTGCCTCTCTCATTAAAAGCATGTGTCAATATTTATCAGTGCGCTATGACGTCAGTCTGTAAGGGGAGAAAAAAATGCTTATCACACGTTTTAATAAATTGAAGAGCGAGAAGGATGGTAACAAATACACTAATACTAATAACAATTTAATTGAATACAAAATGCTTGTAGATAGGTGCTGTATTAACACTGGAAGAATACGGTAACCCCAGTTTCATGCAACAGTTGTGACGGTGACCAAACATTTGAGTTTTGTGTAAACATTTAGCAATTGGATTTGGCAACCTTTTTTTTTTTGACCTGGAGCCATTGGCTCCTAAGGCAAAAACTTTGTCTGGAGCCCTGATTTGTTATTGTTTTAAAGGAATGTATTTTACAAAATAAACAGGAAACCAAAGCAAAACAGGCCGTGAAACTTATTTGATCAAAAGTGCTTTACCAGTGTGATTGCAAACACTTCCAAAGGGCAAAGAGACAATTGTGTGGTTTTTATGTTTCATGTTTAATTTACTGTATCGTGATATGTATCATGAAGACACTGCTGATACCCAGCCCTAGTCCATACAGTTGAATATACAAAGGTTATTCAATGGTTATGAACAGACAAAGATTATTCTACACTAGAAAACACTTTCAATTTATTAGAAAAATAATTATAAAACCATTGTACATGCTTGGCTGTATGAGGACTGTAATGTTCAAGTTACTTTGCCTTAAGATTAATTGCCTTAATATTAAAAATAACATTAATAAAACAGCACTGTAGCAGGGGCATTCTGTTACTATATGGGTATCTGCTGAGAGACGAGAGAGACAGAGTGTTGTAGGTTGCAAACGCTGTTCAGGCATCCCGATTTTATTATTTACAAGGGGGTGCAGTGGTTGGTGGCCACCACTACGGTACCGGCAATGGTAGCCCTAGTGCAAAAGAATATATATACACAGGTACAAGAATATATACAAAAAGGCAAAAACAAAACACTGTACAAAACAAAGCTAGTAAATACAAACTCAAGCCGTATGCTACTCCCAATAAAAGGTAGGTCCCGCACCAGGAACCTTCACCCTGCAAAAACAAAAATAAAATGGGGCGGGATTAAAAGACCCTAAATTAATCCCTACCCTAAAATTCTAACAATTATCCCAGTACATACATGGTGATAATCCTTATCTCACCCTGGTTCCATACCCAGTCATATGGGTTCTTCTCCAGGCTTGTCAAAGAAGCACAGCACAAACCAACAAAGGACAAAACAGAACAAAGAAGAACCAAGGGCTAGCTTTTCAGACCAGGGTTAAATGATTATCAATTATTCAGTTAACACCTGGCCACCTGCTGCACATGGCATTTCAATTAGAGAGGGAGGGGAGTCTAACCTCCCAGCCCTGCCATATCTAATCAAACAAAAATACATTTTCTTTACAAATCACCACCAATATACACTATTTGCAGGCCTCAGCCCTGCCACAAGCACTAATTAGGAAGTTAAAAGAGAGCCCTGATTCTGTGGGCAATAGTGTATTTGATTGCATGTTCTTGTTATAGCCTGTTGAGGGAAATATGCATAATCAAGACCATGTTTAGAATAGGTGATGACAGGGCAGATGTGATAATGTGAAAAGGTGAACCATTGTAGCAGTAAAACTTGAAAAAAAGCAATTAATATGCAAATGAAAAAGACAGCTGACCAAATAAATGATAAAGAGATTGTAAATTCAGGATATTTAGACGCACAAAGGGGCAGCTTAGAAATTCCAGAGGCTGTAGAACAATGCCTATTAATTAATTGTGTACTAGGAACAGACTGCAATCTAAGACAGTCATTGTAAGACAAATGTATCTGACGATTTCTGAATAGGGAATGTATAGGTGCTGGTGCAGCACTGGCTTGCAAAAGTGAGCAATTTTTCTGCATATTTTTAACTATTTCTAGGTCTCATTTAAATAATTTACTTAAGACCTGGAACTAGGTCAAATTGGTGCAAATAAGTAATTAAAAAAGGTGCAGAGTGGCTCATGTACACTGTACATACACAACTATACACACCCACATTGAATGAACTTATGATAGTTTTTATAAGCTATTTGTCTCAGTAAGCCGAAGCGAAACAATGTTTGGTTTTCCCATTAAAAGCTGGATTGATCATTATAAAACACTGCAGTATTTAAACTTCATTAATATTTAATGAGTTTCCAAATTTAACCTGTTCAAAAGCAGTTTACTGCGTACCATTATGTTACCCCTGATTTCCTCCCCAATTTCCTCCCCATACCATTCTTTAATTTATTGCCTGTACCCCTATAAACATTTACCAAGGTACATTTGCACAATACTTTTACAGTTTCAATGCTTTTGCTGTGCTTTTATAAGGCTACCAGAGCTGACTGTGGTAGTCGAGGGCTCCATACTTTGTCAGGAACACATATGTCTTCCATCCCTACGTTTCAACTCAGCTGTGGTCCTGATGTTTGATGCTATTGCTATTTGCAAGCTGGTTGGCTGAAACAGCACAGTATCACTGACCATACGCCCCCGCCTATTTCACTACAATAATGATCAAGAAAGGATGAATAGCGGTTTTCGTTTTATGTGGCAAATACACAGCTATTGATGGCCTATTGAATTATTATTTATATTAATGGCCTACTGTTTTTATAATGAGTACTAACTGTCCATCATAAATATTTGTTAGCATAAAGATTTTAATGAACATACCTCATACAAACGGAATATCTATGTAAATCCTGGTGCTAGTTTAGGACTGCATTAATTTAATTCTAGAATGCTGTACACGTAATAGGGTTGTGTACGTATATTTTATATATAGAATGGTCACCATTTGTATGGCCTTGATTAGTATTATATATCTGCATGTCCGCAAATACAACCTAATTATTGCACTATTTTATTCTACCCAGATTTACCTTTTGAAGTTTATCACTGATACCTTTTTATTTTAATTCTCTCACAGAATAATAAAACCACGACAAAGAAATTCTGAACATTCAGCAAGCTTACTGCAGATATTCATAGAGTAGAATAGTCTCAGAGAAATAAATGAATAATTTTGCTTTTAATTCATTAGACGACAGTACTTCAGGCACTGTCATTAAACTCATGCTGTACACCAAGATCCAATCTGTAATTAAGCTGGTGTTTTGAATAAACTGGAGGTTACCTAAAAGACCATACATTTGTTGAAATTGTTTATACAAGCATGGCTAATAATTGGTCTGTCACTTGATAATTGTTACTTTCCTGTGCTTACAGATCACCAAGCTCAACCTATGTAAAACTTAACCTAAAAGCTGTAATAACTGTTGTACACTCAACAAGGAATATATAGAGATGACAGGTTGTGTATTATAACTAGGCTTGCTACTGTTCGATTTTGGTTTTTTTGCCAAATCAACGATTAATATCAACATGTATTTAATTTATTTTTCAATTCAAGCAGAGAATGGGTGAAATCGACTTTTATGCTTGACATTGAGAAACGCCTCATTCAATGAAACCCCTTTATCACATTCAACATGCAACAAAACCTTAGTTACAACACTAACTGAAATAACGTTTGGTCACAGCGAAGCTATACCTTGTAAAGACAGACCCTACACAAATTTAGAAAACGTAGAAAACACAGCATATGAAGTGTACAACACAGACTTGTATAGCATAAATTTACGAGTAAAAATAATATGCACAGAACAAAACATTAGATAGTTGAACAGAACTAACTTGCACTTATTATTCGGAGTCTGAGCTCCCCCTCTCCTCCTTCAGCACAGCTGGAGTCAGAGTCACTGGAAGGCAAGGCAGACGGGCCTGCTTCATCTTGTCGCGGAGACTTCAGCTGTCGGTCAGGGTATTGTGCACAATATTCATTAAGTGTTTTCCTCCTACCTACACCTTAACCCGCTAATTTCAAAGTAGGCGCTTTGATTGACAGTCACAGTCAGTGCATCTCTTGGTGATTGACAGTCATTTAAACGAATTAGAGCATTCTAGCACTGCTTCAGCCAACAAGATCTGTAACAACAGGATGAGATAGATGACTGACAGCAACCTTAGCCATACAGAGCGGAATGGAGACGGGACAGACAGCAAGTATAAAAACTACACAAACTAGAGATGATTTCTAAATTATTATTTTTGGGGACTTCAATGTTTAAGCTTTACCGATTAAAATGGAAAAGTAGCAAGCCTAATTATAACCCTGTAAACCTATTATCTGAAATGTGATGGAGAAATAAAAAAAAACACAAGAGTGAAAGTCAAGTTTATTTTTAACATTGCATTACAAGCCAATCTAACAGTTCGAGTGAAATACAGAGTTCAATTTAAATAGCCTGTGACAAATAAGTGACAGGCCTGCTTTCCACCTATAAAAGGGTCACAATCAAAGTTTGCACTTCATTGTTGAACCAATTATCTGCTTGCCTGGTGGCTGGGAGAGATAATGGCCATGAATAACCTTCACTCAGTCAATGCATGCTGCAAATGTGACTGCTTGTAGAATTCAGCAGCATGGTGTTACAATGTCCAGCAAACTACTAAATCTGCCTTCTCTTTCAGCATTATACAGTATCTTCTTTCTATCTTTCAAAATAAATGGCCCAATTCCTTTTTTTTTTTGCAATGCAGGGGTAATATGCATTGTTCTAATACTTTTTTGTTTCAGCATTTCAATCACAATTAAATCACAGTGCTGTGATAAAGTTTAGATTTCAGACAGATATAAGAAAACTGCATCAACTGGCTAGTGTTTTATCACAATTGTTTTTACAAATAAAACAGCAGACAGCTGACAAATCCTCACAGCAGGCATTGCTGTTCCCTTGCACATTTAACTCTATTTGCTACAACATCTCACAAGATCATAATTTAAGAACATAAGAACATAACAAATTCTAGAAAGAGAAAAGGCCAACTGCACAAGACCGGAAAAAAACACTTGGTAGGTTAAACAACAACTGCAACAACAATGCACAGCATAATAAATGTTAATAAATAACAGAACCGTTTGAAATTGCTTTTTTTCTGACAGTACAGGTTGGGTGTCTATATTTATAAAGACTATTCAAATACAGTTTTAAAAACCATTGCTAAAAACAGACTAACATTTTTGTGAATAGGGTCTTACATGTTATAAATATATATTTCCTTTTTACCAGACAACACTGAAATTGGACAAACAATTTGTAGACCACAATAAAATGAGTCAATCAGTGCGTTTACATGAGCATAAGAATTCCGATATTTTTCAGAAAACTAAGTTTTCCGAAAACAAATTCCGATATCAAAAGTCCGAAAATGTATCGGAATATTCAGAAAGTCAGTTTTCGGAAAACAGCACCTAGAAATTTCCGATTCAATTCCGAAAACGAACCAAATGTATGTCATGTAAACGCACTTTTCAGAAAACTTATTCCGATAGCGTACTGCACATGTGCAAACTTTGACCTTCATTCCTGCGCATGGTTTAAGAAAACAGAAAATAATAATATTCATCTGTAGTCAGCCTGCATGCATCCATTTGTCTAGTTAGGAATAAAATAATACATTTGTTAAAGTCTGTATGTATTTTTTTAATAGCCCATATTGAAGCAGCACATGTTTTCCAGCTTTAAAATGATGTGATCATTTCAAATAATGACTGCAAAAGAAACTAGTAATATAGAACAGGATGAGCTGTTGGAAAGGCTGATTGCACATTGTGGGGAATCTTAATAGAGGTACAGGATAGTAATCTTTGAATTTAAGACCTGACACTTCTTAAAGCACTATATTGGATTGGTCTCCGTTCTATCGCCGAAATGTCCGGTCTGTTCAAATCGTACTTAGGTTACTACAGTACTTTGCATGCGAAAATATCCTGCGTTTTCTGAAAACTTCAGTCCATGTATACAGTTGAATTATAATTAGACTTTCTATCGTTAATCATGTAAACACAGACTTACTACCATGTGCAATTGGGAACAATATGCACAAAGGTAAAGGTCTATTCACTAAAGCCTTGTGTAAAAATCCCTCTTACATTAGATTTAGTTTAAATGGTTTTTCCTTAAGCTAATTAAAAAGAGCTCAACTTCAATTTAATCACCTGTCAGATTAAGGCCTGTTTATGTAAGTGGATAATGTATATTTATACAATACAAACTGAATGAACATAAATGTGTTTAAATCAGGTTAGAAAATGTGTCTTGGTACTGACTGTGGTGTTATTGGAAGTGGTGGCATTCTTCTGTTAAATATGTTGCCCTTGCAGACTGGATGTGGATCATGTTTTAATAATTGCATTGTATTCTATAATACCCAAATAGCAAACCTACACATGCACTAATACAACCAATTTAGTTGTATAATGTCTGCACATACATTATATACTCTATGTATCATAAAGCATGTTGCTAACTTCCTAAGCAGACAAATAAACAAAGCTATTAATATGATTTATACATTTATGGAAGTTCTTCAAACTTTACCACAGCTACAAAATGCACCCGCCTAATGTCAATGTGCTATTGATGTATTGTATATGCAGAAAAAATACAACTACACAAATATTTAAAAAATGGGAACAAATATCTACCATAATCCAGGTGCACTTTAAATCCAAGTGGGAGATTTATATTATATATATATATATATACACATACAGTGCCTTGCAAAAGTATTTCAGACCCCTGACCAATTCTCATATTACTGAATTACAAATGGTACATTGAAATTTCATTCTGTTTGATATTTTATTTTAAAACACTGAAACTTAAAATCAATTATTGTAACATGACATTGGTTTTATGTTGGGAAATATTTTTAAGAAAAATAAAAAACTGAAATATCTTGCTTGCATAAGTATTCAACCCCCACACATTAATATTTGGTAGAGCCACCTTTCACTGCAATAACAGCTTTAAGTCTTTTGGGGTAAGTATGTACCAGCTCTTCACACAGTGTCGGAGTGATTTTGGCCCATTCTTCTTGGCAGATTTGCTCCAGGTTGTTCAGGTTGGTTGGACGACGCTTGTGGACCACAATTTCAAAATAGTGCTACAGATTCTCAATGGGATTGAGATCAAGACTTTGACTGGGCCACTGTAGGACATTCACCTTTTTGTTCTTGAGCCACTCCAATGTTGCTTTGGCCTTGTGCTTGGGATCATTGTCCTGCTGAAAGGTGAATTTCCTCCCAAGCTTCAGTTTTTTAGCGGACTGAAGCAGGTTCTCTTGCAGTATTTCCCTGTATTTTGCTCCATCCATTCTTCCTTCAATTTTAACAAGATGCCCAGTCCCTGCTGATGAGAAGCATCCCCACAGCATGATGCTGCCACCACCATACTTCACTGTAGGGATGGTGTGTCTTGAGGCATGGGCACTGTTAGGTTTGCGCCACACATAGCGCTTTGAGTTTTGGCCAAAAAGCTCTATCTTGGTCTCATCTGACCACAAAACCTTTTCCCATTTCGCAGCTGGGTCACTCTCATGCTTTCTGGCAAACTCCAGACGTGCTTTCAGATGGTACTTTTTGAGTAACGGCTTCTTTCTTGCCACCCTCCCATACAGGCCAGTGTTATGCAGAGATCTTGATATGGTTGACTGGTGCACCATTACTCCACTCCCAGCCACTGAACTCTGTAGCTCCTTCAAAGTGATTGTTGGGCTCTCTGTGGCTTCTCTCACAAGTCTCCTTCTTGTTTGAGCACCGAGTTTTGAGGGACGGCCTTTTCTTGGCAGTGCCTGGGTGGTGTGATGCAGCTTCCACTTCCTGATTATTGATCCAACTGTGCTCACTGGGATATCCAAACACTTGGATATTATTTTGTACCCTTTCCCTAATCTATGCATTTGTATTACTTTATCTCTGACTTCTGTAGAATGCTCTTTGGTCTTCATTTTCCTTCAGATTCACAGCCTGACCAATGATCCTTCAACAGTGGGGTTTTTATCCAGAAAATGTGACAGCAACTTTAATGATTCACAGGTGGAGGCCAATGGTAAGGTAATTGTGTCCTTGTTAGGGCAATTTCTTTCATCGGTGTAAACTGGGAGCTTCCATAGCACAGGGGTTGAATACTTATGCAAGCAAGATATTTCAGTTTTTTTTTTAGTTTTTTTTTAAATATTTCCCAACATAAAACCAATGTCACCTTACAATAATTTAATTTGAGTTTCAGTGTTTTAAAATAAAATATCAAACAGAACGAAATTTCAATGTACCATTTGTAATACGAGAGAATTGGTCAGGGGTCTGAATACTTTTGTAAGGCACTGTATATATATATGAGAGAGAGAGAGAGAGAGAGAGAGAGAGAGAGGGAGGAGAGAGAGGATATGCCATGGCCCAACTGGAAATATCACATTTATTTTACGAGTTAGCATAGCAGAGCCACAAATGAGGTCGAAAAGATCAGGCTAAGGAGTAAAAAGAAATCTGATATTTCCCATTTGGCCATGTAACAGATTTATACAATGGTTTTATTTTCTTATTTTTATTCTTTCTTTACTTCTTCAGTTTATGTTGGGACTATGTTATGTCCATCTGCAGTCTGTCATTGTCTTAGTGTTGGTTGTATGAAGGAATTTTAATTTAATTGGTTCTTTCTTTCCGCATGGAGAATCCATCATGGATGAGATTTATTGATTGCAATTGTAGATGGTTTGATTGTGATGGGCGCTCAGGGCCAGATTACTGTGATGGACGCTCAGGGCCTGAGTGAATAATAAATGTGGCCGGAGGCCTTGTCCGTGGGTGAGCAAAGGCTACCTGCATAAGGCCGGCTGGAAAAACATGAACGGTTACATGCATCCTAGTGCCGCAGCTAGGAAGTGGCTATGAGCAGGAGGCTGTGTGGTCCAGTGGTTAAAGAAACAGGCTTGTAACCAGAAGGTGCCCGGTTCAAATCCCACCTCAGCCACTGACTCCTTGTGTGACCCTGAGCAAGTCACTTAACCTCCTTGTGCTCCGTCTTTCGGGTGAGACGTAATTGTAAGTGACTCTGCAGCTGATGCATAGTCACATGCTAAATAAACAAATAATAATAATAACTTGACTGAGCGGCCGAAACAAAAGAATCAATATGAGAGAATAACACACGGAGCCTTGTGGGAATGGCATCTTAGTGAAGCTCAGTTGTGCTGTAGCTGTTGAGGAGGCAACATGTCATGTATGCAGTGATGGATTTGCTCACCCAGGACAGGATTACATATAAAAGGCATTTATTTCTTGGTCTAGTTGTTTTGCCTACTGTAATTGTTACATTTGTTGTGTGCTTTTTGTGCTTACTATTTGCCAGTTCCTGTTCTTCATTCATAGGCATACAAGTCTGCTTAGTGATAAGCAGACATGTCAACCCCTAAGTTCATACCAGTGAGACCCCTACTAAAAAACCTTAAGACCAGTAGATTTTTTTGTTTTGTTTTGGGGGTGGGGGGGGATGCTGGTGACGGATCAATATTTTTGCACATGGCTGACAGCTACGCCACTGACCTAGACTTAAGGGCTATGCACACTGGGAGCGAAGCAAACAACATGAATACAGCACAAGTACATTAAAAAAAAAAAACAACCACAACTGTAGCTAGCCATTAAAAGAAAATACTGTCTGCTTTTGCTCCTTTTGTGGAGATGAAATAAAATAATTAAAACAAAGAAATACAGTAGTCTAGGTACACCACACACTTAAATGAATGTGAATGTTTACATGTGATGTGGTTTAACATGTACATTATTCTTAACATGCACATATTTCTTTGAAAGTACTCCGAAAATTAGTTTAATATACTTTTTTTTTTTTAAATTGATTTTCAGTTTTAATAAAATCTTCAGTTAGTGTGTGAATGTGAATATTATTATTCTTGGTCAACATTATTAAAGCAAAGAAGCATCATTTTAAATAAATACAAAACCAGTGTGTGGCGCTCCTCGTGACGTCACTGCCTAAAATTAAGGTGAAATAAAGAGAGACAGACAGACATACCATCAATTTCCAGTTGTTCTGTTATTTCTTACCATATGGCATCATGAAGAACTTTTTTCTTACTTTAATTACATTCCCATTGATGTCCATTTCTCTTATTTCTGTGGTAATTTCTGTGTGAATGAGACAGTGACAGTGACAGTGACAGTGACAGTCTGACAGTGACAGTGACAGTCTGACAGTCTGACAGCCTCTGCTTCGACTGTCTGAGTAACGATATGCTGTGTACAGAAACATAGAAGGCTGTCACAGACAGTCAGTTTGAGACAAAAAGGCAATTCTATCTTTGGAGTAAGGGGGGAGTTTGCGTAACAGCTACAGGAATACAGAATGGTAACGTACACCTCTTGCACGGCCGTGAGACTCTCAAAATTGTGAAAAACCATGAGTTTCACGGGTAAAGCTTGAGATTTGACATCCGGGTAAGTTATTATTATTTCTTAGCAGACGCCCTTATATCAGTCGTCAGTGCATAAAAATCACTAGTAGATGCAGGCCACAGGGTCAATAGAACTTGTTGACTGCGTGAAATAAAATAAAAAATACAGTAAATTCAAATATGACAGTGTCTGATTTACTGCATATATATATATATATATATATATATATATATATATATATCTGTATTCTTGTTTTTATTTTAGTAATTTCTTACAGCTGAAAGAAAAATCTATTTGTTCCCTGTGCTTTGCTGTCCTGGCATGTTTTCTGTTTAGCACACATTACTCTTGTACATCGCATTGAATTAATATAGTAGAATGTCATTAATAATAAATCGTATCAGTGATACACTTCAAAAAAAGCATGTGTCAGCTATACTGAGCATTTTGTCAGACATTAAAAATAATTAATAATAATTAAGATTCACGTTTCTAGTTTTTGTGAGCAATAAGTCTGTGTCTCATGCCTTTATGTTAAACTGTTTTATTTTTGTACTGCACTGTACATTATGTATTTTGTGTCTGCTTCAATAACTGGAGGAGTTTCTGTCTTTGGCGACAACTCTCGGCAGTCAGGGACAGAATTTTTTTTTTTTCTTTCTCAGAGTATATTTGAATATCGGAGAAACTATGAGAACATAAAAGTAGCCCAAATAAGTACATATATTATAGTTAGTCCACACTTTTTCTTGATTAACTTGCAGCATACCACAGGGTAGACAAAGCATGTAGACAGAACTGAAAATCTGTTAATGAAGTGTCAGGGCTGTCAGGAAACAACTGGGGGCATGTGAAGATAAATGGGATTTTTACAAAAACCATGTAATACATAGCTTCTCAGACCTTTATACAGTGTCTGGTTTACAGGTGCTATGACTTTCACAAATCAAAAACGACCAGATATCGACACTGACTAGAGATGAAACCATGAAACCATGAAACCATCGTTTGCATACATGTATTGGAAATACAAGCACATTTATGTCACAAAATAAATACTTTTTATTACCAAATATATTTTGGCATACTGAGGCCAAAAGTAGATGGTGTAGGTTACCTCCAGGGCAAACAAATAGGTTTCTAGTGCCTTCAATTTCCGGAAAGGTACAACAGTTTTTGCAACAGGTTGAAAGGTTTTATTAGAATAATATTGGATCTCAAATGGGTTATTATCTTTTCCATTCTCAAATGAAAAAGGAAAATCATGTTACCAATTGCACTGTGTGATTTGCCAGTGTATGTACAATTACTGTTTCGCTGGTGGGGTGAATACACTATTCAGAAGAATATCAGTCTAAATAAAAACTTTATTTTACATTTCACAGTTGTATTTTTTGTAAGTTGTTTGTACTGTCTGTTTTCTGATTTACAAGACAGACGTGGGTAACAACCAGAGCATTGGATTTTTACAAGTCATTTTTGTTTTTGCTGTAGAATTGACAACTGCCAACTGTGAACTGACTGGTACAGAATAATGAAACTCCAAAGAGGTTTCAGCTCATCACATGCAGTGTTTCGTTCAAAAAATGTATAATTGTAACCTTGTGTGTGATTGGGGAAGGAGCCCTAGCTCTTGCCCCTGATTCAGTCCCGCCAATAATATCTTCTCCACTAAGCGGTGAGATTAGTCTTTAATTACCCCCTCACAGTAAAAAATAATTCAAAATGAATAATTAACCTCTATTTCTTTGCATTGGTGGCGTAGTTCTAGCCACGCTGGCTTTGTTCAGTCGGGAAGGTTCTCCATGAGTCAGAGGAACCCTGGCCAAATCTATCCTAACTCTCTCCTGGTTTCCCATTCACTTCCCGGTCTTGGAGGCCGACCGGTTCGGTCTCACCTCTGTGAGGGTGGACCTCTGAGCCAAGGGGAAACCCTGTACTCCTTCCCAAGTCATAAAGCACTTCTCTCCTACTCTCAATTCCTGAGGTTCTTCCTCCATGCAGCCCTTGCTCCTGTACTGTGAATCACACAGTATTAAAAGAATGTCCAGGATTTAGGTATAGAAAACTCCTGGAAACTCCTACTGTAGGTTGAATGCTTTTAGTCCTACAATTTACTATTTACAATTTCAAAAAATTGAAAAAATTGAGATACATTCAAAGATAATTCAAAGTAATTTTTAATTTAAAATGAAAGTAACATGTTTTCGCATGTGTCACTTGGTGCAGCACAGGCTCCAGGTTGAGCTGCTGCAGCTTTGCAGTTTTCTGATTGAAATGTTTCTGCCAAAGTGCTGTGGCTAGTTTCAAGATGAAATCTCTCCTACAGATATTTTCATCAGTGCATTCCTTGCACAAAACGAAGGAATTGATGGCTGCCAGGTCCAGTAGAGATAACAAGAAGCTTATATATAAAAATAAAATATTGTAGGTTACATTCAAAATAAAAACATGTATTGTAAAAGGCAGTCAAAATGACAGCTTTGGCGGTTCTAGGTGGGTGAGATTATAACTTCCTTATTTTCGCGATTCTGCCTTTAAAATGCCATCAGGGTATTTAATACATGTATTTAGGAAAAGTCATAAAACGGACAACAGCATAATTTCAGACACGCAAAGTAATTTAAATTTGAAAACCTCAAACCGTCAAAATGACTGCCGTGGCAGTTCTAGTGTTAAAGTGTGGTTCAAAATGAAAAAAATACCTGAGTAATGCATCCAGATAAAAAAAAGATACATTTGATTTTCTTCAGTAATATCACAGTATTTGCAATTAGATTGATACTTACACGAAGTGCCAATCACACTGCTAACAGAGCAGATCACAGAAGTTCCATTATTATTTATTTCTTAGCAGACGCCCTTATCCAGGGCGACTTACAGTTGTAAACAAAAATACATTAAGAATCACAGTGCAAGTATTAATACAATTGCGAGCAAGATAAAATACAATGACTTTGGTTCTAGCAAGTTCAAGTATGACAAAATACGATTCAATAACGGAGCAGATAACAGTGTCAGTGATAGTTACATCAGGATATAACTTCATGTGGCGGAGTGTCCCGCCCATTTGTTTGTTATTTATTTATATTATGATTTATGTTTATTACGGCGAAAGCCGATTGTTATTTGTTATTGTTTTGTATTTTAAAAACCTTGTGAGGATGCGTGACTGATCAGCTACTGATTATTTAACTAGCTGACAGTCATGCATCTTTACTAAACTCGTGCAGACTATGACCGAGGGGTAATAATATATATAAATATACTTGTTTCCATTATTGTTTGTTTATTTGTTTGGCCAACGTGCCCTTTTGTTTACTGTTTTGGTGTTGTTTAAATATTTTGTTTGTTTTATTATTTAATAAATAGCTGAGTGCTGTCGTGCCGAATTTTGAATGCTTGAATCAGATCACCTTTGTTCAAGACTGTTCAAGACTGAATAGATTCAATTATTTTAGCCTGTCTGCATATGACATGCATTTTAAATCTGGAATAAATCTGATCGCTCTTCATTGCACTCTTTACAACTTTTGTAACAGGTGTATAAATAGGGTGATCACTGGTGTTAGATAGATGATTAGAGCTAATGTTGTTGAAGGTATGTGTTCGGTGCTGTTTGCATTTTCGTGAGTGTTTTGTGTCCTTTTGTTTTGGCCCTTGTGCCGTTTTATTTTGTTAATGTGTTTTGTCTAGTGTTTGTCCGAGTTATTTTTGTCTGTTTATAACTAAAGTGTGCATTAGCGCAGTTGAAACTTGCAACTTCTGTGTCTGAGTCTCCCTTCCTGGTGGAAACAGCTTGCCAGGGACACTGTCCTGCCACAGTTTCAAACAGTCATTCATTTTTGGATGGAAGAAAATGTAATACCAGAAATAAACAGAAGCAACACACTTTGGCTAGATTCAATTCTAAAACAATAGACTCTGTTTTTACTGGCTTCGATTCACCAACAGATGGCACCCCAGCAGTATTTAATTGGATGTTGTCTGAGAAAGCTGCAATAATTAAGGTAGAAACTGATTTACTTGACTTGGCTTTGGAAACAGAATCAATTTAGATGCTTCCCAACCAAAATGTACTTCCCAATGTATTTAACAGGAAAGCCTGTCATATGTGCAGTAAGTAGCAGCAGACTGAATCTTTCTGAAGTGTATGAGCTTGATAGAAGATTGAAGTGTATGAGCTTGATAGTCATACTTTAGCCTTCAATGGTAGTAGTCCACACTATACAGTAGAAACTTCAGAAAATATCAATATCATGGTTAGCTACACATTTAGCATGCAGGGTCTATATAAACAAACATACAAATACGAATCCACTACCTAAACTGGTTTCTGATATATGAGGTGCTGACAATGGCGGGTGTAATGAAAGGGTTATTTTTTTCTTGTAAGATACTCAGGATAAAACACGACGGAGAGAATCACAGAATTTAGCTGGGTACTGAGTATTAGGTGAATATCTCAAAGCATTAGGTCTTTTCAGCTTTCTTGATGATAATGTGCCATTACACAAGGATGCTTCATTACTCAATCTCACCTTTTAAATTTACATGGTATAAGACAATTTCAAAAGTTTCAGAACTGTGATGTCATTTTAGTAAAAACAGACTTACATAAACTCAGCAAAGATAAACCAATTGCTTTTTGTACTTAATGTCCCAATGTGTACTTAAAATCACTTTCAACGGTGAGTTGAAATATAAGTCTTGAGATATGAGGCTTTGCCTGAACATCTAAAGAATCCATATTGTTTTTCTAATTTTTTGTAAATGTTATTATCCTGTATTGCTCATGTTCTCTACATACCCACACGCAGTATACCCTCTAAATGCAGGATATCTAATCTAATGGCCAAAGACCCTACCAATGTGGTGTGTAACTACATTTTAAGAGTACATAATTGATATTGTGGTCAGGAGCACACATCCCCTCTAGTGGTCATTTGTAAGCATCACAACTTGGTGAACAATAAAGAACAGTATATTTATTATACTTGCCAATATTCCTCGTACCCAGGCAAATTATCAAATTTGATTTTATTTATGATTGTTTTCTCAAACTTCTCACTTTATAGACCAGATATTTTATTACACAAACCTCAACAACTTGGATAAACAATGTACAATCACTGTTAAAATCCATAAATACAATTTTCAGTTACTCAGAACATGTTAACTAAAACAAAACAAATAAACAAGGACAATATATTTATAGTTTAATTTAGCAAATGCATATGCTATAAGCTGGGAAAGTAAACACTGCTTTAATTAAAGATGGGTCATCTTTAGTTTAAGCAGTAACATTAATAATATGTGAACAAACCGCGAGATCATCACCTTAGTCTAATATGATCTGGCTGTTGAATTCTAAGTTTAAGCTTTGTCTAAAAATACAGACACATGCTCAAATGTTTCCAACAAGTCATAAACACAAAATGTACACTTATGTATTCATAATATATACCGGTACCACTTTATAATAACTGTCATTAATTAAAAATATTACATTCAAGCCACCCGTGCAAATCACTTAAAAAAAAAAAAAAAAATCTGACAAACATGTCTCTTGCTTCTCTTTTTGTACAAATGTGCATCTGCTCTTGCCTAAAAGGGTGTTATATCACTGGTAGTTAGTATAATTAATTTAAGATTAATTATACTATTATTATTTGATTATTTAGCAGACACCTTGATCAAAGGTGACTTACAGAGACTAGGGTGTGAGACTAGCTGGGATTTGAACCAGGGACTCCTGGTTTCAAGCCCTTTTCTTTAACCACTGGACCACACAGCCTCTCTTTTCTTAGTTGTTTCTCAAGACCACATACAACAAAGTGCGTTACTTTGAGCCACTGTGATAGAAGGTTGTGGGTATCCACTGACAGATGGGGAGAGACACACAAAGTTGTCATTGAAAAACACCAAACTGCCATTCAGGATTTATTTGCAGGTAAACAAAATAGAATCAGATATAGACAATCATACATTACACGTGTAACACAGAACAAAAAAAAGCAGAAACACTCAGAAAATAAAACAAATAAAAGCATGCCATTAAGATAGTGAGCACTACTCCCGCTATCCAGGGAGGTCCCACTGACACACCTTGTATACTTTTGTGGGATTTCAAAATCCTTACACTAATCCTTACTCCTACTGGCAATACAACTGTGATCCTGGTTCCACACATGGTGGTCAGCGATTTTAGTTTCTTTACAAAATACAGGTTTGTTGTAGCCTCGACGGTCCTGTCCTTGGCCTTTAAGCAGCCTTGAGGTGTGTCAGCATCTCCCTTGTATGGTAAAACGCTCCGCCAGGACACGCCAACAACCCAGACAAGGAACCGCAACCTCCAATCCTCGGCTGCAATTCTCTGTAAATAAACTCAGCTAGAAGTGCGTCACTTGTGGAACGTCTCGCTTTCTAACTATTAATAAAAGTAACAAAACAAAAAGCACACTTTTCCTGTGTGCAATGCCTACCACAGCCACCAATTCAACAATAGTGATACCATGTGACAGATGTCACAATCACTGGGGATTTTTCTTTGTTTCATGCCCATGCTCCATCTTTACAAGGACTTTGAGAATGTTCAAGTCTGATATAAATCAGATTCAGTATAATTTCTATACAGTATAATGCTGATCCTTAGCAACACACTGATCATGTCTTTGTTTAAAGGCAGTCTACAGTATCTTTAAGCAAGAGAAAATAATTTGTGTTAGTTGTTGAATGACATCTTACGAGAACAAATCGTGTGAACTGGGACTGGGACTAACAAAAACCAATAACATACAATATATAAAATATTTGTGTGCACTAAAGGTCATATTTTTTAGATTGTTTGTCAACCCATCAGAAACCTTGCTGCGACCCAGATTTGGGTCACGACCCCCACTTTGGGAAACGTTGACCTTGACTAATTATTATTATTATTTGTTTATTTAGCAGACGCCTTTATCCAAGGCGACTTACAGAGACTAGGGTGTGTGAACTATGCATCAACTGCAGAGTCACTTACAATTACGTCTCACCCGAAAGACGGAGCACAAGGAGGTGAAGTGACTTGCTCAGGGTCACACAATGAGTCAGTGGCTGAGGTGGGATTTGAACCGGGGACCTCCTGGTTATAAGGCCGTTTCTTTAACCACTGGACCACACTGCCTCCTAATGTGATTCTGTAAGTAGCACATTAATAGAAATAGAATAGCTATAGTCACACAAGGTATACATCACATAATTGCTGTTACAATGGTTTAGAATAGGGGATTTAACCATATCCTTGCAGGGACTAGAACTCTAAAGGGGCGTTCACACCGGACGCTGTGCGGCACAAGCAATGATTTTCAATGAAGGTGGTTAAGCGCAGCGGCAGAGGGACGCGGCACCGCAAAGCGGTGCGCCAGAGTTAAAATATTTTCAACTTTTGCCACGTCGCATCGTGATGTAACCTACCAACAGCCAATCAGGGAAAAGCAGGAGGTTCCTTTGCGAGGAAGAAATAAAATAATAAAATGGAGGAAAAGCTGTTCGCTTTAATTTCTGATTTCCCGGCGTTGTATAATACAACAATTAATAGTTACCGAGATATTAATTAAAAAGATGTAGAATGGAGGTCTGTGGGTGTACAAATGGGATTCCCGAGTGAATATTAAATATACATAATTACGTAAATGAGGCAATATATATTTTTGTGCTAAACTCCACATTGAAAATAATTATGCACCTGCTACTATAAGCATTTTTTTTTGATAAATTAGCTGCAGACAAACTTTTAAAAGATAAAGCAAAACATTTTATTTGGTGTACATATATTATATTTTAACAGTTAACAAAATTAATAAAAAAGGAGGGTGGTGATTGTGGTGGTGTGGGGGTTATAATTAGGTTTTGTCTTTTGTCAGTGTCTTCAGTTCTGTCAAAAGAGTTTTATTTTCCTGCTGGTATTTACTGTTTGTTGCTCGGCAACCAAAAGCCACCGTACCTGCAGCCGTGACGTAACAACGGACCGCCCATTGACTTTACCCTGCCACGTTTGGCATGAACAGTACTGCAGCGTGGCGCACAAGCAGGCGGCATGCGAGCCGCATCCGGTGTGAACGCCCCTTAAGGTGACATCCTAACTAATAGCAATTTCATTTAAATCTGATAAGAATAGTAAATACATGTTTTTCTTACTGGTAGTTCTCTCATAATAGCATCTCAATTACCTTACTATGTAAAAAAAAAAGTTTGAAAGCATGAATTTATGCATGGGAGTATATTAACACTACACTGTTGAACAAATGAACGGTGGGTCATGAATAAGTGATATCGTACCCATATTTCACATTACTGTGGGCTAATATAGTACTAAAAAACTTAATCCTAGCACTCATTTCCAAAATAGTGTTTTGCTAAGAATGACGGAGCTTTTAGTTTAAATAGCCTGACTAAAGAAAAGAAAAATTATTCGCAAAAATCTTGTGGCAGAGAAATCATCATGGAATAAAAACAAGCATATTAGTAACATACATCATAAATACACACATCATATAAATACAGAATTAGAGCCGTCATGAAAAGTAGATCTACAAACTCCAGATCCACGGTTGGCACAGGCTAAAATAACTTAAGACAATCATAAGTTGTATCATTGAGTGAGCAATTCACAATTAGGTGTGACATGCATACACAAAGACAGACAATTATTTTTATTCCCAGATATTGAAACTTTTAATTGACTAGTATTGGAGACATGCCCATATTACACAGACATTCGGTTGTAGTGAATGCGCACACTTTTAAAAAAAAATGCAAGTGGTTTTAAAAGGTAACAAAAGCATAAAGGCAACTCAAATCTGTAAATTCCACATTCTTCTATAAACTTAATATGCCTTTTCAACATGCCATTATGTGTTTAATTGATTTAGCAAGGAAAGGCTGATGCTTTGAACAGTTCCCAGTTTAATTATAAGTTTACTTTGAAGTAGTCTCTGGAAAGCTTCTTGTTCAAATTAAATTTTCACACATCACATTTCTGGCACACTGTCTTACAATTAGCAGCAGAAAACATCCCATATGGATTTGCACATTATCTTAATATCACACAAAGGCAATGCCTGCTTTGTATGTATTGAATATACCATGCAAAACATTACTTGGTGAATACTGAACACGATTTTACTTATTTTAAAACTACATAAAATACCTTGACCTTGCAAGGTGATAGATAACAGGAGTTATTCTGTAGCATGTTTGTACTGTTATTTTGTTTGTTTTGTTTTAAAAAAAAAAAAAGATCACACAAATGACAGCTACCTGTAGCTCATAATTAAGGCTACAATTTTTTAGTATATTTCCATGGATGTCAAGTTTCAAGGTTTACCAGTGAAAGTCACAGTTTTTCAGTTTTGGGAGTCTCACAGTCATGCAATGGATTCTCACATTTGTGCATAAGTTTGTTATTGTTTGCAAGGCTGCAAAACCCTTTATACATGATACAGCATTCACCCTCTACTGGTGGAGCTGGGAGGGGCAAGCAGTCCTCCCACGGCGGCTGAGGCGGAACCAGCAGGCATACATCCTCTGCTGGTGGAGGTGGCGGAGGCAGAGGCAGCTCCCGCTGCTCTGCTCCTGGCGGTGGAAGTAGTGGAGTTGGGGACAGCGTGTAGTCTCCTCCTGTTGCAGGGAACCGGCGCTTCTCCTTCTCCTCCTCTTCCTGGAGAATGGGGTAGTTGACCACAAAGTGGCCCCACTCCCCACAGGCAGTGCACCAGTTCATGGTCTCAAGTGCACTGAGGTATGCTTCCCAGCTGCCCTTCTCTTGGGCTCTTGACGCTCGGGCTCCACCTTCATGGGCGCTGGATGCACGCACCGGCTCCCCCCCTTCCGGGCGCTGGATGCACCGGCTCCCCCCTTCCGGGCGCTGGATGCACCGGCTCCCCCCTTCCGGGCGCTGGATGCACCGGCTCCCCCCTTCCGGGCGCTGGATGCACCGGCTCCCCCCTTCCGGGCGCTGGATGCACCGGCTCCCCCCCCCTCTGGGCGCTGGAGCCTGCTTCTTCGCCTTCTTGACACCGCCCCTCCTTCCCTTCTTCGGGACCAGCAGTTCCACCTCCTGCCATGGAGGGGGTTGGTCGGGTGCTTTGTGCCCAACCTTGCCGAAGGCAAAGCACCACTCCTCCGCTTTGAGGCAGGTGAGGCAGATTTCCTGATCCACCTGCGGTGATGGTATGGCCTTCAGGTGGATCCACTCCTCCACGGTCTCCACCTCACCTTGATCAAAGGCCTGCACAAAGAGGAAGTCTTCATATGGGCACACATCAGGGAGGTGCCCATACTCCAGGCAGGCGAGGCACCACGTAGCCCCTCCTTCCTTCAACTCCCTCTGATGCTCATGCCACCTCTCCATGTAGGCATCCACTTTATCCATTTTTTATTTATTTATTTATTTATTTATTTATTTATTTATTTTTTCCTCCAAAACACTTATTCTAAAAAAACGAACCAAAAAAATGACCTTTTCTTTCCTGGTCCGGCTCCTGGAGGCGTTGTTTGTCCCACGCAGGACACCATATGTGACCAAGTGCTGTTGAGTGGCTTGTGTGGTGACGTCATGGACCAGGAAATACCAGAAACAATGGAAGTACGGGAGAGGGCTGAAACGCTATGGCGTTCAGCTTCTTTTATTTAATAATAAACAAAAACAAAAGGTTTAAACAAACACCACAAAACACAACAAACAAAAAGGCGCGTTGGCCAAACAAATATAACTAAACAAATAAGCGTGCTGATTTTACCCCAGCACGATACTTAGCAGTTGTTTACACTCTCTCTCGCTCGCTCAAAACCTGTCTCGCCTCAGACACTCTCCTCCGAGCACGGACAGCTGCAGGTTCTTATACAGTGACCATCTCCCGATTAGCAACAATTAATCAATGAATTAACGCGGGAGATGGTCACCGTCTAATAAGGATGCGTGACTGTCAGCCAGCTAAATAAATCACCAGCTTATCAGTCATGCATCCTCACGAGATTTTTCAAATATAAAAATAATAACAAATACGTGGCGCTTTTATCTGCGCCGCAAACAATAATACAAATAATAATAAAACAGTGCACATATAAATATAGGGGCAGGACACTCCGCCACAGGGGGTCACCATGAAGAGATGTACATTACCATTCTATATTCCTGTAGCTGCTACGCAAACTCCCCCCTTGCTCCAAAGATATAATTGCCTTGTTGTCTCAAACTGACGGTTTGTCTGTGACGGCCTTCTATTGCCTATATTCATCAAGTGTTTTCCGCAAATTCGCTGTTTCCGTGTGTATGTGTGTTCATAGTAAATCCTCGATCTTTGTAACGTGTCAATTAAATATTATTAATAAGAGAACTAATCAACCCAGATAAACATTATATTATCAATTATTGAATTGTTCCTACAAACACCTTCAGATTAAATAACGCAGAGCCAATGAAACTCGGTATAAAAAATAATAAAGCCACTCAGTAAAAATAAAGTGATATATCAGTGACATAACTGTCAAAAGAACTTTATTAGGAATTTCACAGCATAGTTCTCTGAATAATCTCAAAAGAGGCTAATTGTACTGGGGGTTTTTTTTGTCGCTGATAAAACTACTAAAATGTCAGCACCAAGCCGAACTCTCTGTATATAGCGTAGTAGTCAGTAAAACCTTAACTTATGGTCCTTAAGATCATCGCATAAAATCCTTCTGATGGAAAGTATTTTAATCTCTTTGAAAATTTAATTAATTTAGGAGGTAAGAATTGTAGATCTTTTACCAAACGTATTTTCTATTAACTTTATGCTGTTAATTTCACAAAGGTTTTATTCTATTACAGTAAAACTATTGATCCTGATGATCACATTGCTGACAAAGGATAAGCGTGTCAAACACAGATTAACAGCACATAGTTCAAAAACTAAACTTTAGTGCAAATACTAGTAGCGGGAAAGTTTAACAAATAATTACATTTTACCAAACGCAGAGACAAGTAGAATGATCCAGTTACACCTGTTGTTCACCTGGGTGGCAATGATTGGGTAAGTAAAATTAGAAAGTTTCTGTAATATCATTCTAACCAGGGGCGTCATTTCAGAAAAATTCTTGGAGGGGCAAAGTTGTGTCAGCAGTCTCACGGTAGTCTGTCCGTGTCTAAGATATTTTTTTTTTTTTTTATACTGGGTTATTCCAAAAGAACACTTTTCAGTGCAAACCTTTTTTTCCCTGCAATCTGATTTGTGAATAATGTAGATTGTTGAAACATTGTGCTTTTTTCCCCCCCAATTGGATGGAGGATTCCATTTGCCATTATGTAATGGAAATGTATACTGAGATATTTAACAGATGTTCAGCTTAACAGGTTGCTGTTCTGTAGGACGTTCCCCTAACAGATTGTTACATGTTGTCAAGTGGCAGCTTTCACACAGCTAACTGCTGGGAGCCCATATTACTTCCAGCCTTCCGTGGTTTTAAATGTGAGACTTCAACTGAAATTCTTCAGGTAATTCAAGCACGAAGAAGCTACTGTATATGTAGAATCAGCTCTATTGACCGAGACCTCCCAACATCTACTTGGACTGCAAACATAGTAAAGGCTACAAAAGGGACTGAATGAAAATGTCATGTCAGTAACCGATTTATTTTGAATTACTTTGGAAAAGATTGTTTTTTCTTGAGTGTAGTGTTTGATGTTGTTGATAATATATCAACCATGAAATATGAGTTACAATACAGAAACTTCTGTAGTCTGGTTGCCAAATCTACAATTGGAAAACACTGCAACTTTTCATTAAATAGTTAGGAAAAAAAACAAGGATGTTGAGGGTGAGGACCAGCATTGTAAACCACTGCAACTTGTGGGAAATGCTTCTGTTGTTTGTACTCCATCATAAGGCATTACGTCGGACCCTGAAACACTGCATGCATAAAGATCGACAGACTAAAGCAGTGGTTTTTAATGTGTGCACTCATTTGTGCTATGGACAAGGGTTGCACATCTACAGCAACAATAAATCTACAGTTATCACATCAAGATTACTGTTATTCACATGGATTTGGTAAATATTAGAACTTTCAGGATATCGGTCAGAACTTTAACACTAGAACAGCCACAGCAGTCATTTTGACAGTTTGAGGTTTTCAAATTTAAATTACTCTGCATGTCTGAAAGTTATGCAGTTGTCTGTTCATGACTTTTCCTAAATACATGTATTAAATACCCTGACGACGTTTGAAAGGCAGGAAGTTATAATCACGCCCACCTAGAACCACCAGAGCAGTCATTTTGACTGCCTTTTACAATACATGTTTTTATTTTGAATACAGCCTACAATATTCTTTTTTTTTTTTTTTTTTTTTAATATATAAGCCTGTTATCTCTACTGGACCTGGCAGCCATCTATTCCTTCATTTTGTACAAGGAATGCACCAGGGAAAATATCAGTAGGAGAGATTTCATCTTGTGAAGCTAGCCACAGCGCTTCAGCAGAAACATTTCGATCAGAAAACCTGAACCCAGCATCATCAGGCTGCAGCAGCTCAGCCTGGATTCATTGCTGCACCGAGTAACACACGCAAAGAGAAAACACGTTACTTTCGTTTTAAATTTTTTAAAAAAACGATTTCGTTTTTACAGTTTTGTATGTACATACACCTGTTTACACACTAGTAAAACTTTTGAGTTGTATCCGATAGTTTGCCTTTCATTTTAATACTGATGTTTTTTAAAATGTAACCGTCATAATGACTGCCGGCGGCGGTTTTAGGTATGAGTATAACCGCGGCGGTTCTAGTGTTAAGAGATAAAGCTTAATTCAACTATGCAACACAAACTTGTCTTCACGGTTATGGTTGTGAATCTTATAGGGTCAAATTCACTCACCTACATAAAAAGGACTTCAGGTTCGACCTAAATATGAGGTTGTGGCAGGAATGCTGGGCGGTGACGTCAGGCAGAGGCAGGAAGTAAAAATACTGACACCAAGTCTGCAGTTTAAATAATAAAGACGCGGCGCGCCGTTTTATTTTAAATAATACAAAAATAAATAAAATGTTTTAACAAAAAAGACACTCACAGAGCAAAATAAAAGGTTTAAACAGAAACGAAATCACGAACACAAAATACACGATCAGGCTGGGCACTAGGCTTCACTGATCCTTTACGTTTTAGTTTCGTTTTCTCTCGCCACTTGCTCTCTCCCCTCAAACACCCACCACCTGCATCTAAAACAGCAGGTCTTTTCTATCATGGCCGAGGGGTTAACTGGCTATCAATTCTCTCATTACCCCTCGGCCACAGTCTGCACAGGTAGCATTACTATACGTGACTGCCAGCTAATTCAATAATCGCCAGCTGACACTAGTCACGCATTCCTACAAGGTTTTTTAAAACAAAACACGGCTACGCCGTAAATACATTTTAAATAAATACAACAACAAAACACCCGGGGCTTCGCTGTCATATAAATACAACTAAATCATAACGACAATAATAATAATAATAATAATAATAATAATAATAATAATAATAATAATAATAATAATAATAATAATAATAAACAAATACAAAATAACACGGGGGCGGAGGGGGTGTTCTAAAATTAAACAAATACATTTAATCAGCAGGGCTTACTACCGCCCTGCTACAGAGGTATATATCTATCTGCCATTTTATGGATTAGTTAAATAACTTCAGTGTTTCATTTTAATTGTATAAGTGAATATATAGAGAAATAATACACATCACGATAATCATTGCATAGGTAGTGCTGATAACTTTTAATAGCAGCAACAGTTCATCCAGAAATTACACCCTTCTTCTGATTGTTAACTTTTAAAGCAACTAGTAAACAACATTTTAAAGTGTAGTTTCTATGACTATGGTTTTAATCCTGTATTTTCTCATACACATAAATATTACTGGTTTTAAATGTTTTAAAATCTCTAGTAGCAATTTCATCTTATAAGTTCTGCAATGTTTATTTTACAACTAAGGCTGCCACCTTTAAACAAGTAAACACGCCGGTTTAGAAAATCCATAAACTGCAAACTATCAGTAAGTAGCAGACAAGCCTGTATCACTTTATGTCTGGTGTACTTTTGTATTACATTGCAATCACATACTGACTGAATGGCATTTCATTTTATTTTTTTTATTTGTCTTTAAATACTTTGCATGTCGGTACTGGTATACAAGTACTTGTTAAGAAACTAGAGAGCGACTCAACTTCCTGCTAAATGAATACTCAGAGGCCGGCTTCTGGCAAGTAAACTGCCTTGTTTATCATGATGCAGCGTCAACGTTTTAAAATAAAATCCGAAAGACTAGTACCTTTTGAAACTTGCTAGCCCTGATGTAAACTTACTAGTCCTTATGTGAAGTGCCTAAATTGGAATCAACAAACAGTTGGGGTCCCTAGAAATAGGCTTACAATTTATTTTCCTAAAAAATAAACAGTTATAAATTTAGATTTAAAAAAAACAAACAATTTTTTAACAAAGGCACCTTAGTAAACGCTACTACAGACTGATTAATCATTGTTTTCGCTTCATTACGGACTGACTACTGTACTGTGTGCTGAGAAACTGACACTGACAGCACCAGACGGGATGACAGGACAAATTCTCTCAGCTGTGTCACCTTGACGACCACGAAGCTCTGTCTGAAACTGATACCAATGACACAAATAAAATGTTTATTTTATTGTTCATTACATGTGTTGCTATTAACAAAAATGAAGGGAGGTTTCAGTTCTGAGTGACTGGTTTGTAAGCATTATGAATGCTTATTCACCACAATACACCCCGTTAGAAAATTGACTTTCCTGCATTTTTTTTTTTTTTACGCGAGACTGTGAATGCGAGAGTATGTGTACATTTGTTTTAAGTACTCGCCCAGAGGACTACTGAGACACAGACATCAACTAGTCCTCATCAGATTTAATTCGCCTCGGGCGAGGGTGAGTTTCTAACCCTGATCTTGTAAGAGGACAGGGCTTGTTATCTAAACAAAGGTAAGATGTATTACGATGTGATGTTAAAGCCTTTTTTTTTTTTTAGCTATGTTGTCTAACGTCTTCCCTTAGCTTTAGTTAGACCAAAATAATTGTCAATATTAGAAAATGATTACCCTTTTCAAGGAGGTTTTTTTTTTTCATTTTCCTTGTTGTTTATTTGAGATCAACACTTCATAACCTATGTTCCTGTACAGTGTAAAATGCTGAAAAGCAGATATTTTCCATGTGTTTTTGTGTTTAAAGGGCAATGCATTGCAAATTACATTACAGTTCATCAGTTTTTGGAAAACGTGTGTGCTTTTAGGTTGCAGATTCAATAAGCAGCCATTAGCCTAATATTAAAAAAATATGTCTTGCAGATTTGTTGTCTTCTCTGATCTATCTTACCATATACCTAGGTGCATTGTGAGGCAAGAGGCCATAGGCCGAGGCTCTTCAACCACCCAGAAGTCATGCATTACAGCTAGGCTTGCTACTATTCGATTTTTATTTTTTTGCCAAATCAACGATTAATATCAACGTTTATTTTAGAAAGAATTTACCGGGTTTTTTTTTTCCAATCTTTAATTTTCAATTCAAAGCAAAGAATGCGTGAAATCAACCTTTATGCTTTAAAAAAAAAAAAAAAAAAAAACACTTTATCATTGAGAAACGTCTAATTTAGTGAAACCCCTTTATCATGTTCAACATGCAACAAAACCATGGTTACCAACATTCTAACTAAAATAACATTTGGTTACAGCGGAGCTATACCTTGTAAAAATAAAAGATCCTACACAAATTAAAAAAAATGGTCTCAAATAAACCGTAGAAAACGCAGCACATAAAAGTGTATTACATAGACTTTTATAGCACAAATTTGAGTAAAAATTACAAGCACAGAACAAAACATTAGATAGTTGAACAGAACTATCTTGCACTTAGTCTGAGCTCCCCCCTCACCTGCTTCAGCACAACTGGAAGGCAAGGCACACAGGTCTGCTTCGTCCTGCCGCGGAGAGTTATTCCACGAAGCACTATGAATGTTCATAGAGTATTTTTTATAACAAGTACATGGAAATTCATTGTTTAAAACTAAACTACTGAATTTGTAATGTAAAAGAGTCATACTCTCGTTGGATTTGAATGAATGCAAAATAGATTTCAAAATGAGATCCGTTTAAATAAATAAATAAATAAAGTATTCACTAAAGACCATCGAATATGGAAAAGGTTATTAATGCTAGATATCTCAACGCTTGTCATATAAGGTTAATTATTGAATCACAATCAATGACTGAAGGCACAAGTACTGTTAAATACTGACATTTCTTAAAGCAGCATGTTATTATACAGCACATTTACATTGTATAACCATTCCCAAAAGTGAATATTTCAAAAACTGAAATTGTCTTTTTTTTTATCAGCTGTCAGATTTGGTGTTTAAAGATCCAGTATCATAGTTTAACCTTCATGTTGCACAGTATGTATTCTTTTTCAATTATAAACAGTTTTACCTTTTTATTATTCTTAGCAAACGCCCTTATCCAGGGCGACTTACAGTCATAAACAAAAAATACATTTCAAGAATGAAAGGAGGCTCTGTGGTCCAGTGGTTAAAGAAACAGGCTTGTAACCAAGAGGTCCCCAGTTCAAATCGCACCTCAGCCACTGACTCATTGTATGACCCATCAGCAAGTCGCTTGTGCTCCGTCTTTCGGGTGAGACGTAGTTGTAAGTGACTCTGCAGCTGATGCATAGTTCACACACCCTAGTCTCTGTAAGTATCCTTGGATAAAAGCATCTGCTAAATAAACAAATAATAAGAATCACAGTACAAGTATTAATACAATTAAGAGCAAGATAAAATACAATGACTTTGTGCTGTGTTTTGCCATTCTCTCGTTATCTCATTTCAGATAGACCCACTTCCTTGTTCAACTTGAAATAACAGCTTGTTTTCAAAAGACTGCAAGAATCAACATGTACCTGCTAACCGCAAAAGAAAATAAATAGCCTGTCATTCAAATACTGCCCCCTTATCAATGGAGGAGAAAAACACTTGGGTTAGCTGTTTTCTAAAATGACTAGAAACAATACAAGTTCTTAAGAATCAGGTTTGTTTAAAAAAAAAAAAAATTGGAATCATAGTTGAGATTAAAAGGATAAATAAATGGAGGCAAAATAAAATGTAAAAGAAAATGTCTAGTCTACACACCTGACAGTTTTAAAAAAAATGTTTTAGCCCAAATAATAATAATAATAATAATAATAATAATAATAATAAATATGGGAATGTTGTCATGAGTTTCTCAAGAAAAGTTAAATGTTGTCCTGCTTTATTGCTTGTTGCCACAATATACAAAAAGATTTGGATGATATTTTAATAGTTCAAAAGTGAGTTTGAAAATATGTTTTTCTATTTTTATAGTAACATTACCATAACAAAGTCTGAATGAATGAATAAATTACCTAGGCTTCTGGCTAGGAACCGGGCACTTCTGACCTCAGCTCACAACCAGTGGTATTGGTATTACTATATATATATATATATATATATATATATATATATATATATATATATATATATATATATATTGTAAAAGAGTGGTAGTGTGGTGTTGCTGGGCACCGGTATTTTTCTTCAGACTGGGTGAACACTTCAGTGATTCAGGTGAATACTTTTATTTACAATATTTACAACAAGACATTTATTCTCTTGCATTTATTTGCCCTGTACGGGCCACTAACTATCTAATTTCTTCTCCCCTCTCTATGCTATGGCGAGCGTAAGTTGGACTCCCTCTGGTGGGGTGAGCCAGGACCACAGGTAAGTATCGGTTGGACTCCCTCTGGTGGAGTGAGCCAGGAACACAGGTGAGTATCGGTTGGACTCCCTCTGGTGGAGTGAGCCAGGAACGCAGGTGGGTACAGGTTGGGCTCCCTCTGGTGGAGCAAGCCTGGAACACAGGTGAGTATCGGTTGGGCTCCCCCTGGTGGAGTGAGCCTGGAACACAGGTGAGTATAGGTTGGGCTCCCTCTGGAGGTTATCTCCTGTAACATAAGGAAGAACAGCACATCCTCTATCCTAGGCTGCCTGGAAGACAGCAAAGAGCAGGCCAGAAGGAACCAGCAATAATAAAGATTGTTCTCACACCCCGATTCTGTGCTTGGTGGTTTTCTTCCAAATGTCTACCCCTCCTTCTTAGGATTGTACCGTTACTCCTGCAGCCTGTAATCCACCCTGTATGAGCCGGACCTGCTTCTGTAAATTGTTTCTTGATGTGCACTCGCTGCACCAGCAGCTGTAAACCGTGCAGTATTTTTAATACGTCCCGCAACACACTTGGTCAAAGTAATGCTGCTCCTGCAGCTGGAGAACACGTAATATTTGTAGCGAGTCCTGTTAATATAAACAACACACTCGGTCAAAGTATCGCTGCTCCTGCAGCTGGAAACCAAACAGTGTGGACATCGTAATATATTTTTAATCCAAATTATCAAAACAAAACCAAACAGTTCAAAATAAAAGTCTGCCTCACCAAGTGGTAAAAACGCTCTATGCTAGACTTTTCCAAAATCACTATAATTCAAACGTAACGCACTTACTACATTTTCCTCAGCACCAGAATACTCCTTGGAAGCTTGAACAGGCAGGACAACCGGGTAGCCTTCCCCACAATCACCCCCATTGTTCTGCCCCGCTTCCTTTTAAATCATCTAACCCCGCCTTCTCAATCAATACTGGGGACTATGGGTTGTGTAGTTTTTTCCCCAGTGACGCCATTTCTTAAAGGCGCCACTGCTCCTTCCTCACAATATATATATATATATATATATATATATATATATATATATATATATATATATATATATATATATATATAAAATTACTGTTGCATCAGACATTTAAAAATAAATAAATAATGCATTTGACTTTTATCGTGGTGCACCTGCTACTACCTGACCGGAAAGAATGATTCCGGGACTACAGCCAACAATGAAAACATACCAACTGCCCGTAGCAGTTCACAATGCCAAAAAGTACTGAAAGTTATTTCAAATGATCTGGAAAGATAGGAAACAGCACATCAAGTTCCAATATATCTTACAGGTACCGTTAGCAATTCACAGTTCTGTAAACAAGTAAAACCAAGTGTTAGAATCCATTTGGGAGCCACTGTCTAAAATGAATTCTGAAAATTTAATAATAAGAACAAAGCACCCAGTGTGAGGAAAATGGCTCTCCAATTTAATTTTAATTTCAGTTAAGCAGCTGCGTCATGTAATTTCAATTCCACCTCAAGATCAGACTAAAACATTTCTAAAAATACACCTTAAAGCAATCATGTAACATGTAATGAATGGATTATTAAACTCATTTTGTCAAATGTCTTTTGAAAACAAATGAGCACTTTATTTAGATGTTCTTTCTTGGAATTATGCATATATTAGAACACAATAAACAACAACTTACTAACTTTTGAATTATTCCAACAGTTACAATATTTAGGTATTTCTGATGATTCTTAATATTATATCTAATGTTCTTTGAATGCATAATTTAGGATAGTATGTCAGAGTTGTTCAGTGTGCTCAAAGTGAACCCTCTCACAATATATTTTTTTGTATTTGAAAGATCAATATTCACTGTCCATTACCAAATTTCATGCACTACAACAGAGATATTTAGAATCTAAAATTAATGGTGAGAAGACATTATCTTTAAAAGTTGGCCACAAAGCATGGCTACATCAAAAGGCATTCCATTTTCTAAATCAATCACTGGGCCCTCTATGGCATCAAAGTCTTAAATTGCTGCACCTTGGAGAGCTTAGATTGCTTAACAACAAGATAAAGAGGTTTACTGAAAATGACTTGTAACAACGTGTGTATGTTTACTGTTGAAACAAAGACACAGGCCTGTATTATATTACAACGATCAGCAGTAATAAACATGAGCGATGGAGATTAATATATCTCCTTTAGAGTTGTATTATACGACTGATACTAGGCAGAGATAAGAAAAAATGTTTGGACTATCATCACGCAGCTTAGAAAGTCATCACTGTCTCTCCAGTCATTATTTATGTGACGCAGCACGTACATGTCACGCACGTTCCACACGTTATAGGAAGGGCACATCTAAAACCTTATACGACTTCAAAGGAAGGAGGCAGTGTGGTCCTGTGGTTAAAGTCCAGAGCTTGTAATCAGAAGGTCACCGGTTCAAATCCTACCTCTGCCACTGACTGACTCACTGTGTGACCCTGAGCAAGTCACGTAACCTCCTTGTGCTCCATCCTGCGGATGAGATGTTAAATCAATGTCCTATTGTAAGTGACTCTGCATATAATGCACAGTTCACAGCTTTGTGATGGTGGTCCACTATGAAAGGCGCTATATAAAAATAAAGATATTATTATTATTATTATAAGGGTAAATCGCATTTTCATGCTAAAAAGCTGTACAATTGACCAAAAACTTTTGCATGAAAACATGTCTGGAAATCGTGCATTATGCTTACAAGACTTCAGCAGTTAAAATCCTGCTTGTGCCATAACCTCGTGCAACTTTCTACTATAACTAAAGGCTGTACCAAGGAATCCTATTGGCTGTGGAGAGAGTGACCACTTTCTAAGCTGCATGGAAACACAGCCACGGTTACCCCTACTGTGCAATCAGGTTAGACTGATTTATTTCTGTCTGTGAAAAGGAAAAGTTTAATGATTTAATGATTGCTGTTTAGACCAAGAAAGAAATAAACAATCTTAAATATGTTACAAGAGAAACTAGCTTCCTTAGAGATTACAACACGTTTATGTTAGGAAAAGACCACTGGCTATCAATACTAATTAAGCAGGACAGCAGGTAGCACCTTACACAGCCCAAACTCATTGACTCAGGGTGCTTTGCCAAGAGAAGAAATCAGTGTACTGGGCTTTTGCAGTTGTAGTTTTTTTCTGCTTGAAATAAAGGAGTTCCCTGACAAAATGGTCAATACAAAATCAGCAGTTAAAGAGTTATAGCTACTTTAAATAATAATAATAATAATAATAATAATAATAATAATAATAATAATAATTTAAAAATCACTGAATTTTCTTTTTTTAAATGAAAATAATTACATCAGATTAAAAATAAGCTAAACAAGTCTAACTTTATTAAGTAATTTTGATTATATTGTTGCAATGTTATGTTTTATAGGAGGTCAGAATGAATATTACTGTATCAAAATATTTGTAAATTTTGTTTTACTATTAACCGAGTTAGTACTTGTAACTACAGTGTTAGTAACTACAGTAACTACTGTGTACTACAGCCAGTGTCCATGGATCATTTTATCTTGTCTTGTCTTCACAAACCATTTAATTACAAAACAATGTTGAAAGAATCATGTTGCTTTTCAGCTAGACTATATTTAGATGTGATGTCTGGATCGGCACACGTGTTCCCGGGGTCAAAGATTCTGCTGTTTTCACTTTTACCTTTGGAAACTGAAAGAAAACAGCACAGTTTAAAAAAAAAACGGCATATGTTTTAAAATCTTATCTTAAGCCAAGTAACTTCCTCACTTGTTTCAAGGATAATCTGAAAATCTTCAGTTCTGACCAGCTCTCTATTAACAATGTTTGAACTCAGTATATTAAACTATAATTAATATAAGTCATAGACACTATTGCAGGGGTACTCAATTATTTTACTGAAGGTCCAAAATTCTTGGGAGAACATTCTCACTCCCATCCCCATACTGACAAACAAACACAGAGCTACACAAATATAGTTTTACACGTGCTGTTGGTTTGAGAGTTCTTCACTGGGTTTAAAGGGATTTTTGGGGGAATCAAAACTCTGTCTCATTTTTACTTGCCTACCTTCTTTACTGATTTGTTACAGAGTTCTTTCCCTGCCATAGCCATAGAATTGTATAACTACTGTATTCTTATATGTGTCTGTGTTAGCAGAGCCAAACATTGTGTTTCACCACTGCAAAAACAAAGCAAATTGTAGCAAAGAAAACTGAAGCACAAGAAAAAACTGAACTGAAAAATCACTGCGCTTTCTCTTTCAAGTGAATTAAAAATAAAAACACCTTACAAATAATAAATACAGTAATTTTACATTCACTGCATTAATAAATTGGCTAATACTCACAGTAGGTGGGAGAAGTAGCAGGTCCTCAAGGGCCTTGAGTTACAGGTGAGCTCAGCAAGACCAATACAGAGACGCAAACATTTGCATCAGTCAGAACAGAATGCTGGTATTAACATTAATAATGTTCGTCTTGGAGAATGACTATCCGCACACATCATGTGATTTGCAGATACTTAAGACAGGAAACTTTTTAACTGGAGGCTGTGTGGTCCAGTGGTTAAAGAAACAGGCTTGTAACTAGGAGGTCCCCAGTTCAAATCCCACCTCAGCCACTGACTCATTGTGTGAGCCTGAGCAAGTCACTTAACCTCCTTGTGCTCAGTCTTTCGGGTGAGACGTAGTTGTAAGTGACTCTGCAGCTGATGCATAGTTCACACACCCTAGTCTCTGTAAGTCGCCTTGGATAAAGGCGTCTGCTAAATAAACAAATAATAACTGCATGTGTTGTAAGCCTGACTTGGATCACATAATTTGACAATTATAATCACCAATGCAATCAACATACTCATTGCTAAGCTTTGCACACACAGCACACGGTGGATCGTGGAATGATATGATATCTGTCGTGGACGGGGTTCTGTCCATTGCGCTACCATTTCTTTGGTACACATGACTAGTACAGTACGGTACCATATTGTGTGAGTCAGGGGTACCAACAGTAACACAAATACACGTTGACTCGTATGTGTTTTAAAAAAATATTATATGTTTTACTGGTAATATTTTGTAATTGACTTGGAAAAGCTACTTAACAAAAATGGCCTTTTTAGCACCGGTACTTGTCATAGTTTTCTTGGTCTTTCTGAAGTGCGATTTTCTGAACTCGTACCATAACTAAGGTATGAAAATTGTATCTTAATTGTGTATTTTCAAAAAAAATTACTAATGACATTTGTTTTATTAGCCATAGAGAAGGGATATGTTGACGCTTACAAAAAAGGCCACAGCAGCCAGAGAGAGGCTACTAATACTGTTGACGCGTACATTTTGTTTTATTCATAGCTTGCACAGTATCTGCTACTTACTATCACAGTGACACCTACTGTACCCTTGCGCACCACACTCTCATAAGAACTATGCTGTCTGAAAAATTCACAGCATTTCCAATGTGAATGCAAGTATAAACCATTATTATTATTATTATTATTATTTATTTCTTAGCAGACGCCCTTATCCAGGGCGACTTAAAATTGTTAGAAGATATCACATTATTTTTTGCATACAATTACCCATTTATACAGTTGGGTTTTTACTGGAGCAATCTAGGTAAAGTACCTTGCTCAAGGGTACAACAGCAGTGTCCCCGACCGGGGATTGAACCCTCGACCTTCCGGTCAAGAGTCCAGATCCCTAACCACTACTCCAACTGCTGCCCAAACCATAGATTGGCATATGACTTGGCAGTCCGGTCAAGTCTGTCTATTGAGTACCCCTATTGATAGCATCTACCACAAATGTGCTTAACATTACCAAACTCAGAAGGATTGTAATCTCCCTTGCTCAGTGACACATTTTCTATTAGCCCCCCCTCTTTTTCATGAGGTTAGTCTGAATGCATAGTTTAAAGTAACTAGTCTGGGACATTAATGCCACTTGATTTTATAATCTCATTGGTATTATTCCAAGTAAATCCTGTAAAAGGCATAAGAAATGTGATACTAATGACTGCATATAGTCTCAAAGTCTCAAAAGGCTAAATGGTTGATATAATTATAATCTTGTATGTCCAATGTCTAGAACTATGTGATGTACATTAGCCAACGTTCTAAATTTCAGGAGTGAAACGAAAATTCAGCACCTATAGGGTATGTAACTGAAGCTTGATGATTTTAGTTTGACTTGTATCTCTTGTTTCACCTAAAGAAGCAAACAGCCCACATCACAGATTTGTGACCTGCTCATCAGTGGTAAGTAAGGGATAAACAACCGATTATCTTCTTACTGATTCAACACTTTGAGTTGTTTATGCCACTTAAAACATTTCTTCCTAATTAATACTTGTTCGATAAAGAGATTCAATTGATTGTTAACTTGGTAATTGGATTTGGTTTTTGTTCTTTTGTTGTGGGAACGTTGTCATGAGTTTCTCAGAGTTTGAGTTTGAAATCCCACTTATACAGACAAAAGTGTCTGTTGTAAGTGAAAATAGTAGCGAGGACTATGTTTTAGATGTAGATTGTAGAACATGAAAGTGACATTAGAAAAAGAAATGCAAAAAACAACGGAATGTGAACCGGGAACGGAGAGTAAAGTTATTGATCATTTTGCCAAACTTCAAACAGATGAAGACCTAAATATCATTGCCAGCGATCATTTTTTTGAGAAGTACTCAGGCAATATGCAAGTTGGCTATAAGCTTATTTGAATAATTGTTAACACGAAAAAAATGCAAAAGCTCAGTTTAAATCTAACGTCTGTGTAATGGATGAAGATTTACTAAGTGATGATGAAATTGCTGTTCTTGAACCTGCCCAGAAAATCTGTGAAATAAAAATTCGAGGGGGGAATCAATTTGTAATTATAAAAACTTTTTTTTTTTTTTTACATTATGTTAATGTATAATTGTATTACTTTTTCGCAAGCAACATTAAATGCTAAACTGAAATCGCAATAAAATGGTATTCCCTTTTCTGTTGAATTGTGCCGACTCTGGTTTCGTTGATGAAATCAGTTTTATGTAGATTCGTAGCACACGTTGTGGATTCAATTTTAATTCACAGGTCAATCGTGGAGCAATTGATTCACCCAGAAGCCTGTCAAGCCTTTCCTATTGATGAATTGACAAATTAATTTATGAATTGCTGCACGAATTGATGAATTAATTTATGAATTGATAGATGAATTGACAAATTATTTTATGAATTGACGAATTAACAGTAGAACGACCAAGGCGGTCATTTTGACCATTTTTGGAATTTAAATTTAAATTGCGGTGCATGTGTTTAAGATACAGAGCTGTACTTTCCTGACTTTTCCTAAATATATGTACTAATTACCCTGACAAAGAAAGAATCGCATAGCTGCAAAAATTAGCTAGATAAAATACTGTCATACCTATTCCGACCAGGCGCGGTCAAATTGACCGATACATATTATAACAATGAAATGTTGTGTTATTATTTGTGTTTATTGTTATAACAGTCTGCATTCCTCAAGTGAGTGGTCTGTTGACATTTCTGTTGTTTCAATGAGCCTCTGATAGCCCATCAATCAGCCTTTACAGCTCATGGAGCCAGGCTGTCTGTCTGCACTGGTTACTATAAGTCATACGTTTTTCTAAGAAATTTATTGTTGCCCCAATACACACTGCAAATGGATCGCTGAAGAAGCAGGACAGAAAAGAGTGTTTGGAATGACTGCAAATTTTACCAAACAAGATTCTGATGCAACAAAGATGGTCAATGCGGTAAGTGCACTGCATATTTTGAAAAGCACCGTATCTGTGTGATTTGTGCCAGGACTTCGACTTTGTAAACAATTGTAAATGACGCCCATTCTGTTCAAATGTTTAATTATTCATGTCATTTCGATTAGTATGTCTGTATATAAATGCATAGCTTTGGTTGTGCTTTGTTATATAGGCAATATAACCCCATTTATTTAAAAAATGTGATACTTATTTACATTGTTTCAGTTGTACAGTTTTGTATGTACATTATATACCTGTAAATACAAAAATGTATTTTCAAATATTTGTTTATTTCATGATTTTTCTAGGTATGCCTATAAACGTGGTCGTTCTAGTGTTAATTTCTGAATTGATGGACAAATTGATAAAATAATTTCTGAATTGACAAATTGACAAATTAATTGATGAATAGTTTTGGCACAAATGGCGCTCCATAATACAGTAGCTGCCCCACACTCCTCTTCAAAGCCACACATACACTTTTAGTTAGAAGATTCATACAGGTCAATTCAATGGTCCTTTAGTTTTGCGCTTAGTATAAGCATTTGAATATGTGGCGGTTATTCCGCTCTAACCTGCAAGTACACAAAGTGTTTCAATGCTACATGGTTTGTTAAAGGTTTTTACAATACAGATTGTGTATGTCCGATCGGACGTCTGTAATCACGCTTCTGTGGCTGTCACATGCCCTCTAGTTTTTACTGATACCATCCCATTGTGTCCTAGACATATGACATTACATTACTGGCATTATTGCTTCAAAGTAACAATGCACATGTGCAAAGGCTCTGAAGTGCCAGTACTTCACAGAAAAGTCTAATTATGTAAATAAGTGTTATCACATGTGTTATCAATTGTGTTTCAACAGTATGAATATAGTTGTCACATGGAATATTTAATGTATATCATTAAAAATATGAATCAATTACATTTTGTATTATGTTTGATGATATGTTTTTTTTTTTACTTTAACTATGTATTTAATGTATTATGCATATAAAAAAATATATACTATGTATAATGATGCCATAAGGAGTTAAAATCCAGTTTTTGAAAGGGTACCCACTGTCTCCTGAAAAATAGTGACAGTGTAATTATTTTAGTGGCATTTTTTTACACTACCCTGTTCAGTGCAAATAACACATAATATCATAATTACTTACCAAGCAGACATCCAGTATTTGCTGGTAAGGACTCCATGTATGCCATTAAGGTACTCTGCTGCAGAGTATAGGAGTCATGAACAGCACCCCCAAAATGCCCATCCACATCAGTTATCAACATCTCATGATCACATATGGCCTGTACATTCAGGCTATGATGATGTTTCCGGCTGCAAAAGTCGATTTCATTATCTTTGCATGCTAGCAGACACGTGGGTACAGTCTATAAAGCCAATTATGTTAGGCATAGCATAATTCAATACATTTATTTATGTTTCCCATCATCCCAAGTAGGAAACCATGCACAAAACGGCTTGCCGAGGATTGAGAGACTCCTGTAGAATCCCCACAAACGGGTGTGAAAGAACCAGAAGTTAGAAACCGTAACACTGTCATCACTCGAGCTTCCAAAGATCTTTACAGAGAGTGTGGGCTCCAGAAAAGGCTTAAGCAAAGTGCATCTCTCCATAAGGAGTGCCTTGATAATCTAAAGTGCTCAATGCACTGGCGTTCTGTGAACTCATCCAGTGATCAAACTGGTCTAATGATAGAGCCTGGCAGCTTGTATTCTTCTTTTATGCTGGACAAGTTGGGCAGCTAAATGTAGTGCCCACAGACATACGTCCAAGTGCAGGGTCGATAGTGATGACTGATAGTGACAGACACAAAAATTGACAAACACATTAATGGCAGGGTGTTTGCTTGTAATGGATTATTATTATTACATTTCTTAGCAGACGCCCTTATCCAGGGCGACTTACAATTATTACTATCACATTATTTTTACATATAATTACCCATTTATACAGCTGGGTTTTTACTGGAACAATCTAGGTAAAGTACCTTGCTCAAGGGTACAACAGCAGTGTCCCCAACCGGAGATTGAATCCTCGACCCTCTGGTCAGGAGTCCAGAGCCCTAACCACTACTCCACACTGCTGCCCTATGGATACACCAATAAACAATATTTCCATCAATTTATCATAGATTGACAATTTCCTAAGCGAACACTGTACTTGTCATTAAATGCCTTAATTGTTACAATCCACTGTACACATCCACATTTGAGGAGGTTTAATATTGTATCATGAACACACACACACACACACACACACACACACACACACACACACACACACAATAAGAATATTATGTAGACAGTTTTTAAAATGCAGGGATAATGTGTTAAAGTTTATTTTTAGGTAAGACAAGCATTGCTCCTGGTTTTGCCGCATATATCGCATACGGGACCTTTGAGCCATCTGTTAACGTACTTAAGAAATCTCGGTTTATATGCCACACACCTACTCCAAAACTCAATTACAAGCAGCACTAAATAGCTCATAGCGTAGGAAAAGGGAGTGCTTCATTGAAAAATCTTCAGACACGCCTCCAAACATAAACTAAGTCATGCAACGCTGGGTGATGCAGAAGCAGTAAGATTGCCGTCTGATAATCAGAAACAACTCCACGAACTGGCAAAAAGGTAACCACTGAATCACTATTAGCCATTATAGCATTTCTTAATACATTAAAATGCGCTCACTGTTGCAGAACTCAAGCATTGAATCGACCTGAGGGTGATGTCACAGAAATGTTTTAATCTGAAATACAATACTGAGTATCTTCTTCCTAAAACACAACACTTGAATTTATTAATCATAGATAGACATAAAAGTAAAAAAAGCAGTGACAATGCATGCATGTTTGGAATTTAAACCCAATCAATAAATAAACCTTGAAAAGACTCCCCAGGGGCATAGGTAAGGGCTGGTTAGAATACAGCTGTGTACCAACTGTATGCACTAACTAGACGCTAACTCAAAGCATGTGATCTGTATCACAGATAAGACCAGAGGTTAAAACATTGTGGCAATGATACAATGAATTTCTATGAAGTTGGCACCTGAAATAGTTTATAAGATATTAGCAGTTGAAGTAACAGAGGCAGAGGGTTTACAAAAAAAAAAAGCTCCCTTCCCTGGGATGCTTACAGTGCCTTGCGAAAGTATTCGGCCCCCTTGAACTTTGCAACCTTTTGCCACATTTCAGGCTTCAAACATAAAGATATGAAACTGTAATTTTTTGTGAAGAATCAACAAGAAGTGGGACACAATCATGAAGTGGAACGAAATTTATTGGATATTTCAAACTTTTTTAACAAATAAAAAACTGAAATATTGGGCGTGCAAAATTATTCAGCCCCTTTACTTTCACTGCAGCAAACTCTCTCCAGAAGTTCAGTGAGGATCTCTGAATGATCCAATGTTGACCTAAATGACTAATGATGATAAATAGAATCCACCTGTGTGTAATCAAGTCTCCGTATAAATGCACCTGCACTGTGATAGTCTCAGAGGTCCATTTAAAGCGCAGAGAGCATCATGAAGAACAAGGAACACACCAGGCAGGTCCGAGATACTGTTGTGGAGAAGTTTAAAGCCGGATTTGGATACAAAAAGATTTCCCAAGCTTTAAACATCCCAAGGAGCACTGTGCAAGCGATAATATTGAAATGGAAGGAGTATCAGACCACTGCAAATCTACCAAGACCTGGCCGTCCCTCTAAACTTTCAGCTCATACAAGGAGAAGACTGATCAGAGATGCAGCCAAGAGGCCCATGATCACTCTGGATGAACTGCAGAGATCTACAGCTGAGGTGGGAGACTCTGTCCATAGGACAACAATCAGTCGTATACTGCACAAATCTGGCCTTTATGGAAGAGTGGCAAGAAGAAAGCCATTTCTTAGATACCCATAAAAAGTGTCGTTTACAGTTTGCCACAAGCCACCTGGGAGACACACCAAACATGTGGAAGAAGGTGCTCTGGTCAGATGAAACCAAAATCGAACTTTTTGGCAACAATGCAAAACGTTATGTTTGGCGTAAAAGCAACACAGCTCATCACCCTGAACACACCATCCCCACTGTCAAACATGGTGGTGGCAGCATCATGGTTTGGGCCTGCTTTTCTTCAGCAGGGACAGGGACTCCATCAGGTTAAAATTGATGGGAAGATGGATGGAGCCAAATACAGGACCATTCTGGAAGAAAACCTGATGGAGTCTGCAAAAGACCTGAGACTGGGACGGAGATTTGTCTTCCAACAAGACAATGATCCAAAACATAAAGCAAAATCTACAATGGAATGGTTCACAAATAAACATATCCAGGTGTTAGAATGGCCAAGTCAAAGTCCAGACCTGAATCCAATCGAGAATCTGTGGAAAGAACTGAAAACTGCTGTTCACAAATGCTCTCCATCCAACCTCACTGAGCTCGAGCTGTTTTGCAAGGAGGAATGGGCAAAAATTTCAGTCTCTCGATGTGCAAAACTGATAGAGACATACCCCAAGCGACTTACAGCTGTAATCGCAGCAAAAGGTGGCGCTACAAAGTATTAACTTAAGGGGGCTGAATAATTTTGCACGCCCAATTTTTCAGTTTTTTATTTGTTAAAAAAGTTTGAAATATCCAATAAATTTCGTTCCACTTTATGATTGTGTCCCACTTGTTGATTCTTCACAAAAAATTACAGTTTCATATCTTTATGTTTGAAGCCTGAAATGTGGCAAAAGGTCGCAAAGTTCAAGGGGGCCGAATACTTTCGCAAGGCACTGTAATAAATAGCTATTTAGAATAATAGCATTATACTCTACATCTAACAAGTATTGGATATGCACTGGGATGTTAGCTTAAGATTTGTTGTTTTATTCCCGTCAATATGAAGAAAATGTGCCTTAACAATGCAATTAACAAATTAGATAACTGGTTTGAATTTCGGAAAAAAACGTATAAAGAATAAAAATCAACTGTTAACATAGTAAGCTTATCTTTTTGCCTATAGGCAACACCTTTCACACTTAATAAGGAGCTTTCCTCAAAGTCAAATGTTACTATTAAAAGATTCAAAGCACATTAGAAAGGAAATACAAAGTTAAAATATTAACCAGAAGCAACATACATTTACATGACAACAAAATCAAGAAACGTTTCCAGACTGGCCTTGTGACCTCTAAATAACCGTTTCTCCACCTGGAAGTGGAGATCACCTCATCGTACCTCTTTACTTCGCAGTGATTGGACTGGTTGTAGCACACAGCCCGTTGACCTCCACATTCTTCATCATAATAGAAAGTCATCAAGCAATTATTCAATTCCTGTACCCCTAGTCTGTTGATACTCAAGCTGACAAAATGAAATGACATTTCAGGGTAATATGAGGAGGGCACATTTGAGAAATGACATTTAACAGCTGCTGGAGTCTCTCTCTCTCTCTCTCTCTCTCTCTCTCTCTCTCTCTCTCTCTCTCTCTCTTTAACTCTATCTACAGCTGGATGGATTAGGGCATTGGTACAGTATTAAAGGTGAATACATACATTCATGTATTAAGGAAATGTATGTCCTGGTGTTCTTTCTTAGTAGGCTGCTTCTTGCATTTTAATTATTTGTATTTTTATCTCTTCAGTTTCTAACAGAAATGAATTATCAGATGAAAGTAGGGTGTGCAGAATGTAGATACAATAAAATGTTATTTAATTACAAACTTTTGATTTGCTTGAGAGGTCAAGGTTTTGGTGACAAAAAAAACAAAACTGTACAGTATATACATTAAAAGTCACACAGCTAAAAAATACAAAAGTAACCTCATATCTCTTGTGATGCCTGAATGTTTTCACAATGTTTGGTATCTATGTGATGCATGCAGTACTTTGCAGGCACTACAGTCATGATGTCGACTTTGCTTGATTTCTGAGGACATTGAAGGGCAAGTCGTTAAGTGAGGTTGGAATCTCAAGTGGTTTAGAGATGTTGAAAATGTGGTGGTGATAAAAGAACAGAAGTTAAAGGGAGCCCACACTTACTTATCATGTTATCTGATCTTTATTGTTTACTGTTTTTTAAAAGTCAGACAATCAATGGGAATTACAAAGGGTTACAAACCATTTTTACAAAGGGTTACAAAAAAAAGCATCATGTAGACAGGATCAATACCAAGTAGTTTTGTCAATTACATGGTTGACAGGAAAATTCAATATATTCCAGCTGTGAGACTCGAAAAGATGTTAAGGTCTCAGAAGATTAAGGAAGGGTTCTCAGGGGATTATCTAGCAGTCTCTTGTTAACCTCTAAGATTTGACACTAACCAGGTTAATGTACAAGTATTGTACATCCAGTCACGTTGAAGGGCAGACATGTTGCTCATAATAATCATATTTGATTTTGCTGTCCAAGGTTATAATTAGATGACATTCTGTCCCATGGTTTTTAAAGCAGCTATTGCACACGCAAATTGTACAGTTGCGTTTAGATTTAAATACAATACAATGGTGTATATTTTACCAATATACAACTATAATTATTAACATAACTAAAAAGAAAAAGCTCATAAATAAAATATATACTTGCTTGTTATCTTTACCATTCAGTTGTATCGCTTTTTTATTGAATGAAACATGAGATTGACATTATAATGTTCATTCCCTTTCAAGTACGAAATATATCCATTACATAATGGGTTAACTTTGTTTACCTGAAAATTCTGAGACTGAGTGACTGGCAACATCTTCGCACCAGTCTCCGCCCCTCCTGAGAGACACTAGGCTCTGTGATGATGTTTGAACAGCGCCATTTTCTTTTCAGCCTGATTCGAGCAAGCTGCAGAGAGATTCATCATTTCAAATGGTTTCATCGAAAGTTTTTGTTTGAAAAAACAAAACAAAAACAAAACGTATATCATTCAATTGTATGTTGTGGAATTAGTCACTGAATTATTTTATAATTTCAGCTTTTTTCTCAAAGGTTTTGAGTGTGTTTTGTGAGACTGTACACGGCCTTGTGGCACACCGGGAGCCTGTGGCTTGGCTGCACCTCCCCCACGCGGCTCACTCTCTGTGTCACGGTTCACTCCGGCTGGAGTTGCATCTCTGAGGAGATTTTTCAAGCTGTCTGGGCTCAGATAATCTTGTATTAGTGCTACCTAGTCTGGGCTCAGGCTAGTGTGTCCACTTGTGTATTGTGTATAGTATATATATTATTTTGTAGAGAGTCTGTTGTTAGTTACTGGATTATTTGTATAGTGGTAGGATCTGCCTGTGTCGCTTTCTCTGATGTTTTTCTTTTCCAGGTGCACTACGTGAGTTGCTGATTTTTTTCAGCTAGCAGCATTTTCTGGAACCAGATTGTTTTTGACTCACACTCCTGTACGAACGGTGCTCAGCTGGCCGGCTACACCGACTGATCCGTTGGCAGGAGCCTTCCGATCGGAGAGCTGGTCTCTGTGTTCATGCCGCAGCGGTGGGCAGCTTCACCATGCTGTGCACCAAGCGGGCACACACAGGATCTGCTGGGGTACTCCTGTTGTTGTCAGTGGTCTGTGGGGTTGCTTTTAGCCCAGCGTGCTACCACCGCGGTTTCTGGCCCGAGCACCACTTGTACCCCCGGCTTGTACCGCACCAACCCAGTTCACTGCACTAGGTCGAGGCAGCCTCGGTACCCTGGTATCTCACCGGCCCGTGCACCGCACCGCACCGGATCGCAGCAGCTTCAGTATCGAGCCATGGCCGTACCGGCCCATGGATTGTTCACAGGTACCACCCGTGTACCGCACCGGGTTGCGGCAACCTCTGTACCAAGCCGCGGCCGCACCAGCAATGTGCATTATTCATCGGTACCGCCCGTGCCCGTACATTACACTGGTACCGAGACGGGCACCACACCAGTCCATGCATCACCCTGTGCACAGCACTTAGTAGCAGAAGATCCAGGTCCAGTGCATTGCACCATGTCCTGTGACAGTACCATGTTGTCATTGCAGCTGTTCCATCATCCTGTACCGATAGCTGTAGGTACCTGTCACAAAGACGGCCGGAGTGGGTGGTGTCAGACCAGAAGCAGGAAATAAAATGACAGAGAGGTGTGGTTTGGTGGAGCTGAGCGAATGCTTTCGCTCAGCATTTAATAAATAAACAGAACAGAAAATAAAAGGTTTGAACACAAAACAGGACACGGCACTTCACGCCAAAATAAAAAGACAAAATTACTAATTAATTATTCACTTGAATCCCAGCACGTGAATTAATTCTGTGCAACCCCGTGCTCACATACTATACTTTAAATGCACGTGCAGTGATGTGCAATCCCGCGCCTATATAATTATACAATTTAAATCACACGTGAAACACAGACCCGTTTATATCCCGTGTACCAATCTCTATACACGCAACATACAACACAAAACACACAAATGCACACAGGGGCGGGGCACATTGCCACAGTACCCTATAAAAAAATTTAAAAAATGGTAACCAAGGTTCCAGCAGACCCAGGTTAAGTCAACTGTTGCGCTGTTTTGATTATTTTTTCTTTAGACCTGTAACGTACTGCACAGCAGTGTTGCTGCTTGTGTTGTTGAGACAACAGGACTGTCTACCACGTCAGCCCTGAACCGGTACCAAACTGCACTGCTTTCTTACTGTACATTGCTCACTATTTACATTATGCCTGGGTTTTATCCCTGTGACACATGCAAAGCCAGCCTGCCTGTCTAGTACCAAGCAGGCCTTGTTGACAGTCCAGTTACTGTCTTAACAAGCTGAGGCAGCAGCTGTACATTCTTACTGTACATTACTTGCTATTTGCATAATGCCTGGGGTCATCCCTGTGACACATGCCTGTGGATAAGCAGATGTCCTGCCTGAGGCAGCAGCACGCAGAGGAGACATTGGTAAACCGCATTTCTGCGAGATTTGTGTGCATTCTGCAAGTTGTACATTGGGGAAACTTTTCTCCTGCAGCCTGGGAATAGAGAAGCTCTGGGCAGCAGTTCCCCACAGGCACGTGTGCCTGATGGGGACAAAGTTTGCTGTGTTCAGGCACTCCGCGTGGAGTGCAGGATGTGCCCTATAGCCTGGAGGTCGTCGGTTCGAGTCCAGGCTATTCCACTGCCAACCGTGGACGGGTGTTCCCAGGGGGCAGCACACAATTGGCCCGAGTTGTCCTCCGATGCTGTAGCTCTAGGTTGGCTGCATGGCGGGCCTGCAGAGTGAAAAGAAGTGGTCGGCTGACGGCACATGTTTTGGAGGCGGGGGTGTTAGCGGTGAGCTAAGTGTCAATACAATTGGCCATTTCAAATTTGGAGAAAAATAGGGTAGTGCACCACAGACATCCGGGTGCTTACTACACTTCAGACCGGCTACTCGCTGCAGTTCAAGCACGGTCCCACTCCCTTTCGGGGCGTGACTGCATCATCACTGCATCACGGACCCACAGGACGCCACTGTGGTGTCTCAGGAGATAGCAGTTTTGCTGCAAGAACAGGCTATTCATATGGTACACCCCCTCCAGTTGGAGGACAGGTTCTACTCCATGCTCAAGTGGGATGGTGGCCTCAGACCAATCCTCATCCTAAGGCAGGTCAACCTGTTCTGAGCTGAGGGAGGTTAAAAATGTTGATGAAGCAACAGCTGTTACAGTCATTCAGGCCAAGCGATTGGTTCACCACGGTGGACCTCAAAGATGCTGTATCCCTATAAAAACTGGCGCACTTAACTACTTGCGGTTCACCTTTCAGGAAACAGCGTACAAGTTCAGGATCTTGCCGTTTGGCCTCTCTCTAGCTCCCCATGCCTTTTCGAAGCGCAGGGAAACTATACTGGCCCATTGAAACTCAAAGGTAGCAGAGTACTCTATTTGGATGACTGGTTCATTGTGCCCAGTCTTCAGCTCAGGCAGATGTTCATACGTAACTGTTCACTGGCCACCTTATGGTTGGTGCTTACGGTGAATCATACAAGAGCCAGTTCACACTTTCTCAGAGTCTCCTATCTAGGAGTGTGCTTGGACTCTGGGTCCTTGCTGTCCACTCTGTTGGACAGCAGAGTGCAGAGAATAGCCGCCTGTTTAGAGCTACCTCAACAGAGCGCCCATGGTATGATGTTGCAGAACTTCTGGACTTTAGGGCAGCAGCTTCTCAGACCCTACCTTTGGATCTCCTGTGCATGTACCCTGTGCAAGCCTGGTTCAATACCAGGGCTTTTTCAGCTTACATTGCCCATTGCACTGCCCATTCACGGTGTTCATCACTGTCTAAAAGCACTCTCTTGGTGCAAACAGCCTGCCCATCTGCGCCTTGGCATAGCATTGGGCAGCGTCACCAAAGGGGAGGCCTTCACCATGAATGCATCCAGCCTGGGCTGGGGCGCTGTGTAGAATGGCACCCCACATAATGGCTTGGAACTGCAGGCAGTTTTAAATAGTTTTTTATTTTATTTTTTTTTTTTTTTACAGGAGGGAGACACGTGCTTGTCCGGATGGACAACACTACTGTGGTGGCTTATATAACCCACCAGGGCGTACAATCACCCCCACTCCCTGCAAGCAGTACACCTGCCCAGGGTTATAAACTGGGCGATGGACCTCATCTCAAGGGGAGTTCCCAATACCACAGAATGGAGGCTTCACCCGGAGGTGGTGAGCCTCATTTGGCATTGTCCCCGCTAATTCTTCATAACAGGAGCTGGGGATCCGCTAGCGATACATGCCTTGGCACACCTGTGGCTGAGGCAGCTGTTGTATGCCTTCCCACTGCTCGCCATGTTCCAGCTGTGTCTGAAGAAAATCAGACAGGACCGAGCAAGGCTGCTACTAGTAGCTCCTTATTGGCCCAGGAGACTGTGGTTTTCAGCTCTGTGGCTCTGGGTCTGGCCCCTGAACGGCAACATTGAGTCGTCTGGAGTTTTCCAAAAGGGTTATTGACACCCTGCAGTATGCCAGAGCATCATCCACATGTTCTAAGTATGGGTACAAGTGGGGCATTTTTCAGACATGGTGCTTGCCTAAGGGCTTGACCCCACGATCTGTCCCATGACAGCAATCTTTGCAGGACCTGTTTGAGGGGAAATCCCCCTCTACACTTAAAGGTCTATTTGACACCTATTTCAGCTTGCCATGTTAATTTACTTGCTCCCCAGGAGCTCGCTTCCTGGCGGGGCAATTTTTGAAAGAGGCACGGAGGCTGCGCCCTCCCCTTAAGGACAATATTCCTCAGTGGCGGCTGAACGTAGTGCTTAAGGCACTCATGAAGCCACCCTTTGAGCCCCTGCTTTCAGCTGAGCTGAAGCATTTTTGCTTGCCATCACCTCACCAAGTGCATGAGCGAGTTGCAAGTCTTTTTCTGTGGTGGAAGCTTGTCTTTTTCGCGGAGTCTAGGACCAAGAACAAAAAGATGGAGGCAATCTGAACAGCTGTTCATCTGCTATGGAGCTAAGGCCCACGGTAAAGCCCTGTCTAAGCAGAGGCTGTCTGGTTAGATTGCAGAGACAGTCAATATTGCTTATAAACAAGCCAGCTTACCTCCTCCTGTAAGGGTCACTGGTCGCTCCACAAGAGGTATGTCTACCTCTTGGGCATTGTTCCAGGGAGCATCTGTCACAGACATTTGCTATGCTGCAGTATAGGCTATGGCCCATATTTCACAAGGTTTTACAGACTGAATGTGCTGGATCCTCAAAACCCTGGCTTTGGGACAGCTTCTATGTCAAGACCGGAAGCACCTGCAGAGAACTGATCCCTGCTATGTACTAAAAATAATAAATAAATCTATATTGTGGCAGCCTTACCGTCTGATCCTCTCAGATTTAAGTCATTCTGCAAGTAATGCACTTTGCGATTGTTTGGGTATAATTACCCATTGTGTAATGGATATATTTCGTACTTGAAAGGGAACGTTAGGTTATTATCATAACCCTGGTTCCCTGAAATAGAAATGTATCCATTACAATCTTTGGTCGCTGCGTACATTACACACAGCAGGCTGAAGTAGTAAAAAGTTGACTTGCGCTGTTCTAACATCATCACAGAGCCTAGTGTCTCTCAGGAGGGGCGGAGACTGGTGTGATGATGTTGCCGGTCACTGTGTGACAGCTTTGGAATTTTCAGGTAAATAAAGTTAACCCATTATGTAATGGATACATTTCTATTTCAGGGAACCAGGGATATGATAATAACCTTACGTTTTCTAAGCAGAGGTAATTCGAAACAGAGCATCGATCAAGCATGGAAAAGTCATCAAGGTGTTTTATGTTTAAGTCTAGCCTGTTCTTTTTGATTGATAATCCATTTACCATGTGCATCCTTCAAACATTGTAAAGGTAAATGGGTAGTATTTAATTAAAAATGTCCTTCAACTTTTAGAAAAGAGTCCCTAGTCATTCTATATTACTTTCTTTATGTTTTAAATAGAGGTTCTAAATATTAAGCATTGAGTTATGGAAATCTTATGAATCGTTTCATAGACCCTGAACAGCACTAATCTTAAACTAAATAATGTTACCTTATGTAAGGTAGTTCAAGATTATTGGTAATCAGGGTCTGTATAACCAGATTATGGTGTTATTTGAAATACTCTGGTTTCATATTGAACCCATTCTATAAGACCATCTGTTGTTCAAGCCACAGTTCCCTTCGCTGAAGTCTGGGCTGGGACAGGACTCCAAAGTATGTAGCTTGATATTATTATTAAAAAAAAAAAAAATCAGAAAAAAGACAACTTTTGGATATACCTTGGAAACCTTGTTGTGCTATGATTTGTCTGGATAATAGTCCTGAAAAGTTTAACACATTCCAATTGACAGGCTGCAGAAGTGGCAAGCACAAGAACGACTGTGTGAGTGAATACAGTTTGATGTTTTTAAGGCAAATTATTGATTGGATGATCCACCAGAAGAAACAGATATGGACCAATTGTCTTTTTAGTCCAATAGCTGCAGATGTATCTTATTGTGATTATAAAACATCTCGTGAGAGTAAAATTAAAAAAAAAAAAAAATACATCTGAATAACAGCTACTGCATGCTGTAGAACTGGAAGGTTCTACATCTGAATAACAGCTACTGCATGCTGTAGAACTGGAAGGTTCTACATCTGAATAACAGCTACTGCATGCTGTAGAACTGGAAGGTTCTACATCTGAATAACAGCTACTGCATGCTGTAGAACTGGAAGGTTCTACATCTGAATAACAGCTACTGCATGCTGTAGAACTGGAAGGTTCTACATCTGAATAACAGCTACTGCATGCTGTAGAACTGGAAGGTTCTACATCTGAATAACAGCTACTGCATGCTGTAGAACTGGAAGGTTCTACATCTGAATAACAGCTACTGCATGCTGTAGAACTGGAAGGTTCTCACAACTAAACAAGAATGTTTAACAGAACCAGAATAAATGTATCTAAATCAGAAGACCCAAAGAGCGTTTATTTACAATATGTTCAATAATACTACTGGGAACAAGCAATAAACAAGCCAATACACATAGTGCCTCCCTCCAGCCACCTCAGATCATTGACAGTGCACCAGAGGGTTTGTTCAAAGTGTAAAGACAGGTTAAGGATTGTCCCATGTTAATTATATCCATCTATAGTATAGTACTAGACCAAAGCAAGCGTAAATAAACTTACCAAAGAATCCTAACTGCAATAATTGGAATCTTATTTGTGGTAATGGGTTTTGCACAGTAAGCTCCTAAAGGTTATTCTGTCATCAACAAAGCCTCCTAACTATTTACCATTCTACAGTCCCTTAGAAGTACTTTGAGATGTAAATCCACACTCGCTTTAAAAACAATTCTGGCAAAATACAGTGCCTGTTGAGAACACAAAACAGTTTTTGTCTAGATTTAATTCAAGGTTAAATGCTTTAAAAAAAATAAACTTAATAAAGCCTAATAGTAAACAGTGAAACATAAGAACATAAGAAAGTTTACAAAACAAGAGGAGGCCATTCAGCCCATCTTGCTCGTTTGGTTGTTAGTAGCTTATTGATCCCAGAATCTCATCAAGCAGCTTCTTGAAGGATCCCAGGGTGTCAGCTTCAACAACATTACTGGGGAGTTGGTTCCATACCCTCACAACCCTCACAATTCTCTGTGTAAAAAAGTGCCTCCTATTTTCTGTTCTGAATGCCCCTTTATCTAATCTCCATTTGTGACCCCTGGTCCTTGTTTCTTTTTTCAGATCAAAAATAGTCCCCTGGGTCGACATTGTTTATACCTTTTAGGATTTTGAATGCTTGAATCAGATCACCGCGTAGTCTTCTTTTTTCAAGACTGAATAGATTCAATTCTTTTAGCCTGTCTGCATACGGCATGCCTTTTAACCCCGGGATAATTCTGGTTGCTCTTCTTTGCACTCTTTCTACAGCAGCAATATCCTTTTTGTAACGAGGTGACCAGAACTGAACACAATATTCTAGGTGAGGTCTTACTAATGCATTGTATAGTTTTAACATTATTTCCCTTGATTTAAATTCAACCCTTCTCACAATATATCCGAGCATCTTGTTGGCCTTTTTTATAGCTTCCCGACATTGTCCAGATGAAGACATTTCAACATAAACTCCTATGGACATCAAACTACTACAGTATGTGATCTCGTAAAAAAGAATATATTTTAGAATTCTATAACTAATACCAAACAAATAAAAAATGGATTACGTACAGAAATATTGAACACATTTCATTTTCATATCTTTTAATTTATGGGAGTTACATTTTATTTCCAACGTTAAGCAATTCCATCTATGAACAACATACCCCAAAAGAGCAATAAAAACACAATATTAAAGCATTTTAAGCTTTTGCTTTGGTGCTTTAGTTCAGTGTTTCTAAAACTAGGGGTATGTGACCTCACCTTGTCAAACACTGATCTGATCTGCGAGCTCAACAGCTTTCGTTTTAAGTTGTAGGACTTCTTCGCCATCCTGATCAAGCTGTATCCATAGAAATAAACTTCAATATACGCCTCACTCAAATACCATAAAAAATGCAATAAATGGCTCCTTTCAAAAGCCATAGTACTTCTAATTAATGCCTCCCTTGAATAAGCACCACCCTTGAATAAGTGCTTTTTTTAGCAATTTAAAATAAACGCTGCAGCATTAATTCTAAGTAATACGGTATGTATTTTGATTGAATTAACACAATGTTTTGATGATTATACAGGATTACTGGCAATAATTTACTGACAACTTCTTAGCATTTCCTCAGAATTAAATCAAATCGCATTAATTTACAAAATCAACATTTTAATCCACCCAGTATATGTCAGCCATTGTGAAGAATGTGGACTACTGATTGGGATGGATTTACTTGACCAACTTAATTTAAATAATGATTAGAGAGCCTATACGCTGTCTGCACAAGTGAGGAGAGCAAGACCTGAACCAGAAGTGTCAAATCACAGTTAGAATATTTCGGCCATACATGAGATGGACGTCAGCGAGACGACATGGAGAACTGAGGGAGGTAACAGACTGTGGAACACAGCTGTTCATGTAGTTTAAGGTTTTAAATTATCAAATCAGATCAAATATAAATACAAGCTTGTCCTCCCCCCTACCAGTAAGAATGCTGTAGGATCATTCATATTTGGCTCATAGTGGGAGAAAGAAACCAAACTACCTTTTAGATGTGAGAGGTTAACATGTCTTCTTGCTGAAAACATAGAATGCCCTGCACAGAGGACTAAAACTATTGTAAATAAGGACACACATTGTTGGTGTAAAATGATATGATTTTAGTGCACCCAAGCTTTAATATTGACATTACAGCTTATTTTGCACTGTATTTCTCAAGAAGCATCTACATTTATTGTTATTGCAAAGCAAAAGAGGGCTGTTTCAAGTCAGGAACATCACATTAATCAGAAGCATGCTATAAAGCCATGCCAATTTTTTTTTCCTTCCAAGGTATATTATTTGAAGATTGCTAGAGCATATTACAAAGAATGTTTTACCTTGCTAAACTATATTACTTTTTGGTCCTTAGAGCTAAACTTAATTAAAACAAAATAAAATACAATGTGAAGTTTTTTTTTTTTTTTAATGTACTGGCACATCAAAACAACTTCTGTAGGTTTATCTTTCACACTACAAACTGTAAATTTTAAATGAAGCTTCAATGATGAAAATAAGACTTTGTCTGGCTATTGTTACTCAGAATTTCAGAAAGCAGTATTATCTAGGTGCTGCAAAAAACTCTGCTGAATGCCAGACTGGGCATTTCAGTGCATTTCACTGATCAGTTATTTAGTAACTAGGAAATTAGTGCTTTCAGTTATTATATGGATCTGCATATAAATAATGCGCTTATAATATGGCTCAAAAGTTTCAATGTCTCACAAACACTTCATAATAATATGTTGCATACAAAAACAAAACCTGAATATTGGTGATTTAAAACAACATGCTATAACACTTCTCTGATCACATAACAGTGGATTTGTCCTGTACGCTTTTATTTTCAGTTTCTACATTTACACTAATTATCTACTAATATAATCCAATGTCAAGAACAAATGTTTAATTTTATAATAAAATATTAAATTAACAATGAATTAAAGTAAACCAGCTTATTGGACCTTTAATTTATATATATATATATATATATATATATATATATATATATATATATATATATATATATATATATATTTATTTATTTTTTTAAGTTAAATGTAATTCACATATCAAAATGATTTAGGTTATAGATAAGAAACAAAAGTTAAAGAAAAGCTTTTGCCTTACCGTCAGTATATGATTCAAGTAGCCCAAACTGTTCCAAAGCCTTTACAAATAGTACAATCACCACCAGGATTGCTATCATCTCAAGCCCCTCAAAGTTCATGGTGATTTAGGTCATGATCTCACCACAGCCACTGAAAAAAGCGCTCTTTGCAAAGACTCGTTGTAAAGTCATTAAGGAAAGCAACATCTCAGACAGAGAGACAGTGAACACATCCTGACTATACCAGCACAGGCCAGGAGTGGCAGGCAGATAAACTTGGGACTCAGGATTATCCACTTGCTTGTTATCTCTCCTACACAGAAAGACATCCGTGCATGAAAGAACACACAATTCACCCAAGGACCCAGGAGGTCCCCAAGTCAGCCTCCCAAGGAAAGGTGCCGTGTCAGGAGTGATAGCCAACCATCTGAGAATATGCTTCTCCTTATACTCTACTTGTGCTGTTCCGAGTGGTATTGTTGTGGATAATCTGTTCCCTAGGCAACAGGACCTCCAACAACTGTACTGATTCATACAGGATGCTGAGATAACCAAGGAATACATACAAAATAAATAAATCAATCAAGTTTTATTGTCAGGTCCAATTAAATGTTACAAGAAAATCAACTTTGTTATTTGGCATTTGAGTTTTAATGCATCAAAATAAAACTGAAAGAAGAAAACATGGAGAAAGAAGGAAAAGAGAGAGAGAGAGTCATGCTTTTCAATCACAATAGATTGTGAGGTTCTGGGAGTGTAGTCAGCCTGAGTTGGTCAAGGTTGCCATGCCTTAAATAATTTTACCCTGGACCCTCTTAGAGTATATTTCAGTTTTTCCAATTTTAGAAAATATAGACGATCCCTAACCCAGTATACGTGAGAGGGCGGGGCAGCTTGCTGATAAACCATTAAAATCAGGCATCTTGCCAACAAGGTGGCGAAGACCAGAGTGTCCGATTGTAACTTTAAGAGAGTGTCACTGGGCACAACTCCAAAGAGAGCTGTTAGTGGTGAAGGATCGATGGGTACTTCCAGAAGAGTCTGTAGAGAGTGTACGATTTTGAATTTAATTAGCCCATGTCGGATGCAAATTTATGAGGAATGTATTCTACCAAGAATGTATTCCCATGGGAGCTCAATCCCTATATCCTGTTCCCATGTGTTTTTTTATTGATGATAGGGATAGTCACGGATTTGAAGGTAACCCCTGCACACCCAGAAATGATTCAAGGGTCAAAGATGGGACGCCTGGAGAAATGCGATAACCATGTTAAGCTTTTGGAGGTGGGACATTACCTTGTTGCGCTCCACAGGACGGTGAAGCCCTTTGGCGTTCCAACTAATGAAATTAATAGGGGAACAATTGGTGTTAAAGTGGCAGCCATAGGTTAGATGGGACAGAGAAAAGTTGTGCTTTGTAATTATCAGTGGTGTTACATTAACTAACCCCCCAAATAGGATGCTTTCCTCAGACTGAAAATATCTTGTTTTGTATGGCAAGTAGAGGCTAGCAAGGCCCATCAAGGGCTAAAGACAGGCTCTGGCAACATGAGAGGATCTAAATGTAGTGAAGTATCCCAGGCTGCACAAGCATCGTCACAATCCTCCCTCAACACGTGACAGGGCTCGGATGCAAGTGATTAATGTTTTGCCCAGAGTTCTTCTGCCTGGTGTTGGGCACACATTTTGGGGGTGGCCTCATTATCCTTTCCACTAAAGGGATTTTGCCTTTGCCTTCCAAACAAGCATCCTGAAAGCTGGTCTTTTCAAAAGAGCAAATATGATGGCAAGGAAGCTACTGAACACACAATAAATAAGCAGCTTTTTAGGGATACAACTAAGAAGACCATGTAGACAAAACTTTAAAATTAGGGTTTCTGATTTTCAGTTTTAACTGATAAAAAAAAATTAAAAAAAGATAAAACACCCGATACAAAAAAAACATGAAATCGGTGTATAGCTAATAAACAACGGAAAACACTGGAAAAAAACACTGGAAATGGTTACTCAATTCGTTTTTTACTTTACCCCTTTCCCATTTAAAAAATAAAAAAAACATACTACAAAAAAAACTAAAACAAACTACCTTTCCCAGTGCTGTTAGGCAATGTTCCTCCTTCCTGACTTGTATCAATCATCAGAGGTCGCGCTAGCTTTTCTATTCATGCGTTCCTGAAACGCACATGTCCAAAATTTTGCGTCCCATCCATCAAATATACATTTTAACACAAAGGCTAAGAAACTCCAGGGATGTGCATTTTGGTACATTTTTTTGAACGTTTAAACTCTATAGCATGTAGTAGTTTAAAAAATCTCTGTCTGTGTATAGATATACATATAAACACAGACACACTTTTTTCTTTGTTATTTATACACTAACAGTAGACAGTTCTCATGACAACGAGACGGGATTGTAAGCATTGTTTGTTGCCTTCATCTATGTGTTTTAATATTTTTCTGAATTCCAATAACAGCATTGCCATGTCTTTTAAGCGAAGATTCATGAAAAACTGTACATCTGTGCGTATGTTTTTTTTTTCGTTTTTTTTTTTGCCCAGCAGCTCTTTCACACACAGAACAACTTGCCATCTCGATAAACAAGCCATGGATACTTCATCTTCCATTCAAAATTATAAGAACGTATTTTTCGTTTGCGTTTTTGTGCATTACTACTGCTTGCACCTGCTTTGGTCACTGTAGTATGCGTAGTCAGAAGTAGATGGCTGAGATGCAGATGAGCAATCTTCTTCATGAGAATCCCATGAAGATGCTAACTGCTTATTATTATTTTACTTGTTTAGTTGTAGTTTATATAGTTTTTAGCGAAAGCTAAACATGGCAACGTACGTGGTCTTTCTATAATGAGCAACGGGAGTGTAGTTGGTTCGGAAGATTTCGATACCAGCGACAGTGATGCTGACTTATCACTCAGCGATGATGATGACGAAGAGGATGTGGAGCCAAGAACAGTACAAACTGTACAAACAGAAGAGCATGCAGCTACTTTACAGCTAAGCCAGTTGCAAACGGGAAGCTGTTTGGTTTGAAATGGCAGTGCTGTGACAAAATACTATCAAAACACAGCACTGGGTACAGGCAATGCGGCAGTCAAATCCATCACAATGCCTGCGCAAAGTAGCTGTGTACATGCATTTGTGACTATCCCTTCAACAAAAGGGAAGCAGAGACCGTAAAAAAGGTACAGGGTCTGCTACGAAAAATGAAAACAAAAGAAAAGACACAAGAAAATGTGCAGTAGTTGGCACAGAGCAAGTTGATAAAGTTGGCAAGTTGGCACACGGTTTGATGTTGTTTGATTTTTATTGATAATTACTGTATTCCAGCATTTTTGTTTTCATTGTTCAAAAAAACAAAAACAAACATGTTTTTATCTCTATATTGAACATGGGTATGTAGTACACAGGAGCATAAAGGGTTAATGAAAAGCACAGTTTAGGTCATTTGTTTGTGCTTTATTCATCATATGTTAACATTTTTATAACAATTACAGGTTTGAAAACATTATTATTATTATTTTCAAAATCTGGTACGTGGGAAGGGGTTTCATTTTTACATGTTGAAGTGGTTAATATGGGGCATAACATTATTGTAAAATACAGTGCATGGTGGGATACTATCGTATTAATTTCCAGTGTTCATTGCGCTGCTAGGAACTGTAACCAAACTATTCTAATAGCATTAGTGTGTGTATGCATTATGCCCGACTAAACATGAAATGGTACTTCAGTATGGACGATAAAGTTTGAGCTGGATTATTGTCACAAAGACGGCCGGAGTGGGTGGCGTCAGACCAGAAGCAGGAAATAAACAGACAGAGAGGTGTGGTTTGGTGGAGCTGAGCGAATGGTTTCGCTCAGCATTTAATAAACAGAACAGAAAATAAAAAGGTTGAAGAAACAAACACAGGACACGGCACTCACGCCAAAATAAACATATAAACAAAACGGACTAAACAGTGAACAGACAAACGAACAAACACGGTGAGTGAAAACAACTATCAATTTAATTTACTTTATTTTACTTTCTCCTTCTCTCTCTCCCGTTCTCCACTCACCGAACACCCCACCCCGACTGAATGAAATGTGCATCTATATATACTGTTGTGCTGGGATTCAATTACTAATTAATTATTCACTTGAATCCCAGCACGTGAATTAATTCTGTGCAACCCCGTGCTCACATATTACATTTAACCAGCACGTGAAGTGATTTGTGCCCTCCTCGTGCCTAAATACAAATCTACATTTTTAAATCACACGTGAAACACAGACCCGTTTATATCCCGTGTACCAATGACTATACACCAACATTTACACACGCAACATACAACACATAATATGCACACAGGGGCGGGGCACATTGCCACAATTATTTAAAAAGAGTATTGTTCTCGGGATCGGTTATGTAGTGTTGACAGGGCCTAAAAGTAAATATCCTTAATATTGCTGGCAAAGCCAACTGTGAGGTGTATCGCTGCTACCTACAATCAATGCTGTTATATTGCAGAACAGCTTTTTTTTTTTTTAAACAAGCAAGTATTTTACGGTCATTGCTGCAGTGTAACAGATTACCACAAATATGCATCTTGTCTCTCGTCCCTTTCCATTCTGTGCGTCCAGCGAACACAAGACCACCGTCCAATGGATTTATTTTGCATCTAGGTTGCAAAATTTTGTATTAACATGACCTCTGGATCATTAATTCATTCTGAAAACCCACCCCAACTGTTGAGTGGCAGCAAATTCCTATATTTCTATTGGAGATTTAAAACTAGATTACAATTAGGAATGGAGGTCTGTTTGCGAGATCAAAAGCTGATTAGAGTTAACATACAGAGGATTTAAAACAGAATTGCAAATTGTGGCGAACAAAGACAATAAAGGAAAGAAGGTACAACTTAACTGTGCAAGTACTGTCAAGTTATTATACATATTTTGACAGAAAAAAACGCCCAAGCATTTTGTTAAGTAACTGAAAATTTCTTACAGTACATAAAAAGTGAAAGCCCCCCAAAAAAAAGATTTACATAAAACTGAAAAATAGCTAAAAATAACCACTGAAAAATAAAATGAATAAAGCCAGAATAACAGAAGCCCTATTTATAATTAACATAAGTTAAAACAATGTATTATTTATTTTAACATAAAAAATATTTTAGAATTTCTTAAAATATTTCCAATACAACACACACATGCTTCACAGATTTATGGTGTATCATCCGTTTTGTTTCCTTCAGAATTACAGACTTCAGTTTGCAGATACATTGTGAATGTTATGTACAAACATATTTAACACAGATACATACAGATATGTTATACATTGATTTTGTGGAATATTCCATTGGAATATTCCAAATCATAAGGAAAATGAACAAAATGAATGCATCTTTACTAGTTTTAGCATTATTATGTATGGCAAATGTGTGTCCCCTGGAGGTTTTCTGGAAATGTTGTCGCTAGGTTAGCTAATTGAATACTACAATACTTTTATTAAATAGAAATAGAATTATTGCATTAACAAAATTAAAAAGCTTAACAAGAAATGCCTTCTATTAATTACAAAATCAGTATTTTTCATAGTAATAACATGAATTGCGTTATATTGTACAGATACAGTTCCTGCACTGTACCCAATATAAGCTCCCATGATGGGATGTTTACCATCATGGAAATAATTCATGTTCATTTTATTATCAGAAAATCACAGAAAATACATGCGCAGTAAGAATATTCCACATTAAAGGGAAAGTCACTTTCTCGTCACTGGCAAACCCTTTCTGTCTCTCACCTTCCATGTATTGGCCGGCTCTAACCAAATCGCGCCAGTGTTCAGGGTTTACTCTGTTCAAAATCACAGCATGGGAGATATTGCAGGATACAGTGCTCAAGTTTGAAAATTGCCTTCCTTTTATAGCGTTCATCAAAATTGGGCCCATATTAGGGGTGTGCAGAGAACCCATTATTCATACTCATACTCAGTAACCAATACTTGTACTAATACTGGTACTTCAATTTTACTCTGATAAAACTGGAAGTGCTGCTAAAATGCATCTGTCACTCAGAAACTGACCCTACATTGTTTTGATGTTTATTTAACAATGCTTTTTATTGATTTGGAGTCCGAATGTCATTTACATTTATTGGTGATAAATGTATACAGTTGCTGCAGAGACCACTTAGAGTCGAATGAAAATCTGCCACATGTATTTATTTATTATTATTTATTTCCTAGTGTGACAGAGTAGGGGGAGGAGCCAGAGAGGAACACCTGGCGCCAATTGAATTGAGGCCCCTGCATAAAAGGGTGGGAAACCTTGCAGTCAGTGCTGTGTGCCAGGCTGAAGAAACTGCATGTGCTGGGGAGACCTGTGTGGTCAGAAAGAAAGGTACTATGTACACTTGTTTTGTCGCTGGTAAACGGTATAGCTGTCCAGCGTGTTAGTGAGGGTTGTTTAAGAAGAGCTTAGTTAGCGCTCCGTTCAGGAGTTAGGCTTTTGTTTGTTTTTTGTTAAAATTGAAGTTTGTGTCTGGGTCAGTATTTTTAAACGGTGCAAACAAGCCCGAGTGGAGTGCTTTGCCACACTAGTTATGTTGGATTATTGTGATGGGGGTTACTTGTGTACAGTACATAGTAAAGTATGATGAGATCAGTTAAGTATGATGAGACTGTAGTCATGTATTAGGAAAACAACGCTGTACACAGTTACAGACCCAGTGTCCGAGGGGGGGGGGGGGGCACACAAACTAATGCTTTAACAAAAAAGACAATATCAAGTGCATGCACAGTAATTGAAAAGTCGAGTTATTAGCTATTATACATGTTGTCTGTGTGTACTGTTGTACAACATAAAATGATAGTACACAAGACCTCAAATAAAGAGGAAAATAATAAGGAAAAAGAAAAAAAAAATACCCACAAGAAAAAAACGCCTACTTGAAAATTGTTATATTCTTCTAATGCTAAACAAAGAAAGTGATTTCAAAAATACGGCGGCACTAAATGAAGAAGCTTTCTTAACATCACAAGCAACTTGAAATATATCTTACCTTTAAAGAGAAATAGCCATGTCCTCTTAAAAAGAAACAGTATACCGTTTTATGAATACTAAAACAGTTTCTTTGTGTGCAAACAATAGCAAGTTAAAGTGTTTACGAGGCACAATAGATGTTGTATGTTAAATCAGACATCTCATAACAAAAACAACTGAAGACACCGCAAGAAAAAAATCTCTCTTTTTCAACATCAGGAAACTCAAAAATATCTTACCTTTAAGACAGAAGCACTGTCCTTACAGGACTGACAAAATATAATGTTGCTTTGAAAGAGTAGAACTACATCTTACCTCTTGTCTATACAAAGACAAATAGTTTTACTATAAGACAGGGACATAGTAATACTATAACCCACACAGTCCACCCCAAAACACAAAAATCAACTGAAATGCCAACAAAAACACCTTTAAAAAAGTACATGCAGCTTGTCGTAATAGCACAGCTCAAAGACTACTATTATCCCACCCACCCGATTGTCAATCTCAAACCTAGAGATAGTGAACCAGTCGCCTCTGCCCTACTGAAGCCAGGAGGTGATTTAATGATTTTTCTTCTCCGAATAATCAGTAACAGCACAATTAATCATTCTCAGAAAAATGGCCATACTTGTTACGAATATTTGTTTGTACTTGTTGCTCAGCACAACCTGTTATAACGTGACCCGTTATAGTGCGGAATCGATTATAACACGGTAAGGTTGTTGCTCCCATTTCCCCCATAATGCAATTTGACTAAAACATTGGGATTTATTGTTGTTTTACATTACCATATTTAAACCTATTTAAGTTCAAACTGAGACATATTACTTATAAAAGCACCCATGCTTGCACTGTATTTTTTTTTTCTAAAAATAAAAACAAACTGTCCGTTAATGTTACAAAACAAATATGAAACAATACAAGTGTTATTTATTTACAGTTTACAACATTTATTATAAAAAACATACAATTTAAATAAGAGTGGTGTCACTAGATCCTTTTGCACGGAAGGCCTCGGTTGCAAGGGTGTGCGGTTCTTTGATGGACCCAGATTCAGTTCAAATGTGTTTGCCCACTGATGATGGGAATGAGAATGTAAAGATGGGAGTCCAGCTATCAAGATTTAAACTGAGTCACTGTGAGCAGAAACTGACCCAAGACTGTCACAGCTACTGGAAGCAGACTGATCTTTGGGAAACAAATTGAACATTTGTGAAACTGCAACAAATATTGTAATGGCTGTAATGAAGTTTAAAGCAGTAGAAAATCTTATTTGCAGATCTGTGTAAGGCTTGTGTGGAGAAGTTCATTGCATTGAAGGTCAGACTGACCTGCTGAAAGTTCCAAACCTCCCTTATAAGCCAAAAGCATCTTTTTTTAAATTAGACTCAGTCTCAAAACATTCTGATCCAGCGAGAGCAGAATGGTAGAATCTATGGAGCACAGTTAATATGCTAGAAGCAATCGAACTAGGTTTGATTATAGTAAGAAAAAACAAAAGTATTTAAATAAATAAGAAACCTAATATAATAACATTAAGTAAATGTATGAGCAGTCCTAAGTTAATTTTCAAGGCTGCATTTGCTGCTAATTAAAATGTAACCTCTTGCCTTCTGTGTATATCAATGAAATGAAATAGAATTGCAGTTTATAAGAGATTGCTATATTGACATATCTGAATTAGAACTACATGTTATAAAATCATTTAAAGTAACTCTAACAGTAAACTTACTAAAGGAATACAACTAATGTTGTTACCTCATTCTCACCTGCTTGTGGTACAGGCAGTGTTGAAGATGACTCATTGGTGTTGGCCGATGAAGCGGGGATTTTTTCTGATGATCAGCGATTTAACTGCCAAGGTCCTCTCTAATGAGCGATCTCGTTAATATTAACAAATGGAAATACCTTTCGGATAACAAAAGACAGGAGTTTATCTTACAATAATCATTTTCTATATATAACAGAAATTAATTAGAACCTGGCAGGAAGAGATGGGAATGGAAAGTGTAGGACGTGTTAATACGTTAAGTTAGATATTGGTTTGAAATAATGAGTCTTGAAAAATGCTTACGATAGTGTTTCATATTAAATCAACCCTAAAATTGGCAAAAAGCAAAGGCTGCCTTAAAACCTGCTGTGACTGGATTTTGTATGAACAGTGAAGAAGGTCTGACTTAGTTCAGTCACTGTAGCACTATGGCAATAATAAAATTAGTTGTTTCACTGATTAATCTTTTAGGCTTTTAATGGAAGTATATGATTATTAATGGAAGCTTAAAGATTTATCAATGGAGTAAAATAATATTACACATTTCTAGGAGCAATTGTTATACTGAAGTAACTTAATTAGAAATACATCTTATAATGCCATTTAAAGATGAACTGTTGAAAGAACACAGTAGAAGTTTTATAACAGAAGCATGGCATTGACAATATTGTAAATATATTGTTAAGACACATTTGAGATAATGTTCCATTTAATTTATTTAAGAATTAGTTCAGTTTCTCCAACTAAACAAAAAGTCTATTAGACATTACAATATCAATTAAACTAAAGAATATAAATGTTTAGCTTATATAAAGGTTTTACTGCAGTAATAAACAGAGGTATTTATTTACCGGGAAACTGAAGAATTTAAAAGTGAAAGAATTAAATGTTTGTCTCAGACACACAGTATAATTCTGGAAGGGCATTAGACCTTCAAAAAATAAAGCTTAGTCTTTGGCACCTCAAAGCAGGATTCAGGGTTGACTCTTAAAAGCGGGATTTGCCAACCTTGAATGATAACCAACGGAAGGTGCTTTAAGAAAGACAGGAGTATGTACCTCATTATATTAAGGAAATAATGAGAGCTTATTTATAAAAATTAGGATGTAAGCGTTTTTTTGTATTATCTGAAAAGATACCGGTCCAGGAGTCTCTTGAATTGGCCTAAAAATGACTTAATGTGGTGAATTTGTTAAAGTGCTTACAGTGGAGTTTCATATTAATTAAAACACTAGCCTTGGCAAGTAAACAGGGTGTCTGAAACCTGCTTCTGCAGGCAGATTTTAGAAACCGAGAGAGACATCAAGCTTGGTCCAAGCATGGTACAAGTTAATACAAGGCTATTATATTGAACATGTTTCCTTATAGCTTAAATTTAAATGAAAATAACTGGACTTGCCACTGTATGCTTAGTGGTCTTATTCAAAGGCTTATGATAAACCCATACACTTTGTCAAATACTTTGTTAACACACATTTGTATATGAAGTTAAACTGACCCATTGACAACACACTGAAAAGGTAACATACTATGCGGGTAAGAGGGACATATATTTTTTGACCCAGGTTAATATCATTAAATAGATCTGGTGTTACATATTAAAAACATCTCTCATATATACACATATACTTGTATTGTATTTGGTAGCAGGGACCCTGTGAACTCCAGTTCACCTAATTTTTAGGGAAAGGAGGGGTGGAAGATAGTGAACCATGAGCTCACATACAGTTAATTTTGAAAACAGAGTTGACCGGATCCTTCTAGAAAATATCATTAACCTCAAAAGATAAGAACTGTCAAGGCAGATTGATGATCAGATTTAATTGGGACCCCTGATGTATTCAATGGAGGGAAAATCCTATAAAAACCAAGGTAAAACCCCAGTCAAGTATCACGCGACTTGCTAACTACAAGTTGTGTGGTCTGTGCATTGAAGATCTCTGAAAAACTGCTTACTGTTTGGTCATATTCACAAGTCTCTGCCTTTTGAAGACAGTTCTTAATTTTCAATATATCCTACACTACACTTCCATATACTGGAAGGTAAGCATATATATATATGTGATATATATTGAATGTCCTACAATTTTTAGCTTTATGCATGCATAGCCTGAAGGCTAAATATATAATAACCATATTTGTATTACTGTATTGAAGTGCTAATGCTGTTAAACCTATAAAGCACTGGATCGCCCAGACTGCTTTTTACTTGGGATTTACAGTGGTCTGTGCAACCAACCAATCCAATTTTTAAAGCATTTAATGAACCGAGAAGAGCACTACTACTGCTCAGATTCGTTAAAACTTCAAATTAAATTAGTCTGTGTGATTTTCTTGAATATGTCTGGACATATAGCCCACCCAGTGCACAAACAAAACCACTACAGGATTTTAACACGTCTCTGTCCTCCTTAAACATCTCCCCTGAGTTTAAGAGTGTGCTCAGAGCATATATATATATATATATATATATATATATATATATAAGAGTACGTGCGAAATTTGGACAGGTGTAAACTTTAAATTGGTGGACTAGCAGTTTCTATTATACAGTATTGTGACAGGAATGGCTGAGGGTCTGACGTCACGGCAGAAGCAGGGACAACAAAAACAAAAAGGTATTGTGTAGTGGCGCGGGCGCCGTTTTATTTAATGAATCCAAAAAAATAAATAAAATATTCAAACAGAAAAACACTCGCTCACAGAGCAAAATAAATAATTAAACAAAAAGAAATCACCAACACAAAAACACAGGTCAGGCTGGGCAGATCGCCGTCACTGTTCCTGTTTACTGTTAGTTTCGTTTTAATCCTCTCGCTCTCCGTCTCTCTACTCCAAACACCCACACCGAACTGGAGAGCTGCAGGCTTTTTATATTCAGGTGACCATCTCCCGATTAGCAACTAAATTAATCACTTAATTAATTCGGGAGATGGCCACCTTCTGCACGAGTATTTTTCATTACACCTGGCAGAGGACGAGCACCAATCTCGCCTCTGCCAGGACACGTTTTAAAAATAAACAAAACAATAACATACGGCGCTCGCCGTCATGTATACAATAATAAATCATAATAATGATACAAAATAACACAGGGGCAGAGGGGGACCCCGATCTAAAAGTAAACAAACAATGTACAGGGCACCTCACCCTGTTACATATCCCCCCCCTTGTGCAATGCACACATGGCCCCAACGGCCACCTCCCCCCTCAGTCTCAAAGTCCCGGAAGAGGGGGAAAGCACAGTGTCCATGGGGGTGGCCATGGTGGGAGGTCCGGCACCCCCCAATTTTCCGTGGCCGGCAGCTCCCTCTTCAGGGGTTCCCGCCATACACTATCCTGCCGCGAAAGTGCGGCTGGGGGAGCTGGTCTCCTGACCTCCCCCCCCTTCTTTGTGGCCGGCAGCTCCCCTCCGTGGGGCTCTGGCCACAGTGTTTCCTGCCGCGAAAGTGCGGCTGGGGGAGCTGGTCTCCTGACCTCCCCCCCCTTCTTCATGGCCGGCAGTTCCCCTCCGTGGGGCTCCGACCACATGATCTCCGACCGCGAAAGTGCGGCTGGGGGAGCTGGTCTCCTGACCTCTCCCCTTTTCTTCATGGCCGTCCGTTCCCCTCCGTGGGGCTCCGGCCATAGTGTAGTGACCCCAGGCGAAGCAGGACCCCTGGCGACCCCAGGCGACGGCAGCGCCCCCTCGGGAGGCGACGGCAGCAGCAGCGGACCCTCGGGAGGTGACGGCAGCAGCAGCGGACCCTCGGGAGGCGACGGCAGCAGCAGCGGACTTGGGAGGGGAGCCCCTGGCCATAGAGGCGGCAGCGGGAGCTCCACTTCTCCCTCGCACCCTGCACCCTGTGTGGAGCAAACGGCAGCCCCAGGCGATGTGGAGCGGCTGGCAACCTCAGGCGATGCGGAGCAGCTGGCCACCCCAGGCGATGCGGAGCAGGCAGCCCCAGGCGATGCGGAGCGGCTGGCAACCCCAGGCGATGCGGAGCGGCTGGCAACCCCAGGCGATGCGGAGCGGCTGGCAACCCCAGGCGATGTGGAGCGGCTGGCAACCCCAGGCGATGCGGAGCGGCTGGCAACCCCAGGCGATGCGGAGCGGCTGGCAACCCCAGGCGATGCGGAGCGGCTGGCAACCCCAGGCGATGCGGAGCGGCTGGCAACCCCAGGCGATGAACGACAGGGCGGCAGCGGACCCTCAGGAGGCGACGGCGGCAGCGGACCCTCAGGAGGCGATTGCAGGAGGGGAGCCAGGACCAGCGTTGGGGCTAGGTTTGGCCCTCTTCTCAGCCGCTGCGACCCAGCGATTTTCCCCCTTGCTCGTTTTAGCAGCCTGTGCAAGGGCAGCTGCGGACCGCCAACCTTCTGTTTCGGTCCATCCTGTCGTGAAGGGAGAGGCAGCTCCTGCTCCTCTCCCTCGGGTGGTGGTGGTGAAGAAAGAGGCAGCTCCTGCTGCTCTCCCTCGGGTGGTGGTGGAAGCAGCTCCTGCTCCTCCCCTTCTGGCTGCGAAAGAGGCAGCTCCTGCTCCTCCCCTTCTGGCTGCGAAGGAGGCAGCTCCTGCTCCTCCCCTTCTGGCTGCGAAGGAGGCAGCTCCTGCTCCTCCCCTTCTGGCTGCGAAGGAGGCAGCTCCTGCTCCTCCCCTTCTGGCTGCGAAGGAGGCAGCTCCTGCTCCTCCCCTTCTGGCTGCGAAGGAGGCAGCTTTGAAACCAGCAGGCATGCTCCTTCTGCTGGTGGCGGAACCAGCAGGCATGCTCCCTCTGCTGGTGGCTTCGATGGAGGTGGAACCAGCAGGCATGCTCCCTCTGCTGGTGGCGGCGATGGATGCGGAACCAGCAGGCACTCACCCTCTGCTGGCGGAGGTGGGAGCGACACACAGTCCTCCCAGTGTGGTGGAGGCGGAACCAGCAGGAACTCTCCCTCTGCTGGCGGAGGTGGAAGCGACATGCAGTCCTCCCACGGAGGTGGAGGCGGAACCAGCAGGAACTCTCCCTCTGCTGGCGGAGGTGGAAGCGACATGCAGTCCTCCCACGGAGGTGGAGGTGGAACCAGCAGGAACTCTCCCTCTGCTGGCAGGTACCTGGGCTGTGGACGCACCGACTCCCCCCTCTTGGGTGCAGGATGTTCGGGCTCCTCCCTTTCAGGCGCAGGACGTTCGGGCTCCTCCCTTTCAGGCGCAGGACGTTCGGGCTCCTCACTCTTGGGTGCTGGAGATGACCGGGTCTGGTCCACTGCCCAGAACCACTCTGCAGCGTCCCCCACCAGACCCTGGTTCCACGCCTCTTCAAACTGGGGGTCCCCGTAAGGGCAGTCTTCCCTGACGTGCCCAAACTCGCCACAGGCGCCGCACATAGGAGCCCCCTCCTTCCTCCACTGCTCCTGTTCAGCTGCCCAGTCCGGGGGTCCAAACTTAGTTGGCACCCTGGACCACCACCTCTTGTTCAGCTGCTGTGGTTGCTGTTGTGGCCGCTGTTGTTGGGGCGGTGGGAGCAGCAGTCTACCTCCCCCTGCTGGTTGTGGAGACTGAGGCGACCCCTGCTCCTGATGGACAGGGCAGCGGGCCACGTAGTGCTCACCTCCGCAGATGGGGCATAGTTGGGGTCGCTGTCCAAGGGGGTACCAGGGGCAGTTGGTCCTGGAATGCCCAGGCTCAGCGCAGCAGTAACACCAGGGCTGCTGTTGCTGCAGCTGCTGCTGTCTGCAGCTCATCCTTCTCCCTATCCTCCGTTTTCCTCCCATCCTTCTTCCTCTTTACTCTCCTTTCTCCCTCCAACCACAATCAAAAAAACGAAAAAAAAAATGAAAAAGATGTAGTACCCTCTTCTGCCTGCGTCCTGGAGGCGCTGCGATCCCACGCAGGACACCACGTGTGACAGGAATGGCTGAGGGTCTGACGTCACGGCAGAAGCAGGGACAACAAAAACAAAAAGGTATTGTGTAGTGGCGCGGGCGCCGTTTTATTTAATGAATCCAAAAAAATAAATAAAATATTCAAACAGAAAAACACTCGCTCACAGAGCAAAATAAATAATTAAACAAAAAGAAATCACCAACACAAAAACACAGGTCAGGCTGGGCAGATCGCCGTCACTGTTCCTGTTTACTGTTAGTTTCGTTTTAATCCTCTCGCTCTCCGTCTCTCTACTCCAAACACCCACACCGAACTGGAGAGCTGCAGGCTTTTTATATTCAGGTGACCATCTCCCGATTAGCAACTAAATTAATCACTTAATTAATTCGGGAGATGGCCACCTTCTGCACGAGTATTTTTCATTACACCTGGCAGAGGACGAGCACCAATCTCGCCTCTGCCAGGACACGTTTTAAAAATAAACAAAACAATAACATACGGCGCTCGCCGTCATGTATACAATAATAAATCATAATAATGATACAAAATAACACAGGGGCAGAGGGGGACCCCGATCTAAAAGTAAACAAACAATGTACAGGGCACCTCACCCTGTTACAAGTATATATTGTAATAACCCAGAATTTATACTGTTAGAATACTGGTCTATGGACCGTGTGTGTGTGTGTAAGCAGGGAAGCGGTAAGTTTGCCTCAGCCGGGATTGATTGACGTCAGGGTAGGCGGGGACATGAAAGCCCACATCAACGCGGACAGAGTTGACAGCTGAGTAAGACAAGCTGCTGTGTGACTGTGAAAGACTGTTAGCTGTTTTTGGTGTGGCCCAGGCTGACAGGGGCCAGGAATAATCGTCCCAATAAACTGTGGATTCGAGTACCTGCAAATTGTGTGCGCCTCCTTCCTTCATTTTCCACAGTACGCTACAATATTAATTTGGCCATTGTAAATCATTCCGGGAACACACATGCCAATATTAATCATCAGGCGAAACACAAATAATGCGGTCTCCAATTATGGACCCAGACAACCGCGTTATGACGGGGTAGCTGTATTATTCCTTTTTTTTAAACTCACAATAAGATTATTATAGACTTTTATTCTACATCTTTAAGGCACACTATAGAGTATGTTTGTTCCTACAGTGCACAGTGATTATCTTATGTATTTACTTTTTGTTTGCATTCTCCTATAAGGGGACTACATATTGAGAAGATTTAACTAAAATTTAACAGCCTTTTCGTAATTTACTGTATCAGCAAGTGCAAAAAAAAACAAATAAATAAGTCAACGCCATTTGCTTATCCAACCTTGAGTTGGTCAGGTTTTTTGTTTTTAGAATTCACCACAGTCTTTTAATAACAGGTAACACTGATTGCTTTGCTTCCTTGTAAACCATGCTAGAAAACAAAGCGCTTTGTGATGGTGGTCCACTATGAAAGGTGCTATGTAAAATAAAGATTGATTGATATGACACCCTGTAAATCTCAGCTGTCATACTAATGAGAACTATATTAACATAGCCTAACCACATATAAGACATGCTTAAAGCAAATATGTGTTCCCTGAGTAGTAGTTAAATCTTATTGATTAAATGTCAACCATTTCTCCAGACACACAACCCCCGTTTGTTTCATATAATGAGGCTTCTCGTTTGTATCAATCCATCACCTGTGAAAGTAAAAAGCATCTTTTAAAATCCTGTTAAATTGTCTGTATTGTAGTCCAGAAGTGGTAATATGAATGCTGCCCTAAAGCAATTAAAAAGCTAAAAAAAAAAAAAAACACAGGACATAAAGGGGAAATCCACTTGTTTTAAAAGGCTAGTGTGTAGCTTGTGTTTTTCAAAATTGGTCATATCCAGGTTGCAGTTTGCTATTCTGTCTGTATCTCTGATCAAGTCAGAATATGGAACACAGACAGATCATAAAGATCATAAAATAATAAGGTCATGCTCTTCTCTTGAATAGTCTGTGCCCACTCACAGACTCTAACCCAACTGAGCATGCCATTTCCTTGAATGCAATCTCAAAGGAATTGAGCCGAGGTAAAAAGGTCAAGAATTAAAAGCCTCACTGGACAATCAAAGTCACCGCCACCTTGAAACGCATTAAACTATTGCATTACAAAATCCTGTTGGTAAATTAACAATAGTTGACAATCGATGACCGGATTCTATTTTTGTGGAAGGTAGCGTACTAGTTTATATTAATTGTATAATATCCCTGGGAAGGCAACAGTACTACCTACAGATTTCTAGCCAAATGCATGAGGTGCAGCAGAACCTACAATCCTAAGGTTAGGGACCGATTAAAAAAAAAAAAAAACTTCGTAAGTGTAAATGTATTCACTTGTCAATTGAATACAGCTGGTTTGCTTTTGTATTTCAAGGTCAATGTAACAGTCTATTTTGCTTAGTGAAGTTATGCTGTCCATGCAGATATGATTGGGATTTCAACAACAACTAGACCCATGTTAAAGTAAAGTTCCATTTTACAGTGGCCACACACCTTCATTTCATGGTTTAGCTAGCATTTAGACTGATTAACATCAGGGATGAAGAAAGAGAAATATGTACATTTTACAGGTCTTATGTTTCGAAAAAGGGAGGATGAGGTACAAATATCCCAGTATCTTGGTACAGAATAGTGACGTTGCATTGGAATCTTTAAAGTATCTAGTTGGTAATTCTGTGGGTCCCTGATTATTCAATTGTGCCAAAAACTCTAGAGCTTGAAATGTATTTGCTTACGATTGTAAGTCGCCCTGGATAAGGGCGTCTGCTAAGAAATAAATAATAATAATAATAATAATAATAATAATAATAATAATAATAATAATAATAATAATAATAATATCACTTACACTATTACTGTTCTGTCAGAGAAACAATATATTGGTAAAAGTAATAAAATGTCTTAGTTTGTAGCAATTGATGAAGCAGGGCCCTTTGTTTTCTTCAGTCTTGCAACAACCCTGTATCTAGTAAATTGTGAAAAATAGAAAAAGAAACGTAGTAAATCTACTAGGAACAAATTTGCAATACCAATGTCACCCATCTTAGTATTTTATCTGCATGTAATAACAAAGATAGCCTGTTAGTTTTTAGGTCGAAGAAGATTTAGAGAAAAGCTTCAGGTCCTGAAATGTGTTAGTAGGTAAACAGAAACATGAAGATAATAAAACCACTGTGATTTGATTACATTTCTTGCGTAGTCATTTGTTTTCTATTTGCTGAATGCTTCATCACTTTCCTGATAGATGGCATAATTACCTTTACACTATCTGTTCTTTACAGTGAAGGTGACACAATATTTTATACAATTCAATGCATCAAGGGTGGAATGCATTTAATTAATACATGAAGTTTAACTTCACACCATTCATTACTTTGTCATAACTGTGGCAGGGCAGAAGCCCTACTGCTGTAAATAGGGGGGGGGGGGATATAAGGTTGGCAGGGATGGGCTATTCCCCAATTAGGCAACTGAGGGCAAACTGGAGTGGCCACATGCGTAAAAGGAAGGAGAAATCCTTTGTCAAGGTGGGGGGGGCGGGGCAGCCCAGCCCAGCCCAGCCCAGCCCAGCCCAGCCCAGCCCAGCCTGTATAGTTTTGATTTGTTTAACCATTTGTTGTGTGCCTGGAGAAATGGTTGACATTAAAAATCAATAAGATTTTACTCAGGGAACACACATTTGCTTTAAACATGTTTTATATGTGGTTAGGCTATGTTAATATAGTTCTCATGAGTATGACAGCTGAGATTTACAGGGTATCATAAGTTTTCCAACATGGTTAACAGTAACATTGCAAACTAATGTGGCTACTCAGGCTTAAAAGAAACTACAAGCTACACTGGATATCAGAAGCGAACAAACAAGCAATTTAGTCAGTATCAAAAATTATGTTTTTGGTGACTTTTTTTGTACAACGTTCTTAATAAAGTTATGTTTTAAAGCAGCCATGCAATACAGATGGTAAGGGGCCAATGGGCACTCGGGTTAGACATGCTGTAAGCACATACCAAATACCAAAAATGGATAGTAATATAAAGCAAGTACATATGCACAAATGTGATGATGTTTTCCAACATGGTTGTTCAACTTTGTGTAACTAATTGCAACAAAGTTACTTTTATGTGGACCCAGAATGCAAAAAACAAAATAATAATAATAATATTAATAATAATTGATGGAAACGGCACATTAACCCTTTCAAACCTGGCTTTAGAATGCTATGCTAGAATCCTGAGCACACTTGTTTTTAAGAGTCATAAATCATTTCAAATTGTATCTCACCATAAAACCTCACATCTTTTAAAAGCTTAGAACGTGAAGATTATTTTCAAACTTTACAGAATTCAGAACATGGCAAAATGTAAAAGGTACAAAATTGGCAGAAAAAACAAAACAAAACATTTCTTAAGTTTCCCCATAACACTTTATCCTCCTACTATCCCATTTCAGTGTTTCAGGTCCTAAATGATGGTGCTACAGATAAAGGAATGTCCTCACAGGAGATACAGTACTATTCTGTCTCCATATGAAGACTCTTTTTTCCCAGTAACTATTTACATAATTCAGAACATGCTGGAATATAAAATGGCACAGCAATTACTAAGAAATTACAAGCATATTTCAATAAGTATTTATGTATTCACTTTGTCATGAACACCATAAACAGAAATAACGTTGACCTCCTGAGGTCAAATAGGTAAATAACACAACAAATAAATCAAATGGTAAATACTAGGGCTGTCAAGTGATTAAAAAAATTAATCGCGATTAATCTCACGATTTAAAAAATTAATCTTAGTTAATCTCGGTTTTAATCGCATATTAAATTGTTACAGTTACTACATCTAATTTAAATTTGTTTTATTACTGATGCTATTGTTTTTATTATCCTTAACTGTAAATAAAATTGTTTAAAATGTATTTATGTATTTATTTAACCAGGAAATGTACCCATTGAGACCACCACCAAAATGTGCTAGGGGCAATAATTTAGAAATTACAAATACAACCAACACAATAAAATGTGCGGTTCAAGCTTGATCAGCAGCATAGAGATCAGAAAACATAATACATAGGATATCTATTTTTAAATGTGATTGTGAACTGAAATAAATTAGTTTTTTTAAATAAAATTATAAATATGCAGCTATAGTAAGCACTCTATGAAATGAACTGTTAATTCTTAAGAGAACATAACATTTTTTTTTATTTTTTTTTAAACTTAGCTTGATATGGGCTTGCAGCGATCCTGCATTTCTGTCAAAACTGGTGGGTGTGGCAATGTGCCCCAACCCGTGTGCATTTGTGTTTTATGTTGTATGTTGCGCCTGTTAATGTTGGTGTATAGATATGGCTGCACGGGATATAAATAGGTGTGTGCAGCACGAGTTATTTAAAATGTTCATTGTATTTAGGCACAGGGATTGCACTTCACGTGCATTTAAAGTACTTTAATATGTGAACACAGGGTTTTAACAGATTAGTTCACATGCTGGGATTCAAGTGAATAATTAATTGGTAATTGAATCCCAGCACAATTGTATATATATATATGTACATTTAATTCACTCGGGGTTGAGTTCGGTGAGGGGAGAACGGGTGTGGAGAGGAGAAAGGAAAATAAAGAAAATAATAAGTGTTTGTACTCACCATGTTTGTTCGTCTGTCCGTCCACTGTTTGTTTAGTGTTATTCAGTTTTGTTTGTCTATTTATTTTGGCCTCAAGTGCTGTGTCCTGTTTTCTGTTTAAAACCTTTTATTTGTTTCATTAAACCTACTGAGCGCAGCCATTGCGTTTTCAGTTTCAACCCCAGTACTGTCTGTCAGTGATTTTTTCTGGCCTGACGTCATCCACTGCAGCTAGCCTGTCACACGTGGTGTCAGAACAGGGAAAACAGCGCCTCCGAGACTCAGGCCAGAAGGAGTACTGTTTGTTTGGGAAAAAAATAAAATAAAAAAAATGGGAAAGAACAGCAGAAGGCAGCAGCCACAACACCAGCCGGAGGAACAGCAGCCCAGGTGTTACTGCTATGCTGAGCCTGGGCATTCCCGCACGAACTGTCCCTTGTACCCCCTCGGACAGCTACCCCAACTATGCCCCATCTGCGGAGGTGAGCACTATGTGGCCTGCTGCCCTGTCCATCAGGAGAGGGAGGAGCAGGGGTTGCCTCGGTCTCTACAACCAGCAGGGGGTGGTAGACTGCTGCTCCCACCACCCCAGCAGCAATAGCAACAGCGGCCAGAGGAGTCAGAGAACCTGTTCCCCTGGTGCACCTGGTGCGGAAAGGTGGATCACCGCTGGAGGGACTGCTCAGAGGTGCCACCGAGCTGGTCGGGCGATGTGAGGCAGGGGGACACGACTAATCGGGATGCCCCTATGCCAGCGTGCCAGCGCCCAGGCAGAGGAAGCCTGTTCATCCAGTGCCCAGACGGGGGGACCGTGAGAATTCAAAGCCCAAGAGGCAGCTGTCCCCGTGTCCACCAGCAGAGGAAGAATGCCTGCTGTCCCCATGTCCACTAGCAGAGGAAGAATGCCTGCTGGTTTCCCCTTCCGAGACAGAGGGAGAACTGCACCCGTCCCGTGCAAGGGAGGGAGAGCCGCACCAGTCCCCTGCAAGGGAGAGAAAGCTGCACCAGTCCCCTGCAAGGGAGGGAGAGCCGCACCAGTCCCCTGCAACATGGGGAGACTACATGCTGCTCAAACCTCCGTCGCCAGGAGACTACACGCTGCTCTACACGCTACTGCCATCTCCACCACTTCCACCACTAGAAGCAGAGCAGCAGGAGCTGCCTCTGCCTCCACCACCTCAACCGCTTCCACCACCAGGAGGAGAGCAGCAGGAGCTGCCTCTGCCACTACCAGGAGCAGAGCAGCAGGAGCTGCCTCTGCCTCCACCACTTCCACCGGCAGGAACAGAGCAGCAGGAGCTGCCTCTGCTTCCACCACCTTCACCGGCAGGAGCAGAGCAGCAGGAGCTGCCTCTACTTCCACCACCTCCACCGGCAGGAGCAGAGCAGCAGGAGCTGCCTCTACTTCCACCACCTCCACCGCCAGGAGCAGAGCAGCAGGAGCTGCCTCTGCCACCTCCACCAGCAGAGGGTGAATACCTGCTGGTTCCGCCTTCACCATCGTGGGAGGACTGCTTGCCCCTCCCACCTCCAGCAGCAGAGGGTGAATACCTGCTGGTTCCGCCTTCACCGCTGTGGGAAGATTGCTTGCTGCTCCCACTTCCACCACCAGAGGAGCTGCACCGCCCAAGGATGCCTGCTTCGCACCGCCCAAGGATACCTGCCTTGCATCGCATGGGGTTGCCTGGTGCTTCACATCGCCCAGGGCGGCCTGGTGCTCCGCATCGCAGCAGGAAGTACTGTGGCTGGAACCCCACCAAGGGGAGCTGCTGGCCACAAAGAAGGGGGAGGAGGTCCGGAGACCACCAACCCCAGCAGCAGTTTCGCTGCCGGAGATCGTGGGGGAAGTCAGGAGACCTGCTCCCACTGCAGCACTTTCGCTGCCGGAAGTATGGTTGCCGGAGCCCCACAAAAGGGAGCTGCCGGCTTTGAAGAAGGTGGGGGGGGGTCTGGAGACCACCAACCCCAGCAGCCTGGCTACTGGCAACATTGCCGCCCGTGAACCCCTTGAAGTCCCTGTTCTTGGCCCAGGACTTTGAGCGAGACTTTTGTGATTAAGGGGGGGAGGTGGCTGTTGAGGCCATGTGTGCTGCGCACAAGGGGGGGTATATTTAGCAATGTGCCCCGCCCCGTGTGCATTTCTGTTTTATGTTGTATGTTGCGTCTGTTAATGTTGGTGTATAGATATGGCTGCACGGGATATAAATGGGTGTGTGCAGCACAAGTTATTTAAAATGTTAATTGTATTTAGGCACGTGGATTGCACTTCACTTCACGTGCATTTAAAGTACTTTAATATGTGAACACAGGGTTTTCACAGATTAGTTCACATGCTGGGATTCAAGTGAATAATTAATTGGTAATTGAATCCCAGCACAATTGTATATATAGATGCACATTTAATTCAGTTCGGTGAGGGGAGAACGGGTGTGGAGAGGAGAAAGGAAAATAAAGAAAATAATAAGTGTTTGTACTCACCGTGTTTGTTTGTCTGTCCGTCCACTGTTTGTTTAGTGTTAATCTGTTTTGTTTGTCTGTTTTATTTTGGCCTCAAGTGCCGTGTCCTGTTTTATGTTTAAAACCTTTTATTTGTTTCATTAAACCTACTGAGCACAGCCATTGCGTTTTCAGTTTCAACCCCTACTGTCTGCCTGAGTGATTCTTTCTGGCCTGACATCATCCACTGCAGCTAGCCTGTCACAGTGGGTTTAATTTGTTGTTTTTATTGTCTGTAGCAGAAGAGCTACTAGTGTATTTTGAGACATGAAGGCATGTTCAGCACGCAGCAGACTAGATGTACTTGTGTTTGATACTGGAACTCACTTTGACAGTAGACAAGTAAAACGTCTTTCTGTCCAGTGAGCCTGTCAAAAAAAAAAAAAAAAAAAAAAAAAAAAAAAAAAACACCATTCATTTTTAGTGCTTTGCTCCATTAAGCGGTTCAGGGACTAACTTTCTATTTAAACAATAACTTCACTCAGACACTCAATCCAATGTTGCCGCGGCCGGGATTGAAGTACGGTGTGCCGAAAGGCGATTAGCACACGTTAAAATAATTAATTTCTAAAAACATTTACGCATTAATTGCAGAAGTTAACTGCAATTAATTGACAGCCCTAGTAAATACATAAATACAAAATACATCTTTCTTTCAAATAAATACAGAATTGTAAATAAATTAGGGCTATGCTATTATTATTATTATTATCCTTGACTGTAAATAAAAATGTTTATAATGTATTTATTTAACCAGTAAATTTACCCATTGAGACCAGGACCAAAATGTACTTGGGGCAATAATTTAGAAATTACAAATATAACCAACACAATAAAATGTGCGGTTCAAGCTTGATCAGCAGCATACAGAGATCAGAAGCAGTTCTAGGAAATGAACTGTTCATTGTAAAGAGAACATAAAAAAAACCTTATCATATCCAAAAACTGTAAACTAACAGAAAAATTGTCAGGCTTTACATACTACACGCAAAAAAAAAAAAAAAAAAAAGCAGCAATGCAGCCTCTCTTGATTCGTGGGCTTGCAGCGATCCTGAATTTCTGTTGAAACTAGTGGGTTTAATTTGTTGTTGTTGTTGTCTGTAGCAGAAGAGCTGCTGGTGTATTTTGAGAAATTAAGGCGTGTTCAGCATGCAGCAGACTAGATGTACTGTCAGCATGATCTTCACGCAACCTTTTACTCCTCACAAAATTAGCTGTCTCTGCTTTCACTCCTAACTACAATCTCATCCGGGTTCAAAGTTCATTGAGCCTTCCCTTCAGTCCACATGACTGTTTCAAGCCTATCAGTACACACAGATCACATTTTGGCATCATTTTAAATGATGCAATTGGAAAAGAAAACAGGCAGCGCAGTGAAACGGCGGGCCCAAAATATTCAGACTCAGTTCTGAGGTAAATCTTCCAGGGCTCGGCCTTGAAAGGGTTATGTATACGTAACAAGTATAGGCAGCAGTGTGGAGTAGTGGTAAGGGCTCTGGACTCCTGACCGGAGGGTCGTGGGTTCAATCCCGGTGGGGGGACACTGCTGTTGTACCCTTGAGCCAGGTACTTTACCTAGATTGCTCCAGTAAAAACCCCAGCTGTATAAATGGGTAATTGTATGTAAAAAATAATGTGATAATTGTAAGTCGCCCTGGATAAGGGCGTCTGCTAAGAAATGTAATAATAATAATAATAATAATAATAATAGTAATGTTTCCGAGAACAAGTCATTGCCTGGGTAAAAATAAATACTAAGATTCCAAGTCCCTGCCAATTAATGTTAAAGCACTGTCTGATCATAGTGCCACAAACACATTTTGACGTTCCTGGTTTTAGCTCTGCTCAGAGTAAGAGTACACGTAAGATTATGACAGTTCAGCATACAAGTATGAGTATGAATATGTACAACATTACAATCAAACCCAAAGTTGAACCTGCATAAATGACAAAAAACAAATGCGTACGTGAGATTTTGGATAGGAAACGATTCTATATCAATAGATTACAGTACATAGATCAATATCATTCTTTCTAACTTCATGAATGTGTTTAAGAAGCTCCACGACACAACTTAATTGTCGTGCTCTTATACTCTCATATTATTATTGACTTGAGGTCTGGGAAACATTCTGTTCATTTATTGATCCTGTGCTAATTATGGTGGTAGAGCCTTTTTTTTTTTTTAAATGCAGTTTGGAATCGAGACGTAATTAAAAGTTTTTTGGAAGATGTTGCTCATGTAACCACTAATTAATTTATATTTTTTCTTGTGGTACAGTCTCTGCTTTTAGGTTTGATAGTGAGAGTGGTTAAATTGTAATTGTGCACCTGAGCCTTCTGTGACCCAATACAAATGAGATATAATAGGCTGGATTAACAGTTCTCTCAGGTGCCCTCTGAGTGCCTTGGTAGTGTTTCAAGTGACCTGACAAAGCTGAATTTCATATTAATTCGCCTTTAAGCCCTTTAAAATACTATCTGTGTAAATTGTTATTGGTGGGTAATTATCATAGTCCTGAAAGTGTTCCTATATTAATGCAGAATACCTATTTACATTTTAATGAAGGTGTAGCAGGGCAGCAGGAGAGAGCCCTGCACACTATTAGAGGGGGCAGGGCTAAGCCTTGCTTTTATATATGTTTTGCATTATTATTATTATGTATAAATGACAGCGAAAAGCTAGTGTGTTTTGTTATTGTTTGATTTGAATGTATTTTGTTTTGTATTTAAAATACAATGTTTTGTTATTGTTTGGCAGCGTGGATGGGGAAGCCACAGCCACACAAAAACCTGTGCAGAATGTGACCACCTCCGGACTGATTAATTGAGTGTTAATCCAGAGATGGTCACTTGTGTAAAAGCCGGCAGATCTTTGTGTTTGGGATGTGGGTGTTCGAGAGGAGGAACGGGAGCGAGAGAGGAGAAAAAGAAACAAAAGTAAAAACAAAACAGTATGGGATCTGTGAAGGCGATTGCCCAGCCTGACCTGAGTTTTGTTGTTTTTTGTGTTCGAGATTTGTTTTATTTAACCTTTTAACTTGTAACTTAGTGTTATAGTAAGTAATCACAGGGTGGCACTACATATGTTTAGTAAGGCTCTAAGTCTAAATGACTTTCTAGGTGCAGAAAAAACACGGAGAAGGTGGCTGCTCTCTAGTGGTGTACTTCAAACTGTTTTAAGTGCATGATGTATATCCCTATTTTTTAATTTTTTTTTAATAAAAACTGGTAAAACAAACAGATGAGTATCAAACTAAGATTATTGGGAATATGATGTCTGTTTCTTAAAACAGAGCAATGTGGATCTGACTCAAATCACCTGCAGAACAAGGGGTAGTAGTGCTTCACTGACCAAAGGCAACAAACACAAAACACTTGGCCTGCCAGTCAGACAGGAAGAGAAAGGCTGGTGTGTGTTTTGGGTATTGATCCATGGAGGGTCAATCAAATTACTTAGATGAGCAGGTATCTTATTACATTTAGTTCCTGAAAATGAATGCTGTTGTTAACATTATGAATGCTCTTACAAAATGACTACACATTTAGCATTTGGTAGATCTGGGGTTAAGATAGGATGACAATAAGTGTTACAACCCTTTGATACAGTCTTTTCTCTACCAAAAGGTAGTTATTAAGTTACTGCCAATTAACTACATGTGTACTACCTAAGTACAACAGCCACTCATGTAATTTGATTTGTATACAATATGACTTGTAAGCACTATTTTAATGCCTGTTCTATTTTTGAATGGCTAGTGGTGTTCTACTACTACCAAGGATAATAATTAATTGACTACTTGGTTTTAGACTGTTAGACAATTTCAAACAACAAATTCAATAGCACATATATAAAAACTTCATACATTTGGTGCAATGGAGTTTTTTTTGCCATGACTACTTGATTTTAGTATTATATTAGTAATCCAGTAATAACATACCTGTACTGTTGTAGTTTAGAAGGGGGATTTTCCCCATTTGCTTCAATGTAGTTAAAAAGTAATATTTGGAACCCACCTTTTGAACCCCTCTTACCTATGATTATAAACTACTACTAGATAATGTTGCTATCCAAAAATATATAGTCGTTTTCATTCTACATTCCCTAACAAAAATGTTTCATGAGAACAAATTAGTGGCCAGTAAATCATCATAAGATGCATTGGTATATAAACAGGTGTCCTTTTTGGGGAAGCTGTTTTGTTACAGTAAAGCAGCCACGCACAAATGTTTATATAAATCTGCCTTACGAATACACCATGCTGTGTGGGGGCTTCCATGGAAACCAAGACTGTTATATTCCAATAGACTCTATCAACCTGTTCTGTCACGTCTGGCCTCCACACCAAGGCGGCAAAAAAAAAAAATGCCCATCAGGACAGAGCTATATTTAGAAAGTGCACAGCTGCTACAAATAAAATGGTAAACAATACGAAATTAATAGAGACAGGGAGGGAAAGCGTACCAAGCACAGAGATTGTTTATTTGGTAAACCAAAAAACAATTATATATATATATATATATATATAAATCCATTGCCTGATTGGTCACTAAAAAGAGCTATTTAATCTATTTTACATAACTCTGAACAATATCCACATTTGTATTCCCTTTTCAATAAGAACTTCATAAAGGCATTACTTTTTAAACCTCAACACAGCTCAGCCTCACCACACCACTGACTAAAACTGGCACCAACCTGTACTTTCAATGGAATTGTCAAACATTATGATGAAACTGACACAGTCCGGCACTTCCGCAAATAGCTGCCTATATAGTTTAACTTATGATATTAAAAGGGAATTTCTTTTATTTTTAGGCAAACATCTATTTTTTGTAATACATGGAATAAAAGTGTAAAATAAATGACAAACACATTTGTTGTGGTTATGAGCTTGCTCTCTCTCTCTCTCTCATATGTATATAGTGATAGGACTGGTAGTGTGGTGCTACTGTACACCGTCGTTTTCTTCCTGATGGACAGAATTGGACTTGCTGCATGTTCAGGTGCGTAACTTTATTTACAATATTTATACAAGATATACTTAAATACGTACTGTGCCCTATACGGGCCACTAACTAACTCACTTCTCCCCTTTCTATGCTATTTCACAACGACAAGCGGCCACAGGCTCTGCCTGCAGAATGTCTGAGTCGAGAACACAGGCAAGCAATGAAGAATGTCTCCTCTGCATGTAGTAAGCCAGGAACACAGGTAAGTAGCTGTTTGGCTCCCTCTGGTGGAGTGAGCTGGAACACAGGTAAGGTAGAGTGTGGGCTCCCTCTGGTGGAGCCATCTGGGAACACAGGTAAGTAGTTCAGGGGCACCCTCTGGTGGAGTGAGTCGGTAATACAGGAAGAGCCCGGTATGGGCTCCCTCGGGTGGAGTGAGCCGGTAACACAGGTAAACAGAGTGTGGGCTCCCTCGGGTGGAGTGAGCCGGTAACACAGGTAAGCAGGGTATGGGCTCCCTTCAGTGGAATGAACTGGGAACACAGGTAAGCAAGGTGTAAGCTCCCTCTGATGGTAATCGCTTGGAACACAGACAAAGAGATAACAACAGGCCCCCTTTTTGTTGGAGTGGGCCCACTGCACAATCGTGTGGGAGCAGGAGAGCGTGGCAAGGTTCCTACCACTGAAATACTCCAGAACCTCCACAGAGCAATGTTGTCTTCTCTAGGAGAATAGCGGGGTACTGGCGCCCCCAACCCAGGAACGGTTGGGTCTGGATAAACTGGTTCCAAGCAGTTAATAAACACTTCACAAAATCACAGTCCCGTGTCTGAGTCTCTGGTTCTTTGTGTACTTTTCCCAGCGTCTTGCCGTTTGCTATTTCACTAACTCGAGAGACATGAACATGCCCCTAACCAGTCCCGGGTCTATTTCTCTTCGTTTACAAACCCTACTAGTAATCCAGTACAGGCTGCCGTGTCTGTGCAGCAACGAGCACCCTATGCTCCAGTGGGTGATCCCTACTAATAGCGGCGTAGTAAACAGTAAGTAACGTAGAAAGCAAATAACTCAACAGGATTAAACAAAACAAAGAGCACGACCTCAACAAGGATGTAAAACACACTACACTTGAGTTTTCTAATTATAACGGTGACTGGGATGTCACGTACTTACGATTCAACTGCACGGGGTAGTGAAAGACAAATTAAATCCCAAAGCTTGCACAGGCAGAACAATCCGGCAGTGTTCCCCTGCTTCCTTTTAAACAGTGTAACCCCGCCTTTCCAATTCACGCTGAGTCTTCTGGGGCGTGTAGTTTCTTTTCCAGCGATGCCATTCCTTAAAAGGAGTCGCTGCTGTTATCTTCACAATTATCATATATACAGCTCTGGAAAAAATTAAGAGACCACTGCAAAATTATCAGTTTCTGTGGTTTTACTATTTATAGGTATGTGTTTGGGTAAAATGAACATTTTTGTTTTATTCTATAAACTACTGACAACATTTCTCCCAAATTCCAAATAAAAATATTGTCATTTAGAGCATTTATTTGCAGAAAATGACAACTGGTCAAAATAACAAAAAAGATGGCAGTGTTGTCAGACCTCGAATAATGCAAAGAAAATAAGTTCATATTCATTTTTAAACACAATACTAATGTTTTAACTTAGGAAGAGTTCAGAAATCAATATTTGGTGTAATAACCCTGATTTTCAAGCACAGCTTTCATGCGTCTTGGCATGCTCTCCACCAGTCTTTCACATTGATGTTGGGTGACTTTTTGCCACTCCTTGCGCAAAAATTCAAGCAGCTCGGCTTTGTTTGATGGCTTGTGACCATCCATCTTCCTCCTGATCACATTCCAGAGGTTTTCAATGGGGTTCAGGTCTGCAGATTGGGCTGGCCATGACAGGGTCTTGATCTGGTGGTCCTCCATCCACACCTTGATTGACCTGGCTGTGTGGCATGGAGCATTGTCCTGCTGGAAAAACCAATCCTCAGAGTTGGGGAACATTGTCAGAGCAGAAGGAAGCAAGTTTTCTTCCAGGACAACCTTGTACTTGGCTTGATTCATGAGTCCTTCACAAAGACAAATTTATCCGAGTCCAGCCTTGCTGAAGCACCCCCAGATGAGTCCAATTTTCAGCTTTGCCCAACACCTGGTCGTCTAATGGTTAGACGGAGACCTGGAGAGGCCTACAAGCCACAGTGTCTCGCACCCACTGTGAAATGTGGTGGAGGATCGGTGATGATCTGAGGGTGCTTCAGCAAGGCTGGAATCGGGCAGCTTTGGCATGAATCAAGCCAAGTACAAGGTTGTCCTGGAAGAAAACTTTTCTATAAAAAAATAACACCTACAAAAATACATACATTTCCCAGTGCTGCTGAGCAATGTCCCGCCTTCCTGACTTGCATCTATCATTGATTCGTTCAATACTTTAAACCCGCCCCAACTACTGAGTGACAGCACATTCCTACATTTCTATTGGAGACTCCGCTTGCGAGATTTAAAACAAGATTACAAATCAGGATGGAGGCGTGTTAACGGGATTTAAAGCAGTATTACAGTTAAGATACTGAGGATTTAAAACAGTATTGTGGCGAAATGTACACACAAAAACCCCAGAATAATGTGTCCGTGACCATAGGGATTTCATTGTGGAAGACAGCAAAAGGAAAGAAGGTACAACTTAAGTGTGCAAGTACTGTTGAGTTACTATACATATTTTGACAGAAAAAAAAAAACGCTTAATCATTTTGGAAAGTAACCAAAAACACTAATTTCATACAGTATATAAAAAACGAAAGCCCCGAAAAAAAACGATTTACATAAAACTCAAATAGCTAAAAATAACCACCGAAAAACACAATTAATAAATCCCGAAAAACAGAAGCCCTACCAACAAAGTAAAAATCCAACAGATTTATTCAGGGTACTTTCTAAGTAGCCCAAATGTGCGTCATAGGCAGTAATGGGCACTTTTAAAATATATAAACAAACAGCATTAAAAAAAGTGTTCAACCAAATTGTTTGCTTTTGACAATACTGCTCCCATTCTTGTATAGCTATTTATGCTAATTACCACAAAATAAGGAATGTTCTAGGAAGAAGCTGCTATATCTCTAAATAGGATTCTTCATTTCACATAAACTTTCCAGGGGAGACTGTGCAAATTTATTTGTGATTTTCATGTGCTATGGCATGGGTTTGCTTTGGGCATGGCCTCTGCTATATTTTCAAAGCATTTACTCAATTACAGACATCAGTCAATGAAGCTCCTCTAAAAGAGGGCCCATGACGTAGCCACACCTCTGGTAGAGTGCGTGACCAGCTTCCCAGGTGGGGTTAGGCCGACATTAGTGACAGACAAAGAGCTGGTCAGACTGATGCAGCGCTCTCATCCTATCTACATAACCTCTCAATGTCCACACTGGGCAGAGGGAATTCAGTCTATCCTCCTCTGAATCAAAAGGAGAAGGATGAAAAGCCTCCAATTCCATGGATTGGTTCAAGTGGAAAGCCGTAAATCACCTTAGGCAGGAACGTAGGGTTTGTGTGTAACGATAACCTGTTCCCATTGTCCTAAATATGCATACAGGAACTGTGCACAGACAGAGCCTGTATCTCACTGATCCACTTAGCGGGTCAATAGAAAGGATGCCTTCATAGAGAGATATTTCAGCTCTATGGAATGTATAGGCTCAAAACGGGGCCTTAGGTGAGAGCCTCCAATACCACTTCTAGACTCCACTCAGGGAGGACGTCCTTTCTAGGAGGAAGCACAGGGGCCACCAAAATGTACCCAGGCCACCGATGCACCGAAGCTCTTGATCGAAGGTGTCAAAGCACCGGGGCACTGAAGCTCTGAAGCACCAAAGTACCAAAAAAAAAGAAAAAGAGCAAGAAAAAAGGAAAGCGACTTTTTTTTTAACCTACACACACACCACTTTTTTGGGGTGAGTGGTTAGAATGAACATGGAGTCTACTCAACAGTAGGACAAGGTAACACCAGGCCTAAATGAGGAAGCACACGACTGAGTTGTTGCTTTTTTTTTTTAAACTGCAAGGCAGTATACACATGCACAAGTTTGCTGGAGAGAAAGTGTGTTTTTTTCTTTTTTTTTTTTTTTACTGCAAGCAGAAAATCAATATTAATAGACAACCTCTAGGGGCAGACTAGGCTGTGCACAGTGAGTTTGAGCCAAGGCCACCCAGAGTACTCGACTCAACAGCAGGCACAGCAGAAGCCGGGTCCTGCTGGAGGATGTGTCTTTATATATATATATATATATATATATATATATATATATATATATATATATATATATATATATTTCGAAGCTGCCAAGGCAGAGGAAAAGTAGAAAAAAACAGGCAGCAAGCTGCATGGTTAGTAGAAGTAGACTACAGTCGCTAGGTGATGTAGGCTGTTGAAATAATATTTTTGATATTTTTTTAAAAACGGCGTGCAGTTGCGCAGCATATCGCTCAGTCTTCAGCCAACTTCCAGCAATCCAATTGTAAGGGAACTCCAGAAAACTCAGAGAAAGAGCTCTTTTAAAGAGCCAATCACACAACTGGAAAATGTTAGTACCTTACTTACCTTGTTGTGAGAAGCAAAAGAGAACGAGATCTCTGTGTAGTGACTATTTAATCTCTCGGAAGGCGGGACCAAGGAAGTCACTCCACGGAGGGGTCTATCGGTAGCTTTGATATAAAATGGTCAGTGAATATCTGACCCGTGGCAGGCATATCCCAAAAGTATTGGTTGTTGATCATCTTTGAATTGAAAGGGAACTAAAGTTAAAACAAAATTAAGTTTTGTTCCATAAAATATTGTTGTTTTTCTCCATAGAGGGGAGGACACTACCTGGGTTAACAACATACCTTAGTTCTGAAAAAAAATAAGAAGTGTCATTCAAATTCTGTAAGCCAATGAAAGGACTGATTTCAGAAGTGATAGGATCACCAAAGTAAACTCCTCTTTTGGGCACTATATTTAAAGCGAAAGAAGCAAGAACTTAATTTTTATCTGTTGTTTCTTTTTGCCTGTCATAAGTTCTAAAGAAAGACTTTGATTGATTTGTGATCCTTATACCTATATAGTATACTGACTTAGTTATTTGACTGGTTAACTTCCTCATGATATTGAAACTGAAAAGCATATTTTTTATAACTTAGCCTCATATTTTTCTATTTTGTTCATAGTTCTTTTTATATATTTGAAAACAAATAATGGAATTGTGAATATAATTTTATAAGAAATATGAAAATGTGTGATGGACTAAAACACTATTTTTAAATTTAAATATTAATCACATAATGAAGGCTTTGTCATGTATAGTAAGAAATTAATATTAACTAATGTTCACATATTACCAACATAGTGGGGTTGTGGCCTAGGATATTGAGGATAGGATAGGATATTGCAAAGTGGTTTGCAATGTGCAGGTGACAACAACGTTACTGGTGAAATGATTTATTTTGTAATCCAAAGTCACTTGACAACAGTAAATAATAAAAGTTAACTGGCAATACACAACGATGCATATTGCTCAGTGAAAACCACAGAGTCCTGTCCTGAAATAATAAAACACAGTCCTTAATACACACACAATATACTGTAGCGTTCCCCATCGACTGACCCCAGAGGCACTCCGGACCACATTGTTCAGGTACAAAGTATTTATTGCCTTTTAAATGTTTACACTGTACCAGCCCACTCTAACAGTGTACCGGAAAGCTCTGCCCAGGCTAACCCCCGCCCACCCCTATATAATCATTCCCTTATCCCGCCCACGAGAGTCAATCTCCTATCATAATCCCATATTAAACCCGCGAAACACCCATGGAACCCCCACTTGTCAATCAAGACCCCCAAACGTGCTATAGGCATGGTGTGTGTCTATGTAGAACCACCCTGGGAGCAGGTGGGTCCCTAATCCTGTCTCCCCTTTTACCACAATGGAGGTGATAGCACATTACAATACAAACACGGTCACAAGTCCAAAGTGAGTGCTGTAGTGCTCGTGGTGCAAATACAATTTATCGTGAAACAAGTGCAGTGATGTGCAGGTTTGTGCTGGCCTGTAGCGACAGCTCCGGATCATTTTAGCCGTCTAATATGAACAACAAACAAGTATATAATTAGACATGACAAAACAAACACAACTCACGATACTTTAACACGGTTCTCCTTCCGGGTTAGCGTTAACCATAACAAAAGGAACAGATCACCTGGCTATGTCCCCTTATACCGTCAATCACGCCACCTTGGTTAACGATTGCATAGTTCACAAACTCTAGTCTCTGTAAGTCACCTTAAATAAACAAATAATAAGAATCCATTAGAAGAGCAAAGTGGTTTATTCAGCTGCAAACCTGGATTTATATGCAGTCTCCTTACTTAGCATTATCTTCAACGATATCCACACTGAGACAGGTAATTGCATTAGTTTCTCGCCGACTGTATAGGGCTGCAGGGTTGGATTTAAGGGGGGGCAACTGGGACATTTGTCCAGGGCCCTGAGCTGCCGAGGGGCCCCACGGCCCAGGTTAAAATACGTAAAAAAAAAAAATTAAAAAAAAAAAAAAAAAAAAAAGCTATTTTACAGTTTAAAATCCAAATCGACTTGCCCCGTGATCGCGCTAGCTAAGCACCTGCGTCTTTTACTGGTCACGCGCACGCTGGAGGACGGCGAGAGAGAGAGAGAGAGACTAATACAACAAAAATAATAAAAAAAAATAAAAACTTAGTGGTGCAGCGAAATGAAAAAACAAAAGGAAAAGCAAACTTGTGAAAAATGTCTGCTGGAAAAAAAAATCAGAGACTATCAAATTTCAGTTTTAAATCCTATAAAAATGAACGACAACAAATGAACCTGAACTGGTCAACGAGAGTTTTGGCGTCGCTACTGTTCCAAATATCGGCCCTGAAGAATTAGAAAGTACTGTACAGAACAAGGAGTCGGACCCAGTCTGACCACATCGCCAATGAATGATCAAGGCAACTTCAATCTGCCTTTACCCACAGACCTGTGGAATAACATTCTGGAGAGAGTCGACAAAACTAGTAAATCCATTCAAGCAGAAAACATCGAACTGTCAGTGGCAGATGAATTACTTGAATCTCTGAAAATATTTCTGGATGAGATTCGTGATCATTTTGATTATTTTGAAAACCGTGGTAAAGTTAAATTGCAACTTTGAAAGTATTCTTCCTCCCTGAAATTTTTTTTTTTTTAAAAATTGTTACCTAAGTGTATATTACATGTTCCCATGTGTTGCTACAACTGTAAGTAAGGTGTATGTATTTATTTTTATCTTGAAAACAGACTGATTTCTCAGTTTCTTTATTATTCTTTATATTATTATAATTATTATTAGCTGCATTGTAAAACACATTTCTTTTTTTTTTTTTCAAGGTTTGGTTTTGTTTGTTTTTTCAGTGGGATGCTCCCCCATGACCAGGCGTGTTTTGGCTGTATTTGACTCTTCCTATAAAAATGCACTAACAATCTTTTTTACAGTAGCATCTTGGAAATGGTGTTTTTTTTCAGAACACTCTGAGGGACATTATAAAGTACTTCAGAAACATATTTATTATGTATTCTGCTTAGAGATACGTGTATAAAAACATGTTATTCTATGACCCGAGGGACCTTACAATACTTCCTGATTGAAAAATATTGATGTTTGGGCAAATTACAAGACATAGTTTTACCTGAGTGATTGCAAGGACATAATACACGTTTATTCTCAAGGTCTTTACAAACAATAATGGACACTACCCTGGATTCTTTTCTCAAAATAAATATTATAAATAAAAGTAATAAGGGAAAAAAAAAACCTACCTGATAACTTTAGTTAATGAAGTAGTATCTGCTTACAGCCACTCGTTTATTGATATTTATAATGTTGTAAAAAAAATATATATATATATTAACACATAATACATAATAAATGTTCTACTATAACTATGTCAAATAAATCTGATTTACAGCGTTTTTTCAGATCTTTACCTTTTTTTGTTTATTATGTTAAACCGTGCTTTGCTATATTTTATAATTCTGGCTTATGTTTTGGTTTACTGAAACTTGCATTAAGCATTTAATACAATGCTAACATTGTTTGGATTATGCATCAATCTTTTCATACTGCTGCTATTCGCAATTCAGGTACTGTGGAGCAATATTTCACTGCTAATAAAAAGACTACGGCTTACAAATACTGTACTCTTATTACGTATTTAGTGTATGGAAAAGGGCAAGTCATCTATACATTTAGATGATTTTAAATAAGTCTACCTTTAATTGTAGTCTCTAAACACATACCGGTATTTGTAATGTAATACACTAACTTAATGTGATGACATTGCCGTTCAAGCTCTTTTGTGTTCATGTTTTTATACTGTTTTAATGTCCAAAATGTACATTTCATTTGCAATACCGAAAGTTCACGGTAAACCACGGTGATTAATACAGTAAAAGTAATCACACGGGCAAACTTCAACAAAACCCTCACGCATGCGCATATCTCAAAGTCGTGCAAAATTCCACAAGGGGCACAATTCGGCACAACATGCTGCACTGCGCAAATTTACAGCAGATTTGTAATTCAAACCATGCAAACCTTATGTCTTTACTGTTGGCAGTGACCTTTGAATTGTGTAAGAGATTACTTATTAAACACAGACTGTAAATCTAATCATAGGTGTGAGGATACATTTGCAATGCCACCTTAAATCACCTGTGCTTCGACAAGACCATGTATTAAGACCCCTACTAGCTTATTTTAAAAAAAAACTCAGCATAATAACTGGTTGACATCTTCCATAAATACCCTTTTATAGATGTTTCATAGAGTAATCAGGACACTGTGATATGCGAAATAAATCAGAAAATGCAGCAAAGCTAAGCATCTTGTGTCTGGCAACATCAGAACTTTATAACCTTCATTTTGCCCTTTTTCCTTGTACATGATTGGTGAACTTAAAATGACACTGACCTTCAGTAATTCTTTTTGATAGTATCACAGAAACAGAGAAGCAGGTCACTAAAACATTACAACCAAGTACATGGGTTTCCAACTGAGTTTAAAATGCCAAACACCTGATGACACCCCACATACAACACAGCTGAATTTCTCCCAAGTGCGTGTGTGTGTGTGTTTTTTTTCCCTCAGATAAACTAGACTAGCTACAGTACAGGCAGCTCATGGGCTTTGTTACCAGTTGTTACCTCCAGCTGTCTAATGAGAAATGAGTAAACATGTTTATTGAATCTTCAGTCTACAATAAGTTATTTCATATGCATTGTGTTTTAATAATATAGTATGCACATGGGCAGTAACATTAAAACAAGTAGATTCAAAGCTAGATAAAATCAGTTTTGTTTAGATTCTGTTTTCCTTCCCTCTATATAATTATTTTAAACATCAATAACTGTCTTTCTAAACAGAACAATGCCTTCAGCTGTTAGAACACATTAAAGTCCCTATTGCCTTGCTGTCTCTGAGATTTAAAAAGGAGAGAGAGAGAGTTATGGGCTAATGGCCTTTAAACAAATTTAGTTAATTGCGGATTACAATCATTTTGTCAATATCATGCAATACATTTAAGGGATATAGCTCAATTTCTGAAATAGTATTAAACTATTGGCCCTGGTCTGGGGTTGGTGAAATCAACTGCAACTCCACAGAGAACAAAAGAACTTCCCTTAGAATGGTAAAAGCATAGCAGTGTAATAAAGCATAGTTAATGCATGGTACAGCATAGGTCACATTGGAAAGACCAGCAATATATTGCAAACCAGGGTAAACTATGATAAATGCATAGTATAACCAGCTCGGCTGTTAATTTACTTTGCACACAAGCCATTGTCTGTTTTGTTAAAAATCATTCACTTAAGATTTTTTTTTTTATTTGGACTTTGAAACACTCAAATAATCCTTGTTAAATAAACATTAGCCGGTCACTTTCTGGATGAAAATTAGGGCCAGAGATGCATCTGTATACAATTCTGGACCACTTCCAATGATGTCATCTGAGTATGAATATTCGTATGAGTATTGGTTTTCCAAGTACAAGTATGATTCCGAGTACCAGTAATGGGTTCTCTGCACACCCCTAATTACAATGCATTGCTCTGTTAATGCTATTGATTATATACCTGTAGAAATGCTCAAACAAAAGTGATTAATCATAAAAGCCTCAAGATATTTGAACTGTATTGATTTTACCATTATCATTCATACTGAAAATACAGACATTGCACAAAGCAGACTGAGTTAGTTAATCAATAGAAAGTACTGGGATATGCTTGTATTATGAGACTGAGATCAAGTACAAAGGCAAATGTCTTTCCTCAGAGATGAGGTATGAATAGTTTAAAAAAGTTAAACTATCAAGAATATTTTGAACAATAATTAACTGTCAAAATTATTAAGTTAGATTAAAGCAAAAATGACTGTTACAACAACTTATAGCAAGCTACAACAGCACATTCTCATCCAATAATACACTATGTTGTCACACACTTAATATGTTTTATGAAGTGCAGGATATAAAATGGCATGACCCAAATGGTGCTTCCTAGACGTTTTGGGTTGATAAACAGCGTACCATACCATTCACTTTGTCATATGGTAGAGACACCTAGCATAATTCCTTATATAACTGCAAAAGAAACATTAAAATGTCTCATTCCAAAATCTCCTACCTGTCTTGTGCAGAATTAGATATGCTATTATTAACAAATGGGGTGATGCATGAGATCTATACATTTGCCAGAAGTAACAACGATATGTAACTCTTGCAGTCTATAACATCTTAAATTGTAACTTCAGTCTCGATATTAGAAATGTGCAGCATGAACAGTATTTCAAAACGCGCTATATGCACGTATATAAATAGAATGATTAGTGTGTGTAGAAACTTCACTAAATACGTGGGATAAATTTTAAAGGCACATCTTTACTTTGTCACTTGTAGGCAGACGAGCGATTGACAGCAGTGACATAAATGGTATGACTGGTCAAATGTCACAGGGCAGCTCAGATAGTGCAGACACTGGGCTAGTAACATGTAAAACATTGTTATTATTATGACTATTTGACCCCTAAGAAATACTACAAAAAATATTGCATAATGGGTATAATTATAATTTTGTAACAAACAAATAAATGCCTTTTAAAACGTGCTATAATACGTTATGTTTCTAAAAATAATAATGTGATAGCTTTCAACAATTGTAAATCGTCCTGGATCAGAGCGTCTGCTAAGTAATAAAATAATAATATACATTGCCGTGAAAAAGTATTTCCCCCCTGTCTGATTTTCTGTATTTTTGCATATTTGACACTGAATGTTATCAGATCTTCAACCAAAACCTAATATTAGATAAAAGGGACCCTGAGTGAACAAATAACACAACAATTTGATACATATTTCATTTATTTAATAAAGAAAGTTATGCAACACCCAATGCCCCCGTGTGAAAAAGTAATCGCCCCCTTAGACTCAATAACTGGTTACGCCACCTTTAGCAGCAATAACTGCAACCAAACGCTTCCTGTAGTTATTGATTAGTCTCTCACAGCGCCGTGGAGGAATTTTGGCCAACTCTTCCATGCAGAACTGCTTCAACTCAGTGACATTTGTGAGTTTGAGCATGAACTGCTCGTTTCAGGTCCTGCCACAACATCTCAATGGGGTTTAGGTCTGGACTTTGACTAGGCCATTCCAAAACTTTAAATTTCTTGTTCTTCAACCATTCTGATGTAGACTTGCTTGTGTGTTTCGGATCATTGTCTTGCTGCAGCTGCGCATCAGCTCACGGACGGATGGCCCGACATTCTCCTGTAGAATTGTCTGATACAGAACAGAATTCATGCTTCCTTCAATGATGGCAAGGCATCCAGGTCCTGATGCAGCAAAGCATCCCCAAACCATGACACTACCACCACCATGCTTGGTATGAGGTTCTTACTGTGGAATGTAGGGTTTGGTTTTCACCAGACTTAACGGGCCCATGTCGGCCAAAAAGTTCCACTTTTGACTTTTCCACTTTTGACTGTCCATAGAACATTGTTCCAGAACTCTTGAGGATAATCCAGGTGCTTTTTGGCAAACTTGAGACGAGCATTCATGTTCTTCTTAGTGAGCAATGGTTTCCGCCTTGCTACTCTGCCATGAATCCCACTTTTGCCCAGTGTCTTTCTGATGGTGGAGTCATGAACACTGACCTTAGCCGAGGCGAGGGAGGCCTGCAAATCCCTGGAAGTTGTTCTAGGGTTCTTTGCGACTTCCTGGGCAATTTTACGTCTTGCTCTTGGAGAGATTTTGGCAGGACGGCCACTCCTGGGGAGATTCAATACTGTCCCAGACTTTCTCCATTTGGACAATATGCCTCTAACTGTGGTTCAGTGGAGCCCCAGAGCCTTAGAAATGGCTTTGTAACCCTTTCCAGACTGATAGGCATCAACAGCTTTTTTCCAGAGGTCTTCAGGAATTTCTTTTGTTCGTGGCATGATGTGTGCTGACAACTTCACTGTGATGGTAAGGGCCAAAGTTAGTCAGATTTATATTGGGCATGGCTGGCCCAAATCAGGCCTGATTGTTAACCAAAGCACTCAAACAGCTGACCCTAATGATCCCTTTAATTGGGTTGAGTTGACTAGGGGAGGCAATAACTTTTTCACACCTGAAGATTGCATGTTTGATTACCTTGCACACCAAACAAATGAAAGAAGCACCAAACTTTGGTGTCATTTTTTCTCTCAGACTTCCTCTATATACTACTACAACCCACAAAAAATCTGACCAAATACAATGTGAAAAAGGTGCAAAAATGCAGAAAATCAGTCAGGGGGCAAATACTTTTTCATGGCACTGTGTATTATAAACAAACCCCATGCATTTAATATGACGCCTTATGCATTTTTTTGCAGTACAGTGTCTGTCTCAGTGCCAGGGCCTCCTGACAGTCTTGGCAGAGTGACAGATGTGTTTTTAGGGGTAGGCTGTAGTATAAAAAAATAAAAATCTTTCAATTTAAAATCAATCTAGCTTGGAGTGAATTTTTCCAATGAAAAGTTTTCATATTTTAGCGCCACATCTTTTTATTTTTTTTAATTCTGAAAGCTAGTCAGTAGAATGCAAAACTTAAATCCAAGATGGCCACCGGGCAGGAAATGTAGTTAAATTGTGTGTGTAAAAAAGCACTTACACATACATATTTACAAAAATATATATATATATATATATATATATATATATATATATATATATATATATATATATATATATATATATATATATAATTTCAGATGTTTAGGTTAAGTAAAAGCTATTGATAATAAACTATTTTGGGGGTTGGTTGTTGAAATTTAAAAAAAAACATTTGACCAGCCTAATCTTATGTTTTTGGCCAAGGTTCTGCCACTGGCTCGCGGAGAAATGCCCTTGGAGTAAGGGCCAGCATCCAAGGCTGTAGGCCTGTTTTTGACATCCCTCAGAGAAGGACATGTGTAGAAAATCTTTAGGCTGCTGCATCACCCAAAAAGTAAGTTGTATTATAAGAGATGACTGGCCCTAACTAACCAAGACGCCATGATAGAATGAATTTTGCTGAATATAGTTATGCAGTGGATCGAAAACTGGTCTGCAGGGATGAAAGCGTTGATCCTACCAATACAGAAACCCTAGTTGTGGAGAGGTCAATGCTGAGACGAAGAGCTGTGCTATTTTGCTTTGCTATATGGGAAACAGTATGTTTATTTTATATTTATTGTATTATACCATTTGTCCCAAATGTATTTTTAATTTTAACATTCATTAAACTCCATATTAGCAAAGCCTCACCTCAATTAAAATACAATGACACCCACCGCAGGCCACAGAAAAGTTTGTTGTAAACCCTCCTCAAAAAGCTACATAACTTTTTTTTATCATATTATAAATCAATCACAATAGCATGCTTGTCAGTTTTCTCCATTGTTAAAGAAACAGTTGAATTGAAGATATTTCTATGCCAGCTATCAAGAACTGTGGGCAATAAAAATGTGCATTATAAATATCATATGGGAGATAGTGAAATTGAAGAAGGGAACTATGAAAAAGACCTAGGAGTTTATGTTGACTCAGAAATGTCTTCATCTAGACAATGTGGGGAAGCTATAAAAAAGGCTAACAAGATGCTCGGATATATTGTGAGAAGTGTTGAAATTAAATCAAGGGAAGTAATGTTAAAACTCTACAATGCATAATTAAGACCTCACCTAGAATATTGTGTTCAGTTCTGGTCACCTCGTTACAAAAAGGATATTGCTGCTCTAGAAAGTGCAAAGAAGAGCAACCAGAATTATCCCTGGTTTAAAAGGCATGTCGTATGCAGACAGGCTAAAAGAATTGAATCTATTCAGTCTTGAACAAAGAAGACTACGCGGCGATCTGATTCAAACGTTCAAAATCCTAAAAGGTATAGACAATGTCAACCCGGGGGACTTCTTTGACTTGAAAAAAGACAAAAGGACCAGGGGTCATAAATGGAGATTAGATAAGGGGCATTCAGAACAGAAAATAGGAGGCACTTTTTTACACAGAGAATTGTGAGGGTCTGGAACCAACTCCCCAGTAATGTTGTTGAAGCTGACACCCTGGGATCCTTCAAGAAGCTGCTTGATGAGATTCTGGGATCAATAAGCTACTAACAACCAAACGAGCAAGATGGGCTGAATGGCCTCCTCTCGTTTGTAAACTTTCTTATGTTCTTATGTTTCTAACTCTCCAAACCGCTGTATATGAAGCATTTACACCAATAACTAAAGTGCTTGAAACAGTGCCTTAAGATCCATTTTGAATATCTTAGTTATACTTTAAGGTTTCTTTTACTCAGCAAGATGGCTTAAATAGGACTATAGCCAAGAACCCTGCTAGAAAATGACAGACGCATGAGTCTACCCACTAAATTATAAGCAATCATTTCCAGTAAACAGGTTTCTTTCATTTTATTCCATCTGTTGTTCAATTTAACTGTTCCTCACTTGCAGTGAGAGCTAACTCTGTAAAAGCAGCGGTCCATGACATTAGGAAGTTTATGAATGTGAAACCGCATTGTTTAAAACAATTTATTTCTTAAAGCCGTTTCACAGAAATGATACAATGCAGTAAGTGTGATTTTGTTTCTCCGTTCTATGTAGAAATAACCTTAAATCAAACTGTCACTTTGTAATTTATTGTGCATAGAAAATGTATTTTAATGGCACATTTTAAACAAAGATTGCTTATTGCTAAGTATCAAAGAGTCTAATTTAGCTGGTTTGGTGGCAGACGCTACTAGGCATGAACTGTTTTGTTTAGTTTTTGGTCAATTTGGGTATACTTTTCTTTGGTGTTTGAACACTATACTTATTATATTTTGATAGCAAGTACTATTGTATTTGCTTAAAAATGATCTTAAACTAAATATAGAAGAATCATATAGCAGAGGTGAAAACACATCAGGTCATTGTTACGAAGCACACAGAAGAAAGAGGATCCATTTAGCATTTATAATATTTTTTGGATGTGAAGAAAAAAAATAAAATAAAAAGTAATTTTTCCTGTTTGCCCGGACAGAAAAGGGTATTGAGTGAAAGGTTATCTGCATAGTTCAGTCCTGTTTTGAAAAAAACATTTGAACACAGTATGAGACAAATTGCTAATTAATCTGTCCAGTTTAATCTGCCGACCACATTCAGGTTTTTAAAATGCTAATTGAAATTGCTATTCTTTCTGGCATATAGTGGGTATGTATTAAACTGTTTCACCTGGCTGAATTTATTGCATATTAAACCACATACAATATACAATGCAGTGCATCACTGCCTTAGCAACTCTGCCAATGATGATGACAACATTTTCATTAGCAATAATAGAGCGTGTGGAACATCAATTATTTATTCTAGAATTAACACTGACAGCTGAATATTGTGTGTAGTCAGAAGCAAAACACTTGACACATAGTAAAGTGCCACAAATTTTATAGTGAATTAATTTGTATATAGTTACCAGAAAGTAGGGGTGCAACAATTAAATCGATGAATCGATTATTGCTCATATGCCCTTGAATTTCCCCCGAGTTTCAATTACATATTGGTGAATCAATGCATCAAATTAGAACCAGTTTGAAGTCTTCTGTTGCCAGTTTGCATTAAAACCTTGAGTGTGTGAGATTGCGCTTCTTTTAGTGCTAGTATGGTAGATAAGCGTGTTGCTAGGATACACACTTTAGACCTATACATTAGCGTTGGACAAGCCAAATCAGAAGCAGGCCTATTGTATTCACATTATCTTGATTTAAAAATTAAGGCAATACGTTTCTGTTTTTTTTTTTTTTTTTTTAATCAATTAATTCTATGGCTTACCTAATTTTGTTTCAAAGCACGTTGTGTTTGGATTATATGGCAATATTATAAAAAGAAGCAGCATTTAGTATGATAGTTAAAATTAGTCAGGATTTGTGAGATTAATTCAAATACTTTGCTTTTGGACATAACCATATAGTTCAGATAGAATTTACTTCTGTTAAAATATAGTATTTTTTATTATTACAATTTTAAAAGGGACATCTGATGCGAACGCATGCATATTCTTTTCAGTTGTTAACTCAAGTCCTTTGTTTTTCTTTTTTTTTTTTTTATAAAGTGATCTAATTTGAATATAAGTTGTGCCTTTTTGTTTAACTATTATTAAGGATACAATTTAGTCATGGAGGTCACGGAAATCGTGAATTTGAACAAAAGTTTGTGAAATCTTGGATGTGGATATAAAAACACATTGTTAGGCACTGCCTTTATTTCCTTAAATATGCAGTATGTCATGCATTACAAATCTGCGATCTATATTGTTTGGTTGTGTATGCACACAGCATTTGTGTAGCTATTAAGTAGGTCAGCGAATGAGATTTTTATTTTGTAGCTGAACGAGCATGAAAATGAACACAGATCGGATGTTACTGTAAACTCTCAGTTGTGATCTTCACATACATACAGCGCTTATTTTTTTTTTTTTTAACTAAAAAGTGGGTTTGCATCTTCAAAGATTATTAATTAAATACTTACATTTTATTTCTTGAAACTTTTTTCATACAATGTAGGGTACCCAAGTAGTCTGTTGAAAATAAATACTCACTTTCTCTAACACTAAACATTGCTAAACAAAATACTTTATTTCCTGCAAACTGTAGATTAAAACGAGAGGTTTTATCTGTTTTGTAGTCCTTTTTTTCTGATCTTTGTGATTCCCCGCTTCTTGGACACGGTGTCTGCCTGTGTGATTTGACTTTGCAACTCTTTTTGTTTGTTTTTTCATTTTTAAAAGGGGCAGTGCTCTGTAAGTTACTCAGAAACAACCAAATTTAAATGTCTCGTTCTTATTATTGAAGAACAAATATATAGCGTTTCATTTAACATGGTAATAAAAACAATTGACATGCTGATTTTATATATATTATAGATAGATAGAGAGAGAGAGAGAGAGAGAGAGAGAGAGAGAGAGAGAGAGAGAGAGAGAGAGAGAGAGAGAGAGAGAGATGTACATTTACGTCAGACAGTGTGTTTCGCTATGCGGCCAGTGTAAAAACCTGCATCTTATAGTACTGTATTCTAAAAAAAAAAAATAATAAAAAGTGTGTTACATTGGTGTGAAAGTTTTGTACTCTAAAGTAACATTTAAATTTGTCAGCAGTCAAAAGCCTTTTAAATTATTGGTTTTGGTGTACTATTTAAAATCTCTTGTATGTTGATGTAGCTAAACCTACATTATTTGGTGGCCTTTCCTTGACCTTTCCATGAATTCTTGTCCGTGAAATGTACTAAAAATCACTGTGCCGAAGTCGTATACTTAACTATTATGCACAACAGTGTTTTTAGTTATTGGATCTACTGTTAACCCTTTGCGGTCCTATGTCAGACCTGGTCCGACATTACAATTTTCCCTTTCCGGTCCAATATCGGACCCTGTACAACATCATCAAAAAGACGTAAAAAACAGGTCTCTAGTCATTTCTCAGGAAAAAGCCGAGAAAACCATTCAATGGCCGAGTGAGACCGTTAGGAGCCGAGAGAAGCCGAAAAGAACGGGGCAGATCTGAGCAATACACATAGCCCCAGCACCACAGAGATAACACAGACATAAACAAACGATAGCTGCTTCTGCATTCAGCGTTCAAAGAATCACTGACATTTGCAGAGCTTTTTGAGATGTTATTTTAATAAAATAATGACTTGGATCGCATTATTGAGGAGTTTGGTGATAAAACAAGTGATCAAGAGATGATTTATAGGTATGCACTACTATGAAGAGGTTTGTGAAAAATACAGCGTGGCAGGGCTGGAGATGCAGTACTGAGTGTCTTGTTGATATGCAGTGCCTTTTTAAACCTGCTTTACTGTGAAAAAAAGTACGTTTAAAACAGATAATAAATGGACCACAAAAGGGTTAAAAAAAAAACCTAATGTTTGTTTTTTATTTTGAAAAATATTATGGTTGATAAGTGTCTATACAATCATCTAATACGAAATAAAGGTGCTGATTGCACCACTACCAGAAAGTAGATATTAGATGCCAATTAAATATTCTCCATTTCAAATCCCTAAACCTTGTAATGTTCACCCTGTATTTAATACAGGGCTTTTGGAATATGACTGCCACCAATTAGAGCATACGTGGATGCCATGACAATCATGACTACAACAGTAGCCTGCACTAATCGGTTATTGGGCAAACTAATCAATAACACTGAATGGGCACTAATGCAATTTAAGCCCACTAAGTCAATGAGCATCTCTATAATTAAAGGTAAAGTAGTGGATAAGTTGTTCTATATTAACGGTGAGGCAACACCAACCGTGTCTGAAAATCCTGTGAAAAGTCTTGGGAGATGGTATGATGGGGACATAAAGGACACAGTTTGTTTGGAAGAAGTGAGACAACAAGCAGGGAGGCAAAATAGACTGTAGCCAGCATTACACTTCAGCCCTCAACACCAAGCAGAAGGATATCTACATCATCAGGTGGAAGGAAACACAGATGGATCAAATTAGTTTACAAATTAGTTTACAGTAAAAGAAGCTATGTCTTAGTTGGTGCTTATCTTGGCGAGAGCTGAGTCCAATATCAGCATGAGGTTTTAACACCTACTCTCATGTAATGGAAATCATGTCTAAAAGTAATTCCAAGTCATCTAATTTGTCAAATTAAACATTTTGTAACTGTCAGGCTGCAAATAGAGGGATACAGGTTTTTTTTTGTGATCCACCCATTGTAGTGGCATGGAATATTTATAATATCTTGATTGTTTTCATTACTAACTTGATTGTTTTCAGACCAAATGGGCATATTCATAAAGGGTGTTTACCAGGCATTTAGCATTAGACCAAGAGTTATCTACATGCAAATTGGAGTTAATTGCGTCTGACTAAAAGGGCTTTCAACAAGACTTAAACCACTATTCAAACATCGATGCAAACACCCTTTTAGTTGAACGTGTCTAAATGTAAGGCAATGTTTAGCTACGTTCTTACTGACAGAAGTGGCTATGCTTGCAGTCAAATCTAATCGACTGCAACTGCAACTGCTGGATTAGCCATTGTTGCTAAGGGGGCTAACACAAACAAACTAGAAAAATAAATAGTTTATATGAACTTAACATGTACACAACTGCGTAAAATTGTAAACTTGGTTGCTTTTCTACAAAGGAGAATCCGCCCCTAACCAATGAGTCATCAGCAAGCGCATAAAAGCTCCGTGTGCTATTCTTTCATGTCGATTCTTTGTTTCAGCTGCTCAGTCAAGCGCTGGGAGGCCGAAACGGGAGTTGACCGCTAATAACCTGGAGGAAGGGCTGCCCTCAGCCACGGATTTCCTGAGGTTTCCTCCCTAAAAATTAAAGTGCTGAGCGGTTCGTATTTATTTAATTTTTTTGCTGTTGACTTGCAGAATTGATGGTTGAGAGAGACTACAGGCAATTTGGAA